>NW_026294551.1:25393982-25948982 GCF_007827085.1 Peromyscus californicus insignis
ACACACACACACACACACACACACACACAAAGGCTGGAGAGTTGGCTTAGAGGTTAAGAGCACTCACTACTTTTTGCAGGGTTTAGTGCCTAGCACTCATATCAGGCCACTCATAACTGCTGATAATTCCAGCTCCAGGAAACCTAACACCCTCTTTAGGTGGTCATACACATATGCTCAGGCCCACACATAAAACAAAAATAATGAAATAAATAAAAACTTAAAAAGGAGGTCAGGGGACTAACTCAGCAAAGGCAGGAAAAGGCAAGCTGGAGGAAGGCCTTCTCCAGCAGCAGCACCTCTCACCTCTATAGTGCTCCATCCTCGTGTGATGGGTGATACCCTGTGATCGAAAGCTGAGGCTCAGGATGTAACGGGGATCAGAGCTGTCTCGTACCAGGAAAGAACCATCTGGCTTCCCTTTCAGCTTCATCTCTGCATCTTCCCAATTCATAGGACCCCAATACCAGCCACACTATAAAAGACAGGAAACAGTAAAGGAGTGAACAGAGAAATGCCAATATCTTGGGCACACTCTATCTTACCAGGGGAGATTATCTGAGAAGGTAAAAGCCATTAAAACACTTGTGCCAACCATAGCAGTGAAAACCAGGCTCCTTATGCTTTAGTCCTCGCGGCACCAGAAGACTAATTCTACATTTTATTACCAATGGTCCTACAAGGACAAGAAGGAACTGGGTCAGTTTACCTCGCATAACCATCTTAGAATATTCCAAATACATCTCTACAGTCCTCCTTCATTGGGTCTAACTTTTTCCCTCCAAATTTGGTCTTCTTACCTTTCCTATGGAGTGAACAAGAGCCTACTGTCTAGCCACTGTGACTAGAAGCATAGAAACTCCTCTTCCTCTAAAAACCGAAGGACAGCCTAGGCCTAGAGCTCAGGTGTGGGAGGAAAGGTGAGCTGCCAGCCCTCAGGCATCACATCACCTACCTTCTCCAGCTCTCGAAGGCTGGCTGCAAAGCTGCTTGAGTCGGGCCGGTAGAGGGGACACTGGAGGTGCTGAGAGGGCTGGCTGTGCAGGGATTCTGACGCTCTGATGGGAGTGATCCGGGGAAATGCATCTGCGGGGCAAGAGAACGGAGGAGACCACTTGTTTTATCTCCACTGCTCCCACTCACAGGCAGACTTCCCCACCCCACAAAAAAAAAAAAAAAAAAAAAAAGGAGAGAGAGAGAGATGCTAACTGAAGGAGGGCAGGCATTAGACGCTAAGCTGGGGAGGGTGGACGCCAAAGCGGTGGGAAGAGCTGGATGGGCTGGAACAAAAAGCTGTGTGGGCTCGTGGAAGCTGTGAAGGATGGGGGGGCATTCAACCCCAGGAAAGCAGTCGGGAGCCGCTCACTAACCTGACTAAGGTGACTACTTCAGGGGCTTCACCAGCCTAGAGCGATTCCAACTTCTCCCACCTCGAAGTGAAGTGCCTACGGTAAAGCAGCCTTGGAAATAGCGACTCTCTTACTTGCCCAGGGACAGTAATGATTTTGCCAGGCAAGTAGAAAAGAATGCTGATTTCATTCATTTTATTCCTTGGGTACCGGAGGCTGGCAAAGCAGGTATGGGCTACTAAATGCTTGGTACTTATTTACAAGGCTGCGGTAAATACCAAAAAGCTTAGAAAAAAATACAGAATTCTGATAACCAGCAACATAGTCAACCTCTTCACTGAACTGACATTAAGGCAGTTTCTTAAGTGATATCTATTCAGAGACTGCAAAACAGCCCCAGAAGCAGGGACCAAACATCCCAGTCTTTTATTTCTAAGAAAAATAAGATTTACTTCCAGAAAGAAATAGGTTAGAAAAAAACTATGTTTTGGACTCATTTTCAAGTTCTAGTCTAGCTAAGGGGATAAAGATCTCCTAAACTGTAATTTCCATAAACAGGCTTCTCCCATCCTTCCACTCTTACAAGTCTTGCCTCTCAGCTAAGCTAACCTGGGGCGTGGGGTGGAGGAGGCGGAGGTAGGGGGAAAGACTGCAAAGAAGAGCCCATCGGAGCCACAAGGACAGATGTAGGCAGCGTCCCACTGATATCATCTAGAAGAGAGAACAAAAGCAAGGGCTTCAGCAAAGAGCACACAACAGCACGGGAAGGCAGAGGAGGAGAGGAGGTCAGGCTGCCGCCCTCTGGGGCAAGGTAGGCCGGCCTTCACTGGTCATCTTTATGAACCAAGGCAAGTCATCCTAGCCAGCTTTGCTTGGCTTAGAAACTGGGAAAGTGATGTACTCCTAAAACAGCTCAGGAGCAGCACACTGAGGGCAAGGGAGATGTGAACTGGTCAACATGTGGACAATAAATACTGCTGCATGCAGATAAAATGCCCCCCATTTACGTGCCTACAGATATGACAGAGGTGGAGAAAGGGATGGGGAATAATTGGGTCATCAATAGAAACCCAGAAACTAATCTGGCTCCTGACAAAAGAACAAGTCCCTAGAGCTCACCCTCCCTCTAGGGCAGGACGGCAAAAGGGCAGGTCAGAGACTATACCTAGGAGGCTGAGGCTTCTTCTTGGAGGAGGAGGGGGAGTTGGAGGGTGTGGAGAGGTCAGGCCCCGCTGAGAAATGTCCACATCCACAAGCGACACTGTCTCACCTGAGGGAGTCACACAAGCATGTTACAGAAGCCCCATGTCCAAAGCTGAGACCAAAAGGAGAGAGAAACAAAGGGCAAGCAAAGGAGGCCAGAGGGCTGAGGGCCAAGGGTCCCAAAGCTTTGCGTCTGATGCTCTCCAGGCTGGCATTACCACAGCACCAGTCGATTTAGAATCCAGTTGTTCTCGGGTTAGTGTGCTGGCTCAGAGGTTAAGAGGCTGGCTGCTCTCACCATGGACCCAGGTTTGCTTCTCCACATTCACATGGTGGCTCATAACCATCCTTAACTCCAATATCAGTGGATTCAGCACCCTCTTCTGGCTTCCACAAGCACCAAGCCCACATATAGGACACACATACATGTAGACGAAACAACTTACATACATAAAATAAGAAAAATAGGGATGGTATAATGGCTCAGTAGGTAAAGGGACTTGCTAACAAACCTGATAATCTGAATTCAACCCCCAAGCCCTGCATGGTGGAAGAAAAGAACTGACTCCTTTTTCCCCGAGACAGGGTTTCTCTCTGTAGCCCTGGCTGTCCTCAAACTCACAGAGATCCGCCTGCCTCTGCCTCCCCAGTGCTGTTATTAAAGGCGTGCACCACTACCACTGCCCTAGCAAGAACTGACTCTTGATAATTGTTCTGACTTCTACATTTGTGATATGGCACAGAATCAATAAATAAAATGTAAATAAAAAAGGAATAAAACAATAAAACCTAAAAATTTTCTTTTTAAATCCTATCATTCCAGGGCCAGAGAGATGGCTTGGGGTGAAAAGCACTGGCTGCTCTTCCAGGACCAAGATTTGATTCTCAGCACTCGAACAACAAGCAGTACCGGCCTGTCTGTAACTCAAGCTCAACATTTCTGACGTGCTCTTATAGCTCCACGACACCAGGCCGTAAGTGGTACACAGACATACATATACACAAAATACCCGTACATATAAAATAAACATTTCAGAAATAAAAATCTACACAATTTTAATCCCAACACTGAGGAGGCAGAGGCAGGTGGATCTCCTAGTTCAAGGCCAGCCTGGTCTACAGAGTGAATTCTAGGACAGCCAGGGCTACACAGAGAAACACTGTCTCGAAAAACCAAAAAAAAAAAAAAAAAAAGACTGGCATTTTAAATCTAATTAATGTTTTTTGAGGTAGGGTCTCACTATGTAGCCCTGATTGGCCTGAACTCACGACATAGATCAACTGGCCTTGAACTTGGCAATCCTTCCTCTACCTTCCATGTGGTGGAATTACAGGAGTAGGTAGGTTTACAACATCCAACCAAAGACTATTTTTTAAAGAGCTTCTCAGTCACAACCAAGTAGGGCAGCTGGCTTCTCAAGATTTGAGACAATATGAAAAAGACCTTTTTACAGCTTCTACTCAACCAGGAGCTTTATATGACTGACAGAACAGAAGGTCTCTCTCTCTCAAAAGTTCCCCATAATATCAGATGGCATGGCAGTGACCCATTACCAAAAGGACATTCAACAGTCTCCTTCTTAAGCAACTGTGTTCCCTGCTGCAAGAGGACACACTTAAATTAGACACACTGAAGAACACTAACAGCTGCACGAACTGCTAACCCTAAAATGGTAGACGACAAAAGCTCACACAAGCCCCTTTGCCCTAGTCTTTAAACTAGACCAGATGCTCATGGGTCATTTTTTATTAGATAATCTATGAACTTCCTCGGAAGCTGGGACAGGAATTATGACTTCAAGAAAGTCTTTTATGCATTGCAAGCCTATATCTTTGTAATTCTTGCCTTTAATTTACATGTAATGACCCTGAACTTCATAACTGCTACGGCTACCCAATTACCAAGAAGCAAGCATCTTTACCTTCAAGCATCTGAAATCAAAGGCACACTCCATATACCATAAAAACAGCCTCACCCCAAACCCAGGGGGCACGGAATGAAGGAATTACTGCAGACGGCCTGGAAGGTGCCTGGAGCTCCCCCAGCAAGGCATGTGCAAGCGTGTTCCCTGACAGAACACTCCCACTCTCAGTTATCAGAAAAAGAGAAAGACGTGATCCTTACCTGTGAACAAGGGGCTGAAAGAGACCGGAGAAAAGGCACTTTGAGTTCTTGTCAACCTGGGTTTCCTAGGAAGTAAGAAAGTACACAGAGAATAAAGGGGGAAAATGAACACATATGCACTTAAATCACTAACACTGGATTCCAGATGTCCTGAAATACAAAGCAAACCCTTTATTACAGATATGTTGGCAACACTTCCGTAATAAAGCCTAAAATTTAAAGGAGAATGAAATACATTAAAGCAATTCCTTAAATAGATTTGGCTTCACCAGCCTAAAAAGCAATAGCAATCCCTTTGGATCCTTCCATGCCCAGTACATTAAGACCAAGCACCTTGAGTGGTAATTACTAAGTCTATTTCATAGGAAGGACGCTGGATGTAGAGTTGACTTTCGTGTGAAAGCCAAGCAAAAGGCTTTAGGCCTGAGTAGTTGCCAGCTTGGAGTAACAGCTTTCCCTCTGGGCCTGACTCTAAGAGAAAAGGTTCCAAATGGAGTCAGGGAGCCAGGGAGCACACCCTGGCCTGAGCATCACACTAAGACACACTGCCGTCTTCATCGGTGAATCCCTCTCTGTCCATGGCCCTGGGATATGAGCCTAGACCATGGCTAACAGGGCCTTCTTCTGCCTGTACCCAAGTACACCCTCCCCCAAGTCACACAGCTCTGCCTCGATGCTCCCCAGCAACCATTCAATTACACACCAAGGTACCAACTATACCTCCTTCAAGTAGCTTTTCAGCAAACAATGAAGAACAAGAGATGCCAACACAGACTTTCCAGGCACGAATGTATTAGCCTTAAAACATTTTGTCATTCACTTCAAGATGACGAAGATTTTACTGAGGTGATACAAAGAGGATATGGGCTGATGAAAGGTGAGGGTAAGTTCTGATAAAGTCTAAAATCCCATCCCAGAATTGACTGACACTAGACATTACACTTATAGCTTCACAATGACTGACTGCAGGTGTCATGGCTGGCTCACCCCCTAGACGTATTGTGATACAAAGGATCAGATGGAAAGTAAACTCTTTTTAACTCTCCACTGCACCAGCAGAGTGAGAAGCACACAGAAAATAAGGGAGAAATGAACACCACACAAGTGTTTAAATCACTGAACTCTGCATTCCACATGTCCTGAGACACGAGGCAAACCCTTTATTACAGAAGAAAAGAAAATCTAAAATGAAGTCCTATTCAAAATTATTTGTTTTTAAGGGCAGTAGTGGTACACCCCTTTAATCTCAGTACTCAGGAGGCAGAGGCAGGTGGATCTCTGTGAGTTTAAGGCCAGCCTGGACTACAAAGAGAGTTCCAGGACAGTCAAAAATGAAAAAGAAAAACAAAACAAAAGCTTATTTGTTTTCAGGGCCAAGGTGTAGTCTAGTTGGTAAAGCACCTGCCTATCATGTACAATGTCCCAAATTCAACCCCAGTTGTTTTGTTTCCCCAAACAAAACAAAAGCATGGTTTTTTAAATGTGTATTTGATTTTATTTATATACATGTGTGTTTGTCTACCACATGTATATGGGTGGCCATTGAGGCCAGAAAAGGATATGGGACCCCTGAACTGCAGCTTTAGGCTCTATGAGCTACTTTGGATGCTGGGAACTGAGTCTGGTCCTCTGGAAGAGCAATAAGTGCTCTTAACCCTCGAGCCATCTCTCCAGCCTCAAAACAAAAACAAAAATGAAAAACATGTTTATGCTTCTTTTTTTGTTTTGTTTTGTTTTGTTTGAAACACAATCTCATGTAGCCCAGACTAGACTCTAACTCACTTAGTAGGTGAGGATGAGCTTGAACTCATGATTCCTTTGCCTCTATCTCTCAAGTGCTGGGTCTACAGGTGCATGCCAGTATGCCCAGCTTTGCATTTTTGTTTCAACTTTTTAGATTTTACATTTTTTTTTCAGATTTTTATTCATTTTAATTATGTAGAAAGAGCTCAGAACTGGATTTGGTGCTACATACTTAACAGTCCTAGCACTTGGGAAGCAGAAACAGGAGGACTCTCACAAGTTCAAGGGTTAGTTTGGGCTATAAAACAAGACTATAGCTTTAGAACAGCAACAACAACAACAAAAAAGGCACAAAACCTTTAACACTCCTTTAGTTCCAGCACTTGGGAGGCAGAGGCAGGTCTCCGTGAGTTCAAGCCAGCCTGGTCTATATAGTGAGTCCCAGGGCCAGCCAGGGCTACACAGACCCTGTCTCAAAGAAGGAAAGAGATGAAACACAGGCAGCTTCCTTCCCAGAGGTCTGATAACCCACACTTGAAACATCCACAGCCCACACAGGGACACGGCCACATAAAAACAAGCTACAAGCACACATGGCTTCCGTTTATAAAAGTTGCTCATGACTACAGCTTAGTGCCAGCAACCCAAAGGACGAGAATGGAAAGTTAATTCCACTGGACATGAACTTAAAGCAGCCGAGGGGCTTCCAAGCTGACTTTTATTTTATAACTTGTGGGTATAACATTAAACTCAGCAAGTAGACACCCAAAGCACTGGCCTTTCAAAAGGTTCACACCTCAGCCAGTTGGCAGTTTGCCTCTTTTCAAAGGAAACTGCATCACTGTGCCATCTGCCCATGCTGGGGACGAGTCTCTTTAGTGCCAAGCTCTGAAGAACGGCAGTACCCAAATGCACACGTCTTGCGGAGGCCTTCTCACTCCAGCTCATCTTCTCCCCCACCCCCGACATTTTGAAGAAGAAAAATCATAGTTTCTAAGATCTAGAAAAAGAAAAACATCTGAATTTAAACCCAGGCAGAGCCATCTCAGAGTGCTAGATGGTTTTTGCTGGCAAAGAAGGGTGCTTCGTGGCTTGAAGCTAAAAGGTAAAAGGTCTAAGAGGTTGAGAGGCTAATAATAAATATGTGTGCTTCCTTCTCTCTTTGGGAGGATGCTGCCTAACTAAAAACCCATTTTCTATCTCAAGGACCCTGTGAGCATTCTGATGAAAGTCTAATAAAAAGGCCAATCTAGATGACTGAAAAAACAAAGCAAGGAAATGATCTCACACAAAACTAAGGATGGCAGTTACCTGGGGGCCTGGGAGGGGGCATAACGAGAAGAGCAACCCTTGAGTCTAGATAAAATATGGATAATACTATACCTGTTTGCTAAGCTTAATGAGTACCTGGATATATATTTATTACTTTAGTACATATATTTTTTAGATCTCCTTTTATATATAGAAAATATCTGGGATGATAAAAGCCCATTTCTAAGATGATAAGATAGTTTTGGAAAGCAACAAGAATAACAGATGAATTTTTCTTTTTGAGACAGGGTTCTCATGTTGGCTCTGAATCCAATATGTAAATGAGGATGACCCTGAACTTCTGACCCTTCTGCCTCTGTCTCCTCAATGCTAAGACTACAAGCATGTACCACCATACACTGTGTATGAAGTACAACATGCCCGGTTTATGTAGTGCTGGGGACTGAACTCAGGGCTTCATTCATTAAAGGCAGGTACTCTACCAACTAAGCTACATACATACATCCTAGGCCTCCAAATAAACATATTTTGTAGTGCTGCTAGGAATCCAATCCAGAGCTTTCAACATACTAAACAAGCACTCTACTGATTAAGCTACATCCCCAGCCCAAATACACATTTCAAAATAACCCTCCATACTACACTCATGGGTTGGTTATTCATGACTTCTCACCTCACCTTGAAAAACACTGGGGTACAAAATTAAAGTACTTTTAACTCTGCCAGAGGGCCACTTGCATCTTAGAACAGACTCACTGGAGAAGGATTTGGTAGGTCATGACTCAAGCAACAGGACAGATGGCTTTAGGTGAGTCTTTTTGGGGGCTTGCTGTCCTTGAGTCAGGTAAGTCATTACCTGAGTTGTAGGTAAGAGAATGTCTCTGTCCATTTCCATTCTGCAAACTATAATCTGCATTGCGACATATTAATGAGATAAAAGGAATTAGAAGCGCTAGACTAAACAGGACAATAGCACAAAGATGTAATCACTGGCCACTTTTCAAATTCCTAGGAACCTAAAATCAAACAATGAATCATGTCTACCACTCCTGTCCATTAATCCCTTTATCCCTAAAACTTACAAGTACCCTTTCCTAAAATGCCTTCTACACTAGGATGTCCAAATACTAGATTGTGTAGCTCCAATACACCTCTGCCCCTGCTAATGCACTCAGTGCCAAGAGAGGCAGCCTGTGCCATTTCCAACACGTCATAAGCCAGTGTGTCTGTTCGTGTGCTACAGGCACAAAAACCATGTGTTCATTTTTAGTTCCAATACACAGACATCTGTGCAGCAAGGTCAGATCCAAAACTCCATCGTAAACCAACTCAAAAACCGATGGAGGGAACTTCTAGGGATAAGCCAAGGGGTGTAGTCTAATGCCTAAAACCTCAGGAATGATGTTGGCAAGCAGAATGTCAAAGGCACAAGACTCAAGTGGACAGGCAAAAATTTTAAAGCCAGAGAATTTATTCTGAGAGCTGACAATCATAAGCAGTTTGTAAAAAGATAGTTTAAAAGGCCAACAGAGTGTGAAACAAAAACCCAAACATAGCTCACGACACCACACTATCACCTTGCTCTCGGCATGTCATGTTATGACTCAAAAAGGCGCCAAAACAGTTACCCTGTTATGGTAACACATGACTATGATTCCAGCACCGAGGAGATGGAAGCAGGAGGATCAGATCAAAACCAGACTTGAACACATACATAGTAAGTTTGAAGCCATCCTGGGCTATATGAGACCAGGCATAATGGTATATATCTATAATCCCAGAGCTCAGGAAGCTGAGGCAGGAAGATCGGCTCAAATTGGAAGCCAGGCTGGGCTACATGGTGAGTTCAAGACCAGTCCAGACTGCATTGTGAGAGTATCTCAAAAAGGGGCTGAGGAGTGAATCAGCAGCTGTTACTTGCTGCTCTTCCAGAGGACCTGGAAGAGGTTTGGTTCCCAGCACCCAAACTGGGCAGCTCACAACTGCCTGTAATACCAGATATATGGGATTCAAAGTCCTCTTCTGACCTCATCGGACACCTACATATATGTGCACATACATACTGACATACACATTTTTAAAAATTCTTGTTTAATAAAACCAAAAGTAAGAATAAAGAAACAAAACAGCAGCAAAATACACCCCTTCCCCTGGATCTCAAGACCCAAAGAAACAGTAAGTTTCTGATGTTGGCCAAGTCTACCCACGACAGTCAAAGAAGCCTCTCCATCCAGAATTGCACCTTTTTTCCCAAACAAATCAAAAATCACTACAGAACTGCTCTCCATTTCTCCACTACACAACTGTAAAGACTGCCAGGAATAGCCTCAACTGTGAAACTCAGTAAACAATCCTAAGGACCAGGTACCTATTCCCAACTGAGTGTGTTAGTGTGTAACATTTCAAACAGGGCAGATAGATGTTATTTTTCACCAAATCTGAAGGAAGACAATCAGCTCAGCATATGTGAAACAGACAAGGGGACTCCACTGGTTTTCCTGAAATAGCAAAGTTCTATATTATACCAAGGCCCACAGGCATGAAGCCCAGCTCTCTGAATTCTGACATATGTGTGGTATGAGGCCTAGCCCAGCTCCTCAGTACAGAAACCTGATTAGTTGGCAGGCTCAATCTTACTTCATTTTAAAGAATTTTCAAAGCTAACTCATACTGTTTTTTTTTATTATTATTATTTTATTTACTTGAAAAGAAATTTTTGAGACAGGGTCTTCCTATGTAGCTCTGGCTGACCTGTGACTTGTTATATAGACCAGGCTGGCCTCAAACTCAGATATCTGCTCACCTCTACCTCCTGGGTGATGGGATTAAAGGCAAGTGCTACCACCACCTGGCGACATTTATTTCTTTTTAAGAGGTTAGGGGTGGGTGCATATGTGCCACAGCAGGCATGTGGAAATCAGAGAGAACCTGTAAGAGTCAGTTCTCTCCTTCAACCACGTGGGTCCCAGAGATTGGCTCAAAACTCAAGTCATCAGGCCTGGCAGCCAACACCTTTACCTGCTGAGCACCTTGTTGACCCCCATACTCCTCTTTTACTTTTAAAGACTTATAGTTTTTACGTGTGTGTGTGTAAGCCATTATTTCTTAAGACTCGTACATCTGGGCAGGTCCACGTAAGCAAATCCAAAGCATGTGAAAGAAGTCGAGGTGTTCACCAATAGAACATGCAGACTGCTAAGCCTTATAAAAATGATTGTTAGGAAATACTTTCTCATCAAAAGCGAGAGCTGTGGGAAAAGTGTAGATGGCAAAGGCAGATGTTGAGAAGAGTAAAGAGAATTATGCCTAGAGGTTACCATAAATGCCCCAAATTACATAGCAAAGCCAGCAGAGACCCATAATTAACTTCAACCAACAATGATGTGGAAGCCTCCTAACTGGCAAAGGGCTGAAATTTCCCAGTGCTTCAGGTACTACCATTTAAAACAAGAGAACATGTGAAAACTCCGAGCTACTGTTCTTCCCAACAAGGGAGGGCTTGCTTAGGAGACGCAGACCCACAGAAATCACAACCACCCTGGCCAGACTTACCAAGGTTCTCACAGCCTCGAGGCTGCCAGCACGACTGGCACATAATAAGCATGGAAAAGCTAGCAAGCAGCACCAAAGCTTAGCACAGGAAAAAAAATGTACCAATTCAATCTTATCACTTTTCTTCCAAAAAGCACAAAATATTCCATCCAGTTTTCTCGTCTTCCTTCTATTCCTATAAGGACATGAACAAGACAATTTATAGCTGTCCCATTTCACAGATGAAAATGACAAATCTGCCCTCCATCTCACAGCTAATGCTGAAGTTCCAAATGGAATCCAGACTTTCCTAATTCTCTATACAACATGCTGCCTCCAAATAGCAGTCAACCAAATGTTTACACACAAATACCTAGCTCTTCTCCAATTCATCAGAAAAAGCTCTTGGACCAAAAAATGTATTTCTCCAGTGCCCTGAACTAAGCTTCTTTGCAGAGGTACAGCCTAATTTGCTCTGCAGCAGAAATCTGTATTGTGCTTAGCGTGAGGGTTGGTGATAGAGCAGCCAATGACCATTAAATTCTGCTTCCAAAGGCAAAAAACCGTACAATGTTATATGCCTTTTCCACTTCCTAATCTATTAGACGTAGCAGCTAATTTCACGCCACACCTCATACTCCACGTCTCGGGAATCTCAGACCAAGTCCTGGTCAATGTGCAACAAAGGCAAGACAAACCCCAAGAAAATTATCAGTCCATCCTATGTAATTACCCACAGCTTCAATCCTGCTGTCCACCCTCAGCTGAGCAAATTTCATCCATATTGGTTAAGTGGAGCATCAAATACAGAAACTACCACTGTTAGGGGAAAACTGTTCCAGCAGCCACACACTTGTCAAGACCTGAGCTCTCAGCAAGAGTTCACACCCCCCCACCCCAAAAAAAGGACAGACTACCAGGGATTTGGGTTTGGTCCATGGCACAGCTATTTCTGAGTATCTGACAGAACATACACCTTTTATCTTGGAGTACTCAAGTTCCCTTCAGAAATCCACATCCAAGAATGAGTGGTTTGCATCCAGGATCAACTGGGGAACATTAAAAAAATTCAAATAGGGGCTGGAGAGATGGCTCGGTGGTTAAGAGCACTGGCTGCTCTTCCAGAGAACTCAGGTTCAATTCCCAGCACCCACATGGCAGTACATAACTGTCTGTAACTCCAGTTCCAGGGGATCCGACACCCTCACACAGACATACGTGCAGGCAAGACATCAATGAACATAAAATAAAAAATTCTAATTGGGCCCCAGATATACTTACCTTTCACCCCAACCCCAAGAGATTCTAGTGCTCAGCAAAGTTATCAATGTATCTGCTTTTTGGCTCTGGTTTGTCACTGTCAGTATGTGTCAAGAACATGTCATATAAACCACACCAAGACCAATTCCAGCCAGGCAGGTGGCAACAGGCCTCTAATCCTGGCACCGGGAAGGCTGACTCAGGACTGAGGAGGATGAAATAGGAAGATCAAGAGATCTAGACCAGTCTGGGCTATACAGTGGATTCAAAGCAAGCCTGATCAGCATAATAAAACCTCGTCTCAAAACAAAAGCCACCAATTCAAGTCCAAGACAGAGTCAGAACTACAATTCACAATCACAGTTCTACCACAAGGTAAGTCTCATTAGTGGATTCAATAGCTAACAGCTTTCTAAACTGATACTACAAAACTATGCTCTTATGTCAAAAGTCCATTCACTTTTTAGAAATTGGGGGGGGGACCTCAAAGTCTAAGTTTGGAATTGTTATTAATTGGCCTAGAATTCAATGTGTATACCTCACTGAGCACTATCAACATCTGTGTGAAAGTGAGAGAGCAAGCATAAAGCTATTCTCGGAATGTGGTCAGCACACACGCTTTAGATAGCAAACATCTAAGAACAACCGGAAGAATATTAAGAATGGAGATGCCCAGCTGATTGTTGGCCAGATTCCCCAGGCCATTTTGCATGCATATACGTGTGAAGAGAGTGGGGGCAGGTGCACAGTGAGACTAGGCAAGATGGCCAAGATAATAATAGGCAAGTGATTGACACTAGCTCTTTGGCCCCAAGGCCACACATTTCCAGCAACTTCCCAGCAGTGTTAGTAATGGCAGACAGACACCGGGGGTGGAGGTGGGAAGCTTAAAAAGTGGGGCCAGTACAGGAATGGTGGGGCAGGGCTTCAAATCATTCCCAGCAAGAGACGCTAACCCACTGAGTGTGTCACCGAGTGCGAACCCTCCAAGAGTGAAAGCTGTTTCCACAATTAGCTCTGATCTAATCGAGATGTCACCACCTTTAGTCCCAAGTGTCTGCCTTCTCCAGAAGTCCACAGCTTGAGAAGTGACAGTATTGTGTTAGCAGCAGTAGGGGAAAAGAGAGAAACGAAATAAGAAATGGAAGTTTGTCGCCTGCCCCCCGGCCCCAGCCAATCTCACCTCCCCGCATCCAGCTCCCGGCCCGTAGAGCCTCCCATGTCCGTCAGGCTCGCAGCTGAAGCTGCCAGATCTCCAGAAGGCCTCTTGCCGGTCCCATCCCCACTGCCTGAGCCGCCGTTGCAGCTCTTCGTGCGAAACAGGCGACTGAGGCGGATTTTGAAGGAGCCCTTTCGAGAAGGGCCCGCGAGAGGCCGGAGGGGCCCGGGAGGCGGCGGTGGGGGGGGAAGTTGCTGCTGCTGCTGCTGCTGTTCCCCTCGGCTCAGGCGCCCTGGAGGGACCAAGTCTTGCAGCGGGAAGGGCACCGGGGGTAGTTCGGGGCCCGGGGGCTGCAGCAGAAGCCGGCCACCCCCTCCTCCTCCTCCACGGCCCGGGCTGCTGAGCTCCTCTTCTGAGCAGCTGTTAGTCTCCAGGCTCTCGGCCTCCGATTCCAAGCCTTCTAGGACCAGCAGCGCGTCGCTCGTCTCCGTGGGGTCCTCCCCGGCCTGCGGGGCGGCAGCAGGCGGCGGAGGCTGCGGCGGCGGCGGCTGCGGGGGGCACGGGCACGGGCAGCAGCCTCCGCCGGCAGTCTTAACCCCCGGCCCCGCAGGCTGCCCGAGCCCTAAAGCCGCCAGCTGCGCCTCTAGTCCAGACACCGGACCCCAGGTCCGCTCGAGCGCCAAGCCCGGAGGGAGGGCCTTGGGATCCAGCGCACAGCGGTGCCGGGGACACAGCAGTTCCGAGGGTCCCGGCTCCGGGGCCGCCTCCGCGTCCTCCTCCTCCGGCGGCCGCCCCACGTTGCGGAACACCATCAGCTGCGGCGGTCGGGCTCCCCGCGGGCCGGGCCGCGCGAGGAAGGGTGGCGGCGACGGGCCATGGCCCGGGGGCGGCGGCGGCGGCGGGCCTGGCTCGGGGGCCGCCTCTCCATAGCCGAGGAGGCGGCTCAGGACCCGGTATGAAGCGGCCGCCGCCGCCGCCTCGCCGTCCCGGAGCTCGGCCCCCTGCATCAGGGTGAGGGAGGGAGGGCGGGCGGCTGGGAGCCGGGCTGGGTGGGGACTAGGCCGGGCCCCGACGGAGCCCCGCCCGCCGCGGCCCCCGGAGCGACAGCGTTAACGGCCGCCGCGGCCTCTGCCTCACAGAGGAGGCGGGGGGCGCGCGGAGCGCAGCGCGAGCCCAGGCCGCGCGCGCAGCCGCCGAGGACCGCCCCCTAGACGTCACTTCCTGGCTAGGTCCCGCCCCCGTCCCCAGGGTACGCGGCGTCAGCCTCCGCTGAGCTTGACGTCGCTCTCGGCTCTGGTTGCTATTGGCCGTCAACTGGTTCTGTGGCCTGCTTGGTCTCCGGCACCGACCCCTGCCTTTTCACTTCCTGGGCGCCCAGGCCCTGGCCACCCTTCCCTGTGGAGCGGGGCAGGCCTTGGGACCTGAGTCTGGACCTGGGAGAGGGTCGCCGCCCTTGGCGCTGTCTGTGGGTCTGGTCCCCTCCATGCTGCTTGGGCTGTGTGGCCTTGGCCAAGTCATTTCATTAAATCTGTACCCTTTTCCTGGCATCCGACGAATTATGGAATGACTATATGAAAATTGTGTTCTAGATCCGGCGATGTGCTGTTCCGTGATAAACAACTGGTTTTTGGGGGAAAGAAAGGGTGTGTGTATAGTTACATAATTTTTACCATCTCTTTGACTGAGATAAAGGATATATATGTAGTACACAATTTCAAAGAAATAATAAAAGTATACAATAGCCAATCCTGTATGACTGATTGCCAAATGCATGCTTCTGCTGGTTGTCACAGTGTGTGTGTCATGTTGAGGAGAGAAGCCTAGATGAGCCATGTGCTAAGTAAGCATCAATTCAACCACCAGAGCTCATTCCCAAGCCCTTCCCAAACTGCTTACAAGTGTCCAAGGAGTGTAACTGTAACAAAAAATTTTTACTGATATTTTCCTCTATTGATGCAAGAGGACAGAGAAAAAACCGAAGACAATTGTCAATAATGGGGACAACTTTGCTGAATCAGAACTGGTTTCAATGACTAGAAGGGTTTCTTCAACTTTTTGTGTTATTCCTAATGTAACACCTACATATGTACAGGAGGTATAAATCAGAAGCACTCGAATACTCTCCATCACTTAAAAAAATGTGTGTGTGTGTGTGTGTGTGTGTGTGTGTGTGTGTGCCCAGAACAGAGCATCAGATCCCCTAGTAATTTTTTCTGGGAACTGAATTCCAATCCTCTGCAAGAGCAGACATGCTGTGAACTCTCTCTCCAACTTCATCACATTTTTTTTTTTTTTTTTTTTTTTTTGAGACAGGGCTTCTCTGGGTAGCCCTGGCTATTCTGGAACTTCCTCTGTAGACCAGACTCACAGAGACCCACCTGCCTCTGCCTCCCAAGGATTAAAGATGTGTGCCACATCACCCAGCTCCTCCAACACTTTTTAAGTCAAGGTGACTAGCAAACAACAAATCAAGCACCGGTTTGTAGCGCTTGCTCAGCGGCTAATATCCACCCTCTCTTACTAAACTCAGGAAGACATGAGCTTTAATGTACCATCCTTCATGTGGTAGTTCATTACACACAGTGGGCTGAAATAATCCCAAGAGCACAGGTAAAATGATGTGTTTGGGGCTACCAAGGTGGCTCAATGGGTTGAGGCACTTGTTACCAAGCCTGAGTTCTATCCCTGGGGCTCATGTGGTGGAAAGAAGACACCACCTCCTGAAAGTCGTCCTGTAAACCTCCATATGCATGCCATGGCACATGCAGACACACAGACCACACAAATAAATATAATAAAAATTACAAGTTTTGAGAATATAGTACCTTCGCTTTTTGTTGTTTCTTTCTTTCTTTTTTTTTTTTTTTTGAGACAGCGTCTCTCTACATAGCCTGGCTGTCCTGGAACTCACTATGTCCACCAGGCTGGCCTGGAACCCAGAGATCCTCCTGCCTCTGCCTCCTGAGTGCTGGAATTAAACATTTGCGCCACCACCACCTGGCTATGTGTAGTGGTATTTGCTCTGCCCATGACCTTGGGCTATATGGGTTATAGGGCCTGAAGGAGGTGGTGCTTTTTTTTTGGGGGGGGGGTTGAGAGAGGGTTTCTCTGTGTAGCTTTGCGCCGTTCCTGGAACTCACTCTGTAGCCCAGGCTGGCCTCAAACTCACAGGGATCCGCCTGGCTCTGCCTCCCGAGTGCTGGGATTAAAGGCATGCGCCACCACCGCCCGGCTTGAAGTGGTGCTTCTTGCTATTGTATGTGACCTCTCAAAAGGAAAGGGAGATATATGTGTGGTGGTATTGTGTTCCCCAAAATATTGTGTGCCCTAATAAACTTATCTGGGGTCAGAGAACAGAACAGCCACGGGTCTCTTTGAGTTCAAAGCCACACTGGAAACAGCCAGGCATGGTGACTCACACCTTTAATCCCAGGAAGTGATGGCAGGAAGCAGAAAGGTATAAAAGGCATGAAAACCAGGAACTATTGCTGGTTAAGCTTTTAGGCTTTTAGCAGCAGTTCAGCTGAGATTCATTCTGGATGAGGACTCAGGCTTCCAGTCTGAGGAAACAGGATCAGCTAAGGAATTGGCGAGGTGAGGCTGTGGCTTGTTCTGCTTCTCTAATCTTCCAGTATTCACCCAAATACCTTTTAAGATTCATGCTACATATATGTTCGTTTTTTCATGTGTAAGTTTCTATACATATATATAACATATACATAGAACATTTATATAACATGATATATACATAACATTATATGTGTCTACATACATACACACATACACATATATTGCTAGGGATTGAACCCAGGGCCTTGTGCATGACAAATACTCTACCTTTAAGCTCTACATCCAGTCTTATAAGTTCATACAATTTAAATTTTTTTGTGTGTGCTTTTGTTTTTATTTGTTTTTCGAAAGAGGGTTTCTCAGAGTAGTTTTGGTGCTTGTCCTGGATCTTGCTCTGTAGACCAGGCTGGCCTCGAACTCACAGATTCACCTGCCTCTACCTCCCGAGTGCTGGGATTAAAGGTGTGCGCCACTGATGCCCAGCTTACAATTTAATTTTGAATAGTAACTATGATTTTGGTTTTGTTTTTTAAGTGTATATGGGTGTTTCTCTTGCATGTATTGTCTGTGTGCCACATGCCTGCCTCGTGCTCTCAGAATCCAGAAAAGGGTGTCAGATCTTCTGGGACTAGAATTACAGAGAGTTGTGACTACCACGTGGGTGCTAGGAATAGAACCCAGGTCCTCTGGAAGAGCAACCAGCACTCTTAACCACTGAGCCATCTGTCCAGCCCAGCAACTATGTTTAGCAACACTTGATCTTAGTCAGAAGGCCAAGAGGTTATTATGTCTAATAACTGGCTTACAAAATCCCAGAAACTGCCAGGTGGCGGCGGCACACGCCTTTTATCCCAGCACTTGGGAGGCAGAGGCAGGCTGATCTTTGTGAGTTCGAGGCCAGCCTGGGCTACAGAGTGGGGACAGCCAGAGCTGTTAACACAGAGAAACCCTGTCCAAAAAAAAAAAAAAAATCCCGAAACTTGAACAATTGAATTTCAGAGGCTGCCATAAGTGTGCCCCCTAGCACCACTAGACCTCACTTCTACGTCTGAAAAAGGCAGGCAAGCCCTGTAGCTTTGCTTACTTGGCAAGGATGTTGTGAGGAACAAATAACACCAAGTTAATGAGACAGTTTGTGTGGAGGTGTCACTGGAGGTGGACAGACCAGACAGGAACCCACTGCAATTGTTCCTGTGGGAGATGTTGAGGTTCGGAGTGGATAAGGAGGAAGGAGCAGCCGGCAGAAGTTAGCAGTTTTAGGAGCAGAAGGAGCTTTGAGGGGAAGATTAAGGAACCACCGTGTTGTGTGCTTGGTATACGCACCTACACAAATTAGGTGCGTTTGTATGTTTGTGCATGTAGGTGTGAATGGGTGTAGAGGACAGGGGTGGACGTTGAGCTCTCATAAGTATATGGACTTGACTTCGGATCCCTAGCACAGTATAAAAGGCAGGCAGAGCAGCGTGTGCCTGTGATACCAGCCCTGAGGGCAGAGCAGCGTGTGCCTGCCTGTGATACCAGCCCTGGGGGTGGAGTGGATCCCTGAAGCTCACTGACCAGCCAACCTAGCCACTCTACCGTCTGAGCCCTCTTCCCATCCCAGAGGAGCCCTTCAGAATGGAAGCTAGCTCACAGCCTGGATGATAAAGATTTATGTATGTCTGTCTGTCTGCATGCATGCATGTCTGCACACCAAAAGACTGCATCAGATCCCATTATAGATGGTTGTGAGCTGCCATGTGGGTACCGGGAATTGAACTCAGAACCTCTGGAAGGGCAGCCCGTGCTCTTAACCACTGAATCATCTCTCCAAACCTGTCAAGTCCTGCTCAACCTGTTGAACAGTTCTGAAGGGGGGAATGTGGAACTGGGAAATGCTATCTATGAAATATAGACATAGCTGGGCGGTGGTGGCACATGCCTTTAATCCCAGCACTCGGGAGGCAGAGGCAGGCGGATCTCTGTGAGTTCAAGGCTAACCTGGTCTACAAAATGAGTTCCAGGAAAGGTGCAAAGCTACACAGAGAAACCCTGTCTCGGGAAAAAAAAAAAAAGAAAGGAAGAAAAGAAAAGAAATATAGATGTAGAAAAAGAAAAAGACAGAGACACAGGATAGCTTTCGGAGGTTTCTGGGTTAATACTGCAGACACAAGTTTTTTTACTCAGAGCCTTTATATACCCAAAGCAAGGGGGGCAAAAAGACCTCCCCCTTTGAAGGACCTCTTGGTTCAAGGTACAAAGCACAGTCAAGTGTAAACACCTCCTTAGTACTCAAGACCACGCCTTCCGGCTAAGTACCCCATAAACAGGCCTTGAAGTAGAAGACACCTGGTAACCACGCCTTTGGCCAAAACATCCTATTGGGCAGCCTTGCAGGGGAAACACGCGCGAACTCGCTGACCTTGAGTCTAGATGAAAACAAGCCACAAGCTGGGATCTCTGTGGACCCCCCACAAACCTGCAGCCTATCACTGTAATTGTGCATGCTTTCTTCATTCTTAGGGTAGAGAGAAAGCTCCTTTGTGAGACATAGAGGACCCCGGCGGTCTCTCTGCTTCCCCTCTCCCACACACTGCCCACCATGCTGTATCTTGTCTGTCCCAGGCAGCTCAGTGACACTGATCTCCCACATGTATGGGCAGGTTTGTGCATCATTTACCACCCTCTTTTTCTTCAGGGTTAGGGAGCAAATCCAGAGTTTATACCTCCAAAGCAAAACTGTAGCTCGGCCAGTGAGCAACATGTCCCGCTTATCTGATCTCCTTTCTTGGGTAAACGTTCCCTCTTTCTGTGTTTTGTGAACTAGCCAACCTTCAGATGAAACTCTCCTCACTACACCAGGGAGATGTGCCTTCTCTCTGAGCTTGAAGACCAAGTCTTTTTGCACTTAATTGCACGTGTATGATTGGATTAAAAATCGCTCAGCAGTGAGGTGCACAGACTGATCTACCAGAAGACTCAAGTTCAATTCCCAGTTCCCCACATCAGGCAGCTCACAGCCACCTGTAGCTCCAATTCCAGGAGATCCTCTCTCTCTGGCTTTCACGTGCACATACCCACACATGATGATTAAAAATAAACTAAATTGGGGCTGGAGAGATGCTCAGCACTTAAGAGCACTGACTGCCCTTTCAGAGGACTCGGGTTCAATTCCCAGCACCCACCTGGCAGCTCACAACTGTCTGTAACTCCAGTTCCAGGGGATCTTGTTGGGATTCTGCCATGCTCCAGCTGCATGACTGCACATGCGCAGTTCAGGAGCTAGGCAAGGGGTCTTGTGTCTTATGTCAGCAGTGTGTGCTGGTGATTACCTACGTACAGCGCGGTCATGCAATCCGCGCATGTGTGGTATAGCTTTGTAAGCCCACCTGTGCCTTAAAGAGCTGGACACAGACCCCACCTCTTCTCTCTATTCTGTTCTCTCTTCCCCTCACCATCTCTCTCTCTGCTCTCTACATCTCCCCCAGGCCTGGTTCTTCTGTACCCACTCCTCCTTCCTCCTAATAAAGCTCTAATATTGGGTTTTGTTGTGGCCATGGCTCGTGACCTTTCCGTGTGGTAACCAGCGCCAGTAACCAGCACCGCTTATCATTCTTACAGATCTGACACCTTCACATCAATGCACATAAAATAAATTTAAGTAAATTTTTTTTTTTTTTTTTTTTTTTTTTTTTTTTTTGGTTTTTCGAGACAGGGTTTCTCTGTGTAGCTTTGCGCCTTTCCTGGAACTCACTCTGTAGCCCAGGCTGGCCTCGAACTCACAGAGATCCGCCTGGCTCTGCCTCCCGAGTGCCGGGATTAAAGGCGTGAGAAACTAAGTCACGGAGCTAGAGAGGTGGCTCAGTTAAGAGCACTGGCTGCTCTTCCAGTGGATCCCAGTGTGATTTCCACCACCTTCATCGTGGCTCACAAACATCTAATTCCAGTCCCCTGGGATCAGATGGCCTCTTCTGGGCTCCTCAGGCACCAGACTCACACATAGTAAATAGACACACATGTAAGTAAAACACCCATCATACACATAAAAAAAAAAAGTTAAATAGCCGATTGTGACGGCGTACACCTTTAACCCCAGCACTTGGAAGCAAGAGGCCAGTGGATCTCTGGACCTCTGTGAGTTTGAGGCCAGCCTGATCTACATAGTGAGTTCCAGGACAGCCAGAGTTACATATGTAGTGAGACCATGTCTGAAAACACAAAACAAAATAATTACAGCTTTAAAAAAAAAAAAAAAAAAAAAAAACTGCCTCTCCTGAGCTGGAGAGATAGCTCAGAGGTTAAGAGCATTGGCTGCTCTTCCAGAGGTCCTGAGTTCAATTCCTCAGCCCCCACATGGTAGCTCACAACCATCTGTAATGGGATCTGGTGCCCTCTTCTGGAGAGCAGGGATATGGGCAGACAGAACACTGTATACATAATAAATAAATCTTAAAAAAACAAAAAACTGCCTCTCCTACTAAAATATAAATTCTAGAAGGCTATGTTTGTTCTCTGTCTCTTAATGTCAGAGACTCTGCCTGACATGGAGTAAGCCCTTGATATAGAAATACAAAATTGTTGTGCAATTTAAGCCTCATAAAAGATCCCTGATTCAAATCCACCTCTAATTCTGTACAACAGAATTAACATCCTCTTTTGTAAATGAAGAAACATTTTCTGACATGAAACTGACATGAAGTGAGTTATGGTCAATCCCTTCAAAAAGATGCTGTGGAATTTACACCTGGTGGTCTGCCTGCCAAGGTTTTCTTCTCTACCTTCCTCCCCTCTTCTACTTCTCACATCAATCAGATTTCTAGACGGAAGAAAAGGAAGGAAAGGGTAAAAGAGAAAGAAAAGGGAAGAAAGTTAGATGCTATAGAAGCCCAGAACACTTGCTGCCTTAAATAAAAAGCTTCCAAAGATCCCTGGCTCTCTGGGAAATGTTCTGGGCACGGAGATAAGGCAAGGACTATAGCTCTGCAGCACCCCCTGCTGTTCAGATGCTTTCTTTTCTTTCACCCCGAGAAGAGGCTACTTATGTCAGCCATGAGGTAAATGGCACTATTACAGAGCCCACAGAGGTTAAGGGCACAGCTCCAGGTAAGAAAGAGAAAGGACAAGAACAAGGGGAAAAAAGAAGTAAAGATAGAGAAAGGAAATATCACCTCTCTTTATTTCCTTAATAGTCCAGGCCTGTACCCCATGTCCGGGAAAAACATGAAAAAGGAACCTTAATGTAACACTAGCATCCAGGAGGAAGGCAGAAGTAGGCGGATGTCTGTGAGTTTGAAGCCAGCCTGGTCTACATAGTGAGTTCCAGGACAGCCAAGGATACATAGTGAGATCCTGTATCAAAAATAAATAAACAGGGCCGGGCGGTGGTGGCGCACGCCTTTAATCCCAGCACTCGGGAGGCAGAGCCAGGCGGATCTTTGTGAGTTCGAGGCCAGCCTGGTCTCCAAAGCGAGTTCCAGGAAAGGCGCAAAGCTACACAGAGAAACCCTGTCTCGAAAAACCAAAATAAATAAATAAATAAATAAATAAATAAATAAATAAATAAATAAATAAATATGCAAACAAAATGAAAAGAAACCTCTTGTGACTTAGACTCCAGTTAAGTTGGGTTGCTTTGGAACAAGTCTCCCTATGCAACCAAGACTGGCTTGGAACCCGTGAGCCTCCTGCCTCCAAGCCTCCCAGCTTCGAGTGAGTGGGTCTATGCCTAGTCGGTGTTCTCTAGAGAAACAAAACCAATAGAATGAGTATATATATATATATATATATATATATATATATATATATATATATATATATAATTTTAATATATAATAAGGAATGTATAAAATATGCTTATACTGAAACAGTAACAGTTGTCTCACACCTGAGAGGCTGAGAACCCCCTTGCTGCTCCGTCCATGGGCCAGGGTACCTCAGCAGTCCCAATCTGGCACCAAAAACGGGAAGAGCTGCTGGTCCTCAGTCAATGATGGAAGTCTGGAAGTGCTGGTTCTAATTCAACCAAGAAACAACTGCAACTGCAACAGAGTATATTAACTCTGCAACAGAAGAGAAGACCGGCTGAGCAAAAGGCAGATGATCTTCCTTCAGCCACGCCCCCTTCCAGTACAGACTGCCGCCCCAGCCACGCCCCCTTCCAATCCAGACTGCTGCCCCAGCCACGCCCCCTTCCAATCCAGACTGCTACCAGAAGATGCTGCCCCACATTCTGGGTGGCGTGGGTCTCCCCACATCAGTTAAGGCAATCAGGACAGTTCCTGAGGAGAGGTTCCCTACTCAGGTGATTCTAATTTGTGGCAAATTGACATTAAAAGCAACCACCCCACTTTTGCATCTCTTTCATTAAAGTCTGTAAAAGAGGTTCTTATAAGCCAGATATGGTGGCACATGTCTGTAACTCCAGAATTCCTGTAGCTGAGAGAGGAAGATTGTGAGTTCAATGCCAACCTAAACTATAAATTGAGACTGGGGTATGTGTCCCACAGTTGTAGGATCTTAGCACTTTAGTGAAAAAGGTTTAAGAAAAGTGATTTAGAGATCCTCTAGGAATGCTGAGTTTCACTTAGTCCTGCTACAATGGCCAAGGTTTGTGATGCAGCAGACATTGTTCCTGTTGTTCTAAACTCTGTGGCTCATTTATTTCTAATTATACCATGGCTTGGAGATAAATGACCATCCAAGCATTGGTGTTCCTGCTGAGGCAATAACAGCATTTGAGTCCAGGAGTTCAAAACCAGACTGGGAAACATAGCAAGACCTCACTTCAAAAATAATAATAGTTGCCAGGGCTGGAGAGATGGCTCAGTGGTTAAGAGCACTGAATGTTCTTCCAGAGGTCCTGAGTTCAACTCCCAGCAACCACATGGTGGCGGCTCTCAACCATCTCTGGCGCTTATAATAATAATAAAATAATAATTTCTTAAAAATAATAATAATAATAATGCCGGACATGATGGCACACGCCTTTAATTCCAGCACATGGGAGGCTGAGGGAGGCGGATCTCTGTGAGTTCGAGGTCAGCCTGGTTTACAGAGTGAGATCCAGGACAGTTAGGACTACACAGAGAAACCCTGTCTTGAAAAACAAACAAAATAATAATAATAATAATAGTAATAACACAACAACAACAATAATAATAATAAGAGGCTGGGAGTAGTGGCATACTCCTTTAATCCCAATAGCTGAGAGGCAGAAACGGACAGATCTCTATCTAGTCTACAACTGTAAATTCCAGACCAGCCAGGGTTACACAGTAAGACCTTATCTCAAAATAATAATAAAGTCAAACATGACAATACGCACCTGTAATATCCACACTTAGGGCAAAGATATCAAGAGTTCAGTGCCAGCCCGGGCTGCACAGTGAGAGTCTGCCTCAGTCATTATCATCTCTGGATCTGCGTGCCATTTGCAAAAGTGGGTCAGTCATAATTCCACTTTGACAGGTTTGATGTGGGGATTAGATGGGAAAAAAAACATAGTATACATAAGTGACCCCAAAAATTCTACCAGGGAACTCCTACAGCTGATAAACTCCTTCAGTAAAGTGGCAGGATACAAGATCAACTAAAAAAAAAAAAAAAATCAGTAGCCCTCCTATACACAAATGATAAAAGGGCTGAGAAAGAAATCAGAGAAACATCAGAAAATGGAAGGATCTCCCATGCTCATGGATAGGTAGGATTAACATAGTCAAAATGGCAATCTTACCAAAAGCAATCTACAGATTCAATGCAATCCCCATCAAAATCCCAACACAATTCTTCACAGACTTGGAAAGAAAAATACTCAACTTCATATGGAGAAACAAAAGACCCAGGATAGCTAAAAGAATCCTGTACAATAAAGCAACCTCTGGAGGCATCATCACCTCAAGGTCTACTATAGAGCTATAGTAATAAAAACAGATTGGTACTGGTATAAAAACCGACACACAGACCAATGGAATTGAATTGAAGACCCTGACATTAATCCATGCACATATGAACACCTGATTTTTGACAAAGAAGCCAAAACTATACAATGGAAAAAAGAAAGTATCTTCAACAAATGGTGCTGGCATAACTGGATGTCAATATGTAAAAGATTACAAATAGATCCATATCTGTCACCATGCACAAAACTCAAGTCCAGGTGGATCAAAGACCTCAACGTAAATCCAGTTACACTAAACTTGATAGAAGAGAAAGTAGGAAGTACTCTTGAATGCATTGGCACAGGAGATCACTTCCTAAATATAGCACCAGCAGTACAGACACTGAGCACAACAATTAATAAATGGGACCTCTTGAAACTGAGAAGCTTTTGTAGGGCAAAAGACACGGTCAATAAGACAAAGCGACAGCCTAAAGAATGGGAAAAGATCTTCACCAACCCCACATCTGACAGAGGACTGTTCTTCCAGAGGACCTGGGTTCCATTCCCAGCACCTACATGACAGCTCACACCATTCATAACTCCAGTTCCAGGGGACACTCTCCTGGCCTTCTTGGACACCATACATACAAATGCAAATTTACAAAATGGGAAGAGCGCCAGGCAGTGGTGGCACACCCCTTTAATCCCAGCACTCGGGAGGCAGAGGCAGGAGGATCTTTGTGAGTTCGAGGCCAGCCTGGTCTACAGATCGAGATCCAGGACAGGCACCAAAACTACATAGAGAAACCCTGTCTCAAAAAAAAAAAAAAAAGAAAGAAAAGAAAAAAGGAAGAGTCGCATTTAATTCCAGTAGTCATGAAGCAGAAACAGGTGGATTTCTGTGAGTTCAAGGAAAGCCTGGTCTACATAGAGAATTCCAGGCTAGCCAAGGGTACATAATGAGACCCTGTCTCAAAAAACAAATAAACGAAACAGACAAAAGGAGGCGAGGAGAAAGAGAGCAGCTAGTTTTCACGAAGAAGGGAAGGAGAAGCCGGGATATAGAAAGACAGAGACGTGCAGGCATCCGGAGCACACTGCTAGGACGCAGCTAGCCCTTTATTATGCCCATTGCAGCTGCTACCAGGAGGCCAAGTGGGGCAGAGGGTGGAGAGAGGGACATGGATTCATCTGCAGTTGCTATGGCGCCCCAGGCCGGATTTGCCCGTCTCTACTGATGGAGAGTAGGGGAAGGAGGGAGGTGGAGAGAGGACAACTGGTCCCCTCCCTTCCCCTCTTTTATCTCTGGAGCAGATGTGGGGTGTACGTGTCTGGAGTGGGGGTGTCTGCATACTGGATCAGAGGTGGAGAGAAGAGCAGTATGCAGGATTAAGAGGTTTTTGAGATGGGGTGGCACACTGAGTGAGGGGGGACAGGGCCATCATACCTGTATCCAGAAGCTAACTGGTAACATTAGAGAGGGAAAGCAAAAACCACAACAGGCTAGATGGTATTAGCATGAGAGAGAGGAGGGAGGGAGGGAGGGAGGGAGGGGAAGAGGTGTGGAGACAGACTAGACACCAGCCTTTCTCTGCCTGCATTCTCCTGAGTCCCCCAAACCTCTAGGCAGCCTGGATTCCAGGGATATGAGAGCTGCCAAAGAATGGGCACCAGGGCAGTAGTCACGCCTTCTCTTGTTTGGGGGCTGCTGAGTTGCTGTTTCCTCTGCTGCGATTGGGCTCTGGGGAGCCAAAGGCCCTTCCGCTCTCTGCCTCCTCTATCCTCCCAAGCCAAGCCAGGACCTGGGCCCACAGGGAAGCCCCCTCAGGGGGCCAACGCAGCCCTGGCTTTTCTCTACTCCGGAGATGTTCATCACCTGTCAGGGGCTAATTGCAGTGAGAGCTACGAAGTCCGTGGGG
The DNA here is from genome assembly GCF_007827085.1 of Peromyscus californicus insignis. Taxonomy (NCBI): domain Eukaryota; kingdom Metazoa; phylum Chordata; class Mammalia; order Rodentia; family Cricetidae; genus Peromyscus; species Peromyscus californicus. The sequence goes on from NW_026294551.1 coordinate 25,420,972, forward strand.
CGGAAGGCAGAGTGGGCATCCCCCCAGTCCTACAGAGAGCAGCGGGCACCCTGGCGCAGGCGGCCAATTTCCTCAACATGCTTCTACAAGCCAATGACATCCGGGAGTCGAGTGTGGAGGAGGACGTTGAGTGGTATCAGGCACTTGTCCGAAGTGTGGCAGAGGGGGACCCAAAAGCCTACAGGGCTCTACTGACCTTTAACCCTCCACCAGGGGCCAGCCACCTTCAGCTGGCCCTGCAGGCCACCCGGATGGGGGATGAGACCATCCTTCAGGACCTGTCTGGGAACAGGGTACAGGAAGAAAATCCAGAAGAGGACCTGGACAGCGTTGGCTTGCAGAAGCGAGTACTGACCAATGACCTAAGGAGTCTGGACAGCCCTAAGTGGCCACGGGGAGATGGATATGTAGGGGACATCCATCAGGTGAAGCTGTCTCCTCCCTTCCTGGAATGCCATGAGGGCCGGCTCCGTCCTGGCTGGCTAGTCACAGTCTCAGCCACATTCTATGGACTCAAGCCAGACCTCACCCCGGAAGTCAGGTAAGTAGGATTGGGAAGGACTTGATGGGTTTGTGAGGATGCACAGACCATTTGGCAAAAACATGTGTATGTCTGGGGAGGGGGTACAGATGTATGTGTGCACTCAGTTGTGTATATCTATAACTATCTATTAATATTCTCAGTGTGAGAGTGCATGCTGTACATGAACCAGTCAATTTATACATATTTATCTGAACATCTATTGGTTTGTTTTGTGTGTGTATGTATGTATGTCTTCATTTTATTTTGTTTTCTTTTCTTTCTTTCTTCCTTCCTTTCTTATTTATTTATTTATTTATTGGTTTTTCAAGACAAGGTTTTTCTGTGTAGACTTGGCTGTCCTGGAACTCTGTAGACCAGGCTGGCCTTGAACTCACAGAGATCCATATGTCTCTGCTTCCTGAATGCTGGGAATAAAGGCATGCGCCACCATTGCCCAGCTTTATTTTGTTTTCTAAGACAGTTTCTCATGTAGCCAAGGCTAACCTGGAACCCTGATCCTCCTGCCTCCACTCTCCAGGTGTTGGGATTACAGGCATGTGCCTGGGTATCTCTTGATGTTGTTTATATGTTGAGGACAATGTGTGAAAGTCTATGAGCATGTGCACACACATGCATCTATATATGGGTATGTGTGTGTGCAAAGGGTGAGGGTAGACAGGGACAGGTCTTGGGTCTCATGGCTCTCAGGTCTGGGGTATAGACAGAAGAGGTAGGGGAGAACTTGATAGCCTGGCAGTGGTGGCACACACCTTTAATCCCAGCACTCAGGAGGCAGAGGCAGGCAGATCTCTGTGAGTTCAAGACCAGCCTGATCTACAAATCGAGTTCCAGAACAGCCAGAGCTGTTACACAGAGAAACCCTGTCTAGAAAAATGGAAAAAAAGAGAAAGAGAGAGAGAGAACTTAATGATAGTAATAACCCATGTTCCTGGCTTCTCAGAGGAACCACATGGACACTCCAGGAAGCTTCCCAAGAGAAGAAAAATTGCTGGACAGGGGCTTGGAACCAACGCCTTTTCGGTCTAGGAGTTGGCTGAGTCCCCAGTATCATTACCAAGGAGCAGGCTCTTAGTGGAGCGGACCCCATATCCTATCTATCCTGCCGCAGTACTTTGTGATATTCCTCAAGGAACTGACTCTGCACTCAGCTAGGGTAAAGAGCCAGTAGTTCTTCTCCTGGGATGCAGGCTCAAAGGAACACAGCGCAGCCAGGCATGCTGCGGCCAGGCATGCTGCAGCCAGGCATGCTACAGCCAGGCATGCTGCGGTCAGTCTTGCTTTCTCAGCTCTCTGCCCCCGTGCATTGTTCCAGCAGGGCTCCCAGTCCTGTAAGATGGCATCCTGGCTCCCTGCCAGAGCCCTCCCAATTCGGTCACAACAGGGCTCCTCCGTTCCAGGACTCCTTTGCTGTGATTAGTTCAGACCTGGTTTGGGCAGAGGAAAGGGGTGGTAAGCAGCTGAGCTACGTATGTTGTGTGTAGATGCAATGGGCAAGGGTGAAAAAAAAACTCTTCACAGTGATCGTCAGAGCCCTGGGCTCCTGCATGCCTTGACATGCCTTTTCTTTCTGCCCGTTGATGAAAACCAAAAAATGATAAGATGATGACTAGGGGAGAAGTGGGGAGTACAACCTAGTGGGAGGGGGACTGTTGCCACAGAAACAGGGCTCATGGCACTGGAGATCTGCCTCGTATGTGTGCAGTCCTGACCCTGTGCTAAAGCGCGCCAAGACCAATAATGTAGTGATTGCCTCAGCATCCCCACCGTGCCCCTAACTGCCAGTTTGCTGCCCTAGGGGGCAGGTGCAGATGGACATCGACCTCCAAAGCGTGGACATCAATCAGTGTGCAAGCGGCCCAGGCTGGTACTCGAACACCCACCTGTGTGATCTCAACAGCACTCAGGTAAGAAGGATGGGTCCAGTGTGTCCTCCCTTCCTTCCCCTTTCCCATCACCGCCTCCCACCCAGCTCCCAGGAGCAGCTGACAAAGCCACTCTGGTATCTCAGGGTTTCAAGGGGGTCCCGAGTGATTGGCAGAGGTGAAATGGCAGGCTTTTGTAAAGGGAGGCCAGTGTACAGCCTACCTCATACCATCGTTTGCCAAGAAGATACTCCTCACGCCCGTGAAACCTGAATGTGCCTCCTTGTTTGCCCTCCGTCTGGTGTTCAGCACTCCGGGGTTCTTCTTTAAGGCAACTTCTGAGCCTCACCTGCTTTCCTTCTCCTAGGCTGCATGCTCCACAGTAACACAGCCCTGAGCTCCTCGTGGTGCACAGAGGATGCTCCTTTGGTATTCACCGAAGTAAACAGCATTGCTGGCTGGGTGTAGGAGGAGGCTGGCCAGAGTTTGAAAAGGTCTGGGACTAGCGAAGGTGACACAGCAAGCCACACGCAGAACCACAGCCCTTTGCTCACAGAGATCTGTTTTTAGCCACTGACCTCAGCCCTGTGCTTAACTCTCCTGCCCATCTCGGAGGCCACTTGTGTCCTCGGAGGCCATTTGTGTCCCCTGCGGAGCACACGTCAATAGCAGGAGGCAGAACAGAGAGCTAAGCTTGGTATCCCACCAGCCTGGCATTATGCTGAGGAAAGTAGTCAGTCCTATGTTAAGCCAGATAGGCCCTGATAAAGGAAGTTGCCTCTCCACGGGGGTCTTTTCGTTGTTATTTTGCTTGGTTTTTGGAGACAGGGTTTTTCTGTGCAGTCCTGCCTGTCCTGGAACTCTCTCTCTGTAGACCAGGCTGGCTTCAAACTCACAGAGATTCACCTGCCTCTGCCTCCCAAGCCACCACTGCCCGGCCATGGGGGTCTTTTTAACGTACCTGTCTTAATTAGAGTTACTGTTGCTGTGATGGAACACCATGACCAAAAGCAAGTTGGGGAGGAAAGGGTTCCATATAACAGTTTATTGTCAAAAACAGTGAGGGCAGGAACTCAAGCAGGGCAGGACCCTGGAGGCAGGAGCTGATGCAGAGGCCGTGGAGGGATGCTGCTTACTGGCTTGCTCATCATGGCTTGCTCAGCCTGCTTTCTTATAGAACCCAGGACCACCAGCCCAGGGATGGCTCAACAACAGTGGGCTGGGTCCTCCCATGTCAATCACTAATTAAGAAAATGCCCTACAGCTGGATCTTATGAAGGCATCTTCTCAATTGAGGCTCATAGCGCTCCCGATAATTCTAGCTTGTGTCAAGTGGACATAAAACTAGCCAGCACAACACCTATATGCCAAGTTCATGGGAGCCCTTTGAAGCAGGGTGTAGGCACATAAGAGGTATGATTGGGCCGGGCGGTGGTGGCGCACGCCTTTAATCCCAGCACTCGGGAGGCAGAGCCAGGCGGATCTTTGTGAGTTCGAGGCCAGCCTGGTCTACACAGCGAGATCCAGGAAAGGCGCAAAGCTACACAGAGAAACCCTGTCTCGAAAAACCAAAAAAAAAAAAAAAAAAAAAAAGAGGTATGATTGGGCTCTGAGCTCTCGTATCTTCACACCACACCACCCCCCAGTACCTAGCCCTAGCAACAGCACCAGGAAATGGAATGCGAGACTCCTGTTACAGCCAGTCTGAACAAAAGAGTTATGTATCCTAGTTATGAATCCTGCATTCTTTTCTTGGATACTCCTTGAAAAGACCTAACAGCAAGGGATGGGGACGTTTCCAGAGGTGTGGCTGGGGGCTGGGGGCTGGGCAAGAACCAGAGGAGGCTTCTGGTGAATTCTCCTAATGTAAACCCAGAAGCCATGGGTGGAGGGGGTGGAGGGAGCGCTTCCCAGCAGGAAAAGCTTTCGCAGAAAAACACCGTACAAACAAATGCCGTTTGTCATCCCCACAGTGTGTCCCTCTGGAGAGTCAGGGTTTTGTCCTTGGCCGTTATCTCTGTCGCTGCCGACCTGGATTCTACGGGGCTAGCAGTTCTGGGGGTGCGTAAGTGTGGAGAGGGCTAAGCAGAGGTTTTGCAGGCCAAGGTAAGTTGGGATGGAACCTCTATGGATGACAGGTAGGTTTGAGGTAACCCTGGGAGGAAGTGGGCATCAACAGCAGAAAGCCAAGAGCAGAGGCTAGGCATGGTGGCACATAACTATGGTCCCAGCACTTGGAAGGCTGAGGTAGGAGGATTGCCATGAACTCAAGGCCAGTTTGGGCTACAATCTGAGACCCTGTCTCAAGAGAAAAGGGAGGGAGCGGGGGCGGGGGTGGTGGTGGTTTAGGATCAGCGGGGCTCTTTGTAGGTGTCTACCTTCTGAGAATAAACCCAAACACACAGGTATGAGGCAAGTTAGCTTCTGAATGAGTCTTAGCCTGGTGTCTTCCTGTTACCCTGTCCTTAACGGGGCATGACCCTTTGCTCTTCTTCCTGGGGCCATAAGCTACAGGAGGGCATGTCGTCCCCAGGACCCAAGGCGAGAACCTCAGAAATCCCTACCTAGCCAGCTCTCCTTACACACACCTTGTCCTTTGTAGGGTTAGAGGAGCGTGCAAGTCAGACTGCCGGCCAATTCGGGTCCCCACAAGGCAGCTTAGGGAAGCTGCTGCGGTGCCAGCCATGTCCTGAGGGCTGCACCAGCTGTCTGGATGCCACACCGTGCCTGGTGGAGGAGGCCCTGGCACTGAGGACGGCAGTGCTGGGCTGCCAGACCTGCTGCATGCTGGCGGTCTTCCTGAGTATGCTGGTTGCCTACCGTTGCCGAGGGAGCAAGGCAAGTCGGCCCCATCTTTCTTCTGCGCACACATCCAACCCGTCTCAACCAGAGAGCTGAGTCTTGGGAGAAGGGGTGCCAACCTTGCTTCTATGCCTGAATGTGTGACATTAGGCAGTGACCGCTCTACCTTAGACCGGTTTCCTCGTCTGCAGCTTTGTATTTGATTCAACAAGTACCCGTTGAATGCCTGCTCAGAGCAAAATACTCCATAGGCACTCTGCAAGAGAAGCAGTCTGGAACCCTTGGCATGGAGTCAGGGGCAAGGATGGGGGTGGCTGTCAGGTGCCGCGGGGGGCTCAGAGGAGGGACCCAGTTACTCTGGAGGAGATGTTTCTAGGAAAAGTGATACTGGGGCAAGGCTTGAAGGTTAACTGGTTTTTACTGGGCAAAGAAGGGAAAGCTTATTCTAGACCAAGATGCAGTCTGCGCGGAGGCATGCCAGAGGCCCTTTCTAGCTCTAGCAACCTTCGGTGTGAGCATTGCCCTGGGTGCAAGCAGAGCTGGACTCTGGGGTGACACTGGAGGAGAGGCTGTGAACAGGGCTGGAGCCATTGCTGTTGGAGGAAGCCCAGGGCAAGAGTGAGCCTCCGGACAAGGGGGTGGAGCCATTGCTGTTGGAGGGAGCCCAGGGCTAGTGAGCCTCCGGACAAGGGGGTGGAGCCATTGCTGTTGGAAGAAGCCCAGGGCTAGAGTGAGCCTCCCGACAGGCCCAGGCCAGGCTTGGTGCTCTCAGCATCCTGCTCACACCTTTCTCTCCTGGGCTCACAGAGGATCCGGGCATCTGGAATCTTCCTGCTGGAAACCATCCTTTTTGGATCCTTACTTCTCTACTTTCCTGTGAGTCTGTGACCAGTAGCTGGCCTTACTTCTTAGTACCCTCCACTCCCAAACTGTCATCATCCTCCAGAATCCTTTTCTGTCTTCTTAGGAAGATTTGGCGATTTTAAATTCCCCGCTACCAGCATGGCAGTGGCACAGGCCTTTTATCCCAGCACTCAGGAGGCAGAGGCAGGTGGATCTCTGTGAGATCAAGGCCAGCCTGGTCTACAGAGCTAGTTCCAGGACAGCCAGGGCTACACGGAGAAATCCTATCTTGGAAAACAAAAACAAAACAAAAAGTTAAATTCCTCCTACCTATTCCCACAAATGGCATGCTGGGCCTCGTAAGCTCTAGAGACAGAGACCCAGGTTCAGAAGAATTTTCTGACTTGCCGGTGCAGTTTAAGGCAAGCTATCTACCTTTCCCGCTACGTAAGCTGCAACTCTGCAGAAGGGAAGTATGAGGCCTCCACTGTGGGGCTGCTGGGAAGGTTAGTCATGTGTGTGACAGGACATGGATGGAGAGTGGCTGGGGGCACAGCGGAGAGCAGCTGTTTCTGCCTCTCCACCATCAGGTGTTCATCCTCTACTTCAAGCCCAGTGTGTTCCGCTGCATCGCTCTCCGCTGGGTCCGGCTGCTAGGTTTTGCCGTCGTCTATGGGACCATCATATTGAAGCTTTATAGGTAGGGCCCTGCAGATGTCGCCACTGTGCTGCTCACCCCAGGCTACCCAGCTCATTCACACAGTGAAGTTTTCAGAGCCGGACCTTCCCCTGCACCTCCAGCCTCAATCACTCAGCTGTCCCCCTCTGGGTAACTTCTGGGAAGACCAGGGGAGGCAAACGCGTGGAGAGCTGGGAAGCACTGGACAGAATTCAGGGCTCTGGCTCCATCCTTGGTCCTCCCGACTTCCCACGTGTATCTTCCTCCCCTCAGGGTGCTCCAGCTGTTTCTGTCTCGAACGGCCCAGCGGGGTCCACATCCAAGCAGTGGGCAGTTGCTGCGGCGCCTGGGGCAGCTCCTCCTGTTGGTATTGGGCTTCCTGGCTGTGTGGACGGCGGGCGTCCTGGAGCCAGGCATGGAGCACACGCCCCTGGTGACCCGAGGCCACACTCCCACCGGCCGCCACTTCTACCTCTGTCACCATGACCACTGGGACTACATCATGGTTGTGGGTGAGCTGCTGCTGCTGAGCCCAGCCTCCTTCTGGCCCTGGCTCTTACCTCCAGGATATTCTGGAGCTGGTTGCCCTGGGTCTGGGCTGCCCCGAACTTGGTTTTGGAGAGGGTCAGCAGGCAGCTGAAGTGGTAAGAGATCTCTCTGTCTCACCACCACCCCCAGCGGAAATGCTGCTGTTGTGTTGGGGCAGCTTCCTCTGCTACGCCACCCGGGCTGTCCCCTCAGCCTTCCATGAACCACGCTACATGAGCATCGCCCTGCACAATGAGCTGCTACTCTCTACAGTCTTCCACACAGCCAGGTGAGGACTAGCCTATCTTCCCGAGACTCCTCCCACCCTGCCAATCTCCCCATCTCCAGGTGAGGACTAGCCTCTTCCTGAGACTCCTCCAACCCCGGCAATCTTCCCATCTCCAGGTGAGGACTATCCTCTCTTCCCGAGACTCCTCCCACCCCGCCAATCTCCCCACCTCCAGGTGAGGACTAGCCTCTTCCTGAGACTCCTCCCACCCCGCCAATCTCCCCACCTCTGGGTGAGGGGGTCTATCTAACGGTGATCCTTGCAATGCTGCTATGTCCAGTAGGGTACAGGAGGGCTCCACATATATCCTTCCTGTATCTCATCTCTCGTTCAGGAGAGATACCCGCCAGGTATACCTTTTATCTCAGCACTAGGGAGGCAGAGGCAAGCAGATCTCTGTGAGTTCGAGGCTAGCCTGATCTACAGAGCAAGTTCCAGGACAGGCTCCAAAAGCTACACAGAGAAACCTTGTCTCAAAAAAACAAAACAGAGAGAGAGAGAGAGAGAGAGAGAGAGAGAGAGAGAGAGAGAGAGAGAGAGAGAGATACCCAATCCATAAGAAGTGTGTCTCATTCCTAATTGCCTGTCTTCAGCCCTGCATGTTTTCCCCTTGGGCCCTGACCCCTTCCTTACTCCTTAGCCTTCAGAGCAGGGGGCCTGCTGTGTGCTTATGGGGACCTGGCCCTGTGGTTGAGGGAGACACAGACTACAGGGTGATCCTAATAGACCCCTGGGCACAGTTCTGTTCTGTAACCTGGGCAGGCAGAAGCAGTGGGGTGCAGTCACTTAGGAGGACGTCTCAGAAGAGGGGGTTAATGAGAACCTTGCGATTACACCTATGATCCAGAGAGGGCAGGAAGGGTGTCCTCCTGGCAGAGTGCCAGGCTGGGGCTGGGGCGGAGAGGCAGGTGAGGTGAGGTGAGGCAGGCAGGCTGCTCCCACGGCACTGATGATCAGCCTGTCCCATCTGGTCCTCAGGTTTGTGCTGGTTCCTTCCCTGAACCCAGACTGGACACTTCTCCTCTTCTTCCTCCATACCCACAGTACAGTCACAGCCACCCTCGCTCTGATCTTCATCCCGAAGGTAAGTCTTTCCGCAACTTCATAAGGCAGGACCTCAGCCCCTTGGTAAAGAACACTGTGGGCCTGCCACCTCCGCACCCTCTCCACATAAAAAATGATGAGCATCCCAGGCAAGGGCTTGCTTAGGAGAGGAAGCTATTCCCTGCTCCAGTTCCCAAGCAAGCAACATAGAGCTAGGGATGGAGGAAGAATTTGTTTGTTTGGTTTTTTGGTTTTGTTTTGTTTTGTTTTTTTGAGACAGGGTCTCTCTGTATAGCCCTGGCTGTCCTGGAACTCACAGAGATCTTCCTGCCTCTGCCTCCCGAGTGCTGGGATTAAAAGCATGTGCCACCACCACCCAGCTGTTTTTGTTTTTTGTTTGTTTGTTTTTTGGTTTTTTGAGACAGGGTTTCTCAGTGTAGCTTTGCACCTTTCCTGGAACTCACTCTGTAGCCCAGGCTGGCCTTGTTTGTTTGTTTTTTGAGACAGAGTCTCACTATATGCCCTGGCTGTCCTGGAACTAGCTATATAGACCAGGCTGGCCTTGAACTCACAGAGACTACCTGTCTCTGCCTCCACCTCCCGAATGCTGGAATTAAAGGCCACCATGTCTGGTATCCTTTTAATCCAGCTAGTGGACTCTGAAGATGTGGGGAGCAGCCAATAGAGGCAGGTTGGAGAGCTAAAGGCCATGCCTAAGGGTACCGTGCTGGTCACTGCTGAAGAGTGACAGGGAATAAGATTCTCTGAAGCCATGGATTCCAGATCAGGAGGGTGAAGACTCCTGAAGGAGAGGCAGCGTAGGTGAAGGCGGAAGTGGGCAGGATGCTATTGTCTACCCCCTCCCCACCTCAACCCCCCACCCCTGTCTTGGCTAGTTCTGGAAGCCAGGGGCGCCTCCCCGAGAGGAGATCTTGGATGAAGTGTATGAGGAGGAGCTGGACCTGCAGCGCTCAGGCTCCTACCTCAACAGCAGCATCGCCTCAGCCTGGAGTGAGCGCAGCCTGGATGCAGGGGATATTCGGGTAGGTCCCCCTCCTCCACCCCAAGTCCTTTGATACCAACTTCTAAGGACTGAGCAGGGGAACACAGCTGTGCTGCCACAGGGCTACACACCACTGAATCACCCCAAGTCCTCCCTCCTCCAAGACTCTCCAAGACTGCACCTCCCTTTTCTACCACCCAAGACCCCCGATCACATACCATCCAATTGAAAAGAACTCCCCAAACCCAGATGCCAAGGCCCTGAAGGCCCAGGTCCAGCCAAGAGTACACTCTTAATCTCCTGTGTTCTCTTCATAGGGTGGGGGCAGACTAGAAAAGCCTTAAGTTCCAAGCAAAGTGGAATGGCTAAGGACCCTCAGAGTCAGCTGTGGGACTAGAAAGTGCCCCCACATCTGGGCCTCTGCATCTTCTTCAATTTTATTGTTGTTTGGGTTTTTTTGTTTTGTTTTTTTTGGGGGGGGGTTTCGAGACAGGGTTTCTCTGTGTAGCTTTGCGCCTGTCCTGGAACTCACTTGGTAGCCCAGGCTGGCCTTGAACTCACAGAGATCTGCCTGGCTCTGCCTCCCGAGTGCTGGGATTAAAGGCGTGCGGCACCACCGCCCGGCCGGTTTTTTGTTTTTTTAAGACAGGGTTTCTCTGTATAGTCCTGGCTGTCCTGGAACTCATTTGTAAACCAGACTGGTCTCAAACTCAGGGAGCTGCCTGCCTCTGCCTCCCAAGTGCTGGGATGAAAGGCGTGTGCCACCACACCTGGCACCTCTGCATCTTCCATGTAACCTGTGTTTACTTCCTTAGAACATTCTAGGAGATTGATGGAACTAGTGGATGGGGAATGTTACATGTCAGTGTCAATGAAAACTTCCCTGCTCTGAATTTCTTCCCAAACAACCACAACAGCAAAACCCTAAAACCAAAGAAGATGCAGAGGGAGGTACAGAGAGGTCAATAAACTAGCTTTGAGACACACTTAGGTCAGCAGTCTCAAAGCCAGCCCTGCCCTCCATGCTGGGCATTTCCCAGGAGATCACAGTGCTCCAGAGAAGTGAGGGCACCCTGAACCCTCAGGACCGAATGGATCCAAGTCAGAACCAGCTTGGCTCTGGTCTCTCGGGAACAGAGTGGTGAATTCTGAGTTTTAGAAACAAGAAAGGGAGCAGCTTGGTGGAGAAGTGGTGCCCCAAAGAAAATAGTTTAACCGAGGGCCAAAGAGGGGAGTGGCCCTGGTGGGGGAGTGGCCCTGATGGGGGAGCGGCCCTGGTGGGGGGGAGCGGCCCTGGTGGGGAGAGTGGCACTGGTGGGGGGCGGCACTGGTGGGGGGGAGCGGCACTGGTGGGGGGAGCGGCCCTGGTGGGGGGGAGCGGCACTGGTGGGGGAGCGGCCCTGGTGGGGGGAGCGGCCCTGGTGGGGGGAGCGGCCCTGGTGGGGGGGAGCGGCCCTGGTGGGGGGAGCGGCCCTGGTGGGGAGAGTGGCACTGGTGGGGGGCGGCACTGGTGGGGGGCGGCACTGGTGGGGGGGAGCGGCACTGGTGGGGGGAGCGGCCCTGGTGAGGGGAGCGGCCCTGGTGGGGAGAGTGGCACTGGTGGGGGGCGGCACTGGTGGGGGGCGGCACTGGTGGGGGGGAGCGGCACTGGTGGGGGGCGGCACTGGTGGGGGGCGGCACTGGTGGGGGGGAGCGGCACTGGTGGGGGGAGCGGCCCTGGTAGGGGGGAGCGGCACTGGTGGGGGAGCGGCCCTGGTGGGGGGAGCGGCCCTGGTGGGGGGGAGCGGCCCTGGTGGGGGGGAGCGGCCCTGGTGGGGGGGAGCGGCCCTGGTGGGGGGAGCGGCCCTGGTGGGGGGGAGCGGCCCTGGTGGGGGGAGCGGCCCTGGTGAGGGGAGCGGCCCTGGTGGGGGGGAGCGGCACTGGAGCGGGGAGCGGCCCTGGTGGGGGGAGCGGCCCTGGTGGGGGGGGAGCGGCTCTGGTGGGGGGGAGCGGCACTGGTGGGGGCGGGCTCAGCCATCTCAGAGGTGGCTCTGCTGCCCCACCCCTTCCTTGCAGGATGAGCTGAAGAAGCTCTACGCCCAGCTAGAGGTCCGCAAGACCAAGGAGATGGCTGCTAACAACCCCCACCTGCCCAAGAAGCGGAGCAGCTCGCGCCAGGGCCTGGGACGCTCCTTCATGAGGTACCTGGCAGAGTTCCCAGAGGCCCTGGCTAGGCAGCACTCCCGGGACTCGGGCTCTCCAGGCCGCGGCAGCCTGCCAGGCTCTTCCAGACGCAGGCTTCTCAGCTCCAGCCTTCAAGAAACTGAGAAGCCACCAGCCCTGCGCAAGACCCGCAGCACCTACGACCACCACAGGGAGCATAACACACCTCTCCTTGACTCCGCACTGAGGAGAACCCTGTCCAGGAAGGCCTCGCCAGCCTCGGAGGGCCAAGGAGAGGGGCCCCCAGCCCTGGGCTTCAGGTCGGCCAGTGCTCACAACCTGACGGTGGGAGAAAGGCTCCCCCGAGCCAGGCCCATCTCCCTGCAGAAGTCACTCAGTGTTGTGGCTGGCTCCAGGGAAAAGGCTCTGCTTGTGGCCAGTCAGGCCTACCTGGAGGAAACCTATCGGCAGGCCAAAGAGAGAGAGGAGCGAAAGAAGGCTGAGGCAGCCACAGTGAGCCCAGTGCGGAGGCCGTCGGCCAGGAGGCCGGAGCGGCCTTTGAGGGTTCCTCTCTCAGCCCCACCTTCCCCGGCCAAGAGCAGCAGCACGGACAGCTCTCACACCCCTGGGAGGCCTCATGAGGAGGCTGGGAGAAGGCTGCCTCACCCACCCATCCGGCACCAGGTCTCCACACCCATCTTCGCTCTGTCTGGGGCCTACCTGGGAGAGCCAAGAATGCTGTCTCCCACCCCAACCCCCACATTGGCTCCTGTTCCATTGCCAGCTCTGGCCCCAACCCCCACTTCCGTCCTGGCACCCGTCCCAATGCCCCCCCAGAGCCCCACCCTACTCGCTTTCATCTGTCCCTGGGAGAATGCAGAACTGCCAGGCAAGAAAGAAAATGTGGTCCAGGAAGGCCCCACGGGGGCAGAGCAAAGCAGCCACTCACCTGCCTCAGCTCGTACCAAGATCTGGAGGGCCCTCTCTGTGGCAGTGGAGAAAAGGGGGACTGGGGAGAGTGAGAGGACCACAGAGGACAGACATGTCCAGGCGGAAGCTGATGATGTGGATGAGGACAAGCCCAAGGTCCTCTCAAAATCCCACAGCCTCAAGACACCGCTGCAGCAGGGCTCCGTGCGCAGCCTGGGCCTGGCCATCAAAGCGCTGACCCGTTCCAGGAGCACCTATAAAGAGAAGGAAGGTGGGGAGGACAGCTCTGAGACTGAGAAGGGAAAGCCTACGGGAGTGAGCATGGGCGCTCCACCCCGATCTCCCAGGCTAGGCCGGCCCAAAGCAGTGAGCAAGCAGGCTGCCCTCACCCTCTGTGAGGATGAGGAGTCCCTCCAGAACCAACAGAATGCTCACACCAGCAGAATGCTCCAGGTCTGTCACAAAGAGGGCAGCAATGAACCAGAAAATAGGGACAAGAGGGCATCGCAGGGCCCCGGGGAGAGGGGAGGCGAGAGAACCAGTAAAATAGGGCTTGCTACACTGAGGCAAGTTTTTGGGGACAAAAATGCTGAACAAGCGAAGGAATCCTCTGTGGGAGACCAAGAGGTGGCAAATACCGCCCTCCAGCCCCTCGGCAGTGCTGACCACAGGGTGGCAGAGGTATGCCCCTGGGAAGTAACTCAATCAGGAATATGCCAGCCAGAGAATAGCAACAAGGCCAAAATCTGCCCCTGGGAGGGGACTGAAGGAGGCCTTGAGAAGACTCCATCAAGACAAGTTCTAAGTAGCTCCTGGGCAGGGAGGGAGAAAGCCCCAGAGGAATCAGAACCTGAGGGTGTGGGTGCCATTACTGGGGAAAAGCCGGAGAGGCTTGTCCGGAGCCAGGAGGCAGTGTGTCCTTGGGAAAGTGCCGACCCTGGAGGTGTGTCTCCTCAGTTGGCCCATCAGGACTCTGACAGAACCCAGGGCAGGTCTGCAGTAGTGGGCAGTACGGAGGTGAGGAAGGGGGAAAGGCATCCAGAGGTTCTCCCACGCGGGGTTGCCAAGGCTGAGCTGTGCCCCTGGGAGCTGAGTGATGTGGGGGAGGAGACGTTGGCCCAGAGAGTGAAGGAACCCCCCGAAGAAAGGCAGAAATCCCCCCAAAAGGAAAGCTTCTGGAGCGAACAGAATCTGGGCAGAGACCTGGTGTCTCTTTGTCCTTGGGAAAGTACAGATTTTCGGGGTCCCTCAGCAGTCTCACTTCAAGCCCCGGGAAGCTCAGGGAGTCTGGGCAGTGGTATTACAGAGGTCTGCCCATGGGAGGTAGGAGATACACCTAAAGACAGGAAAGCTGAGGTCTGCCCCTGGGAGCTGGGAGCAGAAACACTGAATCAGGGAACAGAGGGGGAATCTCTCCCGGGAAGGGAGACTGCATCCAGAAAGGGGTACTTGGGAGAGATGGGGGAGCAAACTGCAAGGACAGTGCCTACAGTCTGTCAAGGGCAGGAGTCAGTGTGCCCCTGGGAGGACCCAGCCCCTGAGCAGTCCAGCCCACATCCAGACAACTCCTCATCTAAGGCTGCTGTGCAGTTCCTAAGCAGTGGGGACAGCCAGGCGCTGCAAGTGTGTCCTTGGGAAGCGCTCAAGCCAGAAGAAAAGCAGGCAGCACCCTCCACGGCAGAAATCTGTCCCTGGGAAGTAGATGGAAGAACCCAAGCACCCTCGACAGCAGAAATCTGTCCCTGGGAAGTAGATGGAAGAACCCAAGCACCCTTGACGGCAGAAATCTGTCCCTGGGAAGTAGATGGAAGAACCCAAGCACCCTTGACGGCAGAAATCTGTCCCTGGGAAGTAGATGGAAGAACCCAGGACAGGACATCAGAACACACACTCAAAGGAAGAGAATCTCAAAAAGACGAGGAGAAAATACCTGGAAAAGCAAGAATCCAAACATGGGAAAAGGCTGGGGGGCAGATCCAAAAGCAGGAAGCAATCTGCCCCTGGGAGAGCATGGATCCTAGCAGCACCCCGCAAAAAGACTCAGAGAAACCCCAAGCTACTCTCCAGAGGCAAGGCAGTATGGGAGGCAAAGCTGCTGAGATCTGCCCATGGGACGTGGGGGAGAGCCTGAGAGCTGAGAAGGCCAGGAGCTGCCCCTGGGAGGTGGGTGCTGGGGCTGGAGAGGAAAGGACTGTGGGAGCTGAAGCCTGTGGGGTCTCTCGGAATGATACAGCTCAGACTGCTACAGATTCTGGACCCAGGCAGATGGCTGCTACTACTCCAAAGAAGCCAGAGAGGCCAGGCCTGGAGGAGGTGGTCTGTCCTTGGGACAGCGTGGGTCCAGGGGACTCTTCTCAGCAGCCAGATGCTCTGAGCACTGAGAATCCAAAAGATGGGCTCCAGGAACTTGACCACACGAGCTCCAGGCCAATAGAGGTGTGTCCCTGGGAAGTGAGCGAAGGAACCGTGGTGAAAGGGCTGGAGCAAGAGACGGGGAGTGAAATAGCGGAGCAAGGGCCAAAGAAGCTGGAAAAGGTGGGACTTCCCTTCCAAGAGGGGACATCAAAAGGGGATGCAAAACTCTGCCAGGAACAGGAACCTATCAGTCCTCGGAAGGATGAGGATTTGAGGAAACCATCTGCTCAGGTCCCCACGGTCTCAGATTTGCCCAGCAGCATCAGTAGTCAGGTAGCAGAGGGACAGTCCTCAGAAGTGAGTGACAGGTCAACAGAGAAGGGAAGCCTGAGACAAAACCTGAAGGTGGGTTCCCTCCCAGAACACACACCCCAAGGAAAAGCTACAGCTTTGAAATCACAGTTCCCTGCTGACTGGGAAGGAACAAGCAAGGAGCTCCAGTCTGTCTGTCCCTGGGAGAGCATGATGCTGGCAAGCCCCTCCCTCCACCCTCATGGTCAGTACTCTGACCAACCTAGAGCCAGCGCCCAGACACTGGTCAGTACTGGCGGAAGGGTTGCGGAGGTGTGCCCATGGGATGCTCCGGTCCCAGGTCAGTATGACCCTGACAGTGACACCAAGGTTGAAGTCTGTCCCTGGAAGGTGACTGGGAGAATTACGGAGACACAGACATCAGAACAGGATGAAAAGGAGGAATCTCAAGAAGAAAAAGAAAGAGCCCCTGAAAAACCAGAGCCCAAAGGTGTGGCAGTCCAGACCAGGAACTTTGGGGAGCAGGAAGCTGTGTGCCTTGGGGAGAGTCGGGACTTCGGAGTGCAACCAGACACAGGTGCTTCTGATGGACGCAAGGGCAGTTCTGAGAAAGTGGGCTGTGTGGGGGTCAGGGAGGCAGAAGTGTGTCCTTGGGAAGTAGAAGAGGTTCCCTCTGCCAAGAAAGCAGAGATCTGCCCTTGGGAAGCAAGTCCAGGAACGGTGGGGGAGGGGGCACTGGACCAGGGGCAGGATGGAGAGTCACAGGAGGCTGGAGGGGCTGAAGGACACTTTTTAGAAGCAGCGGAGGCAGTCTACCCCTCAGAAGGCACAGCAACAGCAGGGCTATTCCCGGAGGCAGACACCACGGACACAGACCACCCCAAGGTCAGCCCCCATGGAGCAAGCAGCCCAGGGCAGAGGCTAGCAGAATTATGTCAATGGGAAGTGACAGACCCAGAAGGAAATAAAATCAAGGGCACCATGGCAGACATTTGTCCATGGGAGGAAAGCAGACCCCCATCTGATGAATCAGGCCCCCTGGCTTTACCAACAACCCAGACCGATGTCCCTGCTGCCCCTGAGAAATCACTCTGCCTCTCAGTACACAGACCTTTGGAGACCTTTCTTCCAGAGAGCAAGAGCGTCCACCCAGAAGTGAGCAAGCCACCCAGTGCTCTCCCTCTGGAAGGTGTCAGAGAACATGGGCCTTTGGGACTTGAGCCTGGAGCCAAGTCAGACCCAGAGCCAAGTCTCGAAGAAGCGGAAGCTCCGAAGTCTCTCTCCTTGATTGAAGACCAAGGGCAAATGACTTCTGAGGTTCAAGATGGAGAACTCAGCCCTCCACCTGCTTACCCTTGGGACTGTGAATGAGCACCGAAGTGAGGTCAGAGCTCCTTCAGGACACTTCCCACGGTCCAGTTCCCAAGGAGCTGCCTCAAAGACACTTGGCTACTTCCTCTCCCCAAGAGGCCAGCTGGCAATTCATTCAAAAGGAACTGTACAAGAAGGGTGCAGCGTGGCCCCCAAGGGATATCCGGTCCTCTCCACTTCTCTTTCTGCTTGAGGAAACAAGCCGGACCCTTCCCGTCTAAAGAATTCTACTATTTGTCCAGCGTACCTGACACCAGTCATTCAAATCTGAACTCTCACTTAAACGGAGTTTACCCAAGGCAGCAAAGACCCAGACCACACGAGGCAGTGGCAGTCGGGAACTGTGGGCGGGAGAAAGTTATCGAGCCATGTGATTTAGGATGACAGACAGGGCTACAATGTGGCTCAGTGGTTAAGCACATGCCCTGCTCTTGCATGGGACCGAGGTTTTGCTCTCAACACCCATGTCAAGTGGCTTATAACCACCTGTAACTCCAGCTCTGGGGAATCCTCCAATTTCTTCTGGTCTCTGAGGCCATTCATGTGCACATACCCCCACACAGACAGACAGACAGATAGACAGACACACACACACACAATTAAAATTAATATTTAAAAGATGAAAGATGTCAGAGGAAAAGGAAGACAAAATATGTGCCCCCCCCCAAAAATCTCACAGACCTAGACCTTCTTCTCATCCCATTCCCCGACACATGGTCCCAGGCTGGTCTAGAACTCTGTATGTATGAGGCTGACTTTACTCTTCTCATCCTCCTGCATCACACTACTGAGTTCCAGGGTTACGGGGTGCACCACCATGCCCAGTGTATTCAGTGGTGGCCAATGCATGCTAGGCAAGCTCTCTGTCACCTGAACTATAACCCCAGCCCTGCCTTTGTCTTTCTGTGGGTATGTGTGGTGCTGGAGACTGAACCCCGATCCTCAGGAATCAGCAAGTCACATCCCCAACTCAAGGGCCTTGTTTTTTGATTTGAACCTCCAATTTCTACTTGATTATTTCCCATTTGTGCCCTGACTGATGGCTGAAGTGGTAACAATTAGACGCTCTGACATCTATGTCACAGCTGGTGTCCACAGTGACAACACAGGACAAGGGAAAACACTTCTCAGGGTCCTCCCCACACTGTACAAAGTGTTCTCCCTTCCAGATGTGCTCAGTAAGCCATCTTCCCATTTTCCTGGCCAAGCTCTCGCCATCACCACAGCTCACCTCCCTGCCTCCTCTTCCTGATGTTTCTGTAGTCAGCAAAAGGACCCCTCCTTAGTAAATGCAGCCAAGGGGAGATCTCTGGTTCTCAGGCAAGAACCACTCTGACTCATTTGCACCCCTTCCCAGAGGAGCCTGGGGAAGAAAAGAGGTCCTGTTCACAGTCAGAATCCCAGCTGCTACCTTCAGAAAGAGTAGCACTTCTGGCCAAGTGAGAAGCCCAAGGGCTGGGCAAGGCACCACGTCAACACAAAGCCTCTTAGCAGCTCACTGTCCACTTGGCTCTCCTGTCAACGATCCTTCAGCCTACCTTGCTTGAGCAGCAGCGTGAGATGACAGAGGGTTGCTGTTATATGAGCTCACCAAAGGGAGACTAGGAAGGAGAAAAATGGCTTGGGAGAGCAAGAAGGGCTGCAGACAGGCGGCCTATTGTAGCCGAGCGGCTACATTCATGACAACAGCAGGTCCCACCCCCTGACGGTACCGTACAGAGGTGGAAAACCCCGGATGAGACCAAATGCCCAGTGAGCAAACCGGGAGTCTGTATGCAAATGCCTCACAGAAAAGAACAGCTGAGTACTCCATTTCCAAAAGGGAACAGATTAACAGTCACCCACTCTCCTGTGGGGGCCAGCTGCCCTCATTCCCACACAGAGCTCTCCTACCTACCCAGTTCTCCTACACTGGGTTTCTACAGCAGTGTGTTGTTCTGGGCTGTGGCTACTTAACCCCACAACTTCTGAGCTCAGGTAGACTTCACTAACTGTGCACCCCAGAGCAATCCCACTGGGTCTAGTCTAGGTGAAAATGCAAAATTATCTCCACATTCAGTGTTACAAATAGCCACCTGGGGAAATAATAAAGAATGCTTGTTCTCAGCTACTATACTTGGCTCCAGCTTATTTATAAAGGTGGATTTGTCAACAGAGGGACAGCAGTCAGATGCCTGCTCGTCTAGGGTAGCCACCCTATATCTGATAGGACATTGGGTGGTCTGGTTTATTCTCTGCCAGTGCCCAGAATCATAGCTAACAGATGCTCTCTGCCTGATTCTCCTAGCCAGCCCTGCACATCTGGGGCCATTTGCTCAGCTGGATTTGATCCCAGAGGAAATGAAAATTGCACTTATCCCCTGGCTTCCTGGGGAAGCTATTGCTTAGCTGCGATTTAGGATTATCTAGAGACCCTGAGTCAGATGCGTGGCGATGGGATCAAACAGTTGATCCGAACCACGGTTCTTCATAAATTCAAGAGAAATCAATGTAACATTTGCCTACTAAGTGCTTTTTTGTCTCTCTGCTTCTCTTCCCTGCTGGGATTATCTCCCTTCCTTCACACTCCCCAGCTAAGGATCTGGCTCAAAGCACTTCTTATTTTGCCTTAATCCCAGGGCTCAGGCAATAGGATGTATCCAACCCCCACTTGGGCAGTAATGCTGCAAACTGATGGACATTTCAAGCCCAGAGGGTTAAGACTAAACAGCATGAGCCTGGCCACTTTGGAACACCCCACCAGTGCTCTCTTCCCTAAGCATAGACATATCTCTGATTCCACAGTCCATGCTCACAAGCTGTTATAAAAACATGTCTCGCCGGGCAGTGGTGGCGCACGCCTTTGATCCCAGCACTCGAGAGGCAGAGGCAGGTGGATCTCTGTGAGTTCGAGGCCACCCTGGGCTACAGTGAGTTCTGGGACAGCCAGGCTACACAGAGAAATCCTGTCTTGAAAAAAAAATTTTTTTTAAACACCTGCTTCAGTAAGTGTATTCAAAAGACCTTTTAAAGTGGTATGCTGGGGGCTGGAGAGATGGCTCAGAGGTTAAGAGCACTGGCTGTTCTTCCAGAGGACCTGAGTTCAATTCCCAGCACCCACATGGTGGCTCACAACCATCTGTAATGAGATCTGATGCCCTCTTCTGGTCTGCAGACATACATGCAGGCATAATCTGTATACATAATGAATAAATAAATCTTTAAAAAAAAAATAAAAAATAAAGTGGTATGCTGGGCTGGAGAGATGTTCGGTATAGAGTACTTGTTGTTCTTGCAGAGGACTCAGATCCAGTGCTCAGCACCTACATGGTGGTTCACAACCATCCATAACTCTAGTTCCAGGGAATCCAACTCCCTCTCCTGACCTCCAGGGTACCAGGCAAACATGTAGTGCACAACATACATGCAGACAGGACACGCATACATGTAAAATTAAGTAACACCCTATTTTCTGTTGCTGTTCTTGAGACATGATCTCAGGTAGCCCAGGCTAACTCTAAACTGTTATGTAGCCAAGGATGGCATTAAGCTACTGATCCTCCTCTTGCCTCCACTTGCCCAGGAATGGGATTCCAGGGATACCCTAGTTTATAAACACTGAGTATTCTAGTCTAGAACTCCTGAAGCTGCATCCCTCATAACTACACTGGTTTCCACTTCTGACATCACAGACTGCTCTATCCAGTTTGAACCAGGGAAAATGAACAGAACACAGTTTATTCAACACTTTGATAGTATTTTATTTCAAATGCTGATCTCTGCCCTATAATTAGACAAAGAATGCTGTCAGTCTGCTCCCACAGTTCCTCCTGTGAAAAGCCCAGTATCACGTTTGTTCTTGGACATGCTGCTTTCCTTTCACCTCAGAAGGTAAACATGACTTTAAAAAGAAGATGCTCCATGGCCAGGAATCCCAGCCACCTACCTGGGCCAGATATCAGCCACAACTGCAAGTGGGGAGGGGCTTCTGAAAAGGCCCAGGCAGGGCAGGAGAGGGCAAGGGAAGCCAATAGGGTATAGGTGATTTTGCAGCCCCATCATCCATTATCTCCCCCGCCCCCTCCCAAGACAGGGCTTCTCTGTGTAGCCCTGTGGCTGTCCGGGAACTCTGTAGACAGCCTGGACTCGAACTCACAGAGATCTGCCTGCCTTTGCCTCCTGAGTTTTGGGATTAAAGGTGTGCACCACCACCGCCTGGCTCCTCAGGCGTCACTTATGCCATTAGGCAAGCTGAGGCTTATGGGCCTCGCCTTGTGGCTCTTCGGACTCCTCCCATGGGTTCAGCTGAGGACCAGGAATCATCAGCGTCTGCAAAGAACAGGAGGCTGAAGTTACCTGCCAATCAAGCCTGTTGTTTACCCACAATGGCTTCACTCCCTCACGAAGCAACCAGAAACAGTTCCCCTTCCCTAGGTTGGTGCATCTTTCCTTTTGTCCACTAGGTGGAGCCCAAGAGGAGAGTTTTAGGATGTCAAGACTACAAACAGCCTCACGCAAGCTTCCTACCTTGAGGATGGGCTGCTTAGGGGGTGCCCATGTGGGCACAATCTTGGCATGCATTCTCCAGCTTCCATATGGGTTCACCAAGTGTTTTTCAAACACCACATACTCCAGGACATCCTTGGGGACATCTTCTTGTCCATGCATCAGCCGGCCAAACCGATCATAGATGGCCAGAGTCTGGAATGATGAAATACAATCTGGCCTGTCAGAGGACTTTGTTCTATGTTTGTTACACAGTCATTTTTGGAAAAATCTTAACAAAAAATTTAAATTAATGAAAATTAACATTATTTCAGAATTCTGAACTTAGAACTAATCATTGCTAACACATTACTCTTCATGGTTCTTTGATGGGTGGGGAAGGTGGGAGACCAGCAGAGGAGAAGTAACACCCTCACAGCACATCTGAGTGGAGATAACACTTCGCAGTGGCGGGGACCAGCAAGCCTCTCCTGAGAACTCACAGTCCTGGGCCACGGGATGGAGCACAGTGGTGTGAGCACTTCCCTGGCATGCATGAGGCTCTGCCTTCATCCCCCAGAACCACAGAATCCAAACAGCCCTGAACTCAACAGTCCAGAGACAGACGCCCGACACGAGAGCTGTCGGGACGAAAGTTAATGAAAAGGTCTCTGGCACTCAGAGACTAAATGTTTTTCCTGGACCCCTGGCCCAGTTCAAACCTTTGAGATCACTTAAGACTTGGCCTGCTGTCCCACTGCATCCTCAGCCAGTCTGAGCTTAACTAGCTGTTAAGACAACAATGTAATAATGTCTTGAATTTCCCATGTAATCTGCTTTTACAACCTAGCCTAAGACACAGTTTTATACTCCTCCATGCCTCTGGTCCAGAGCAGTGTGTATGTGTATGGTGTGGTAAGGATTTGCTCTAACAGCCAACAAATTGAAAGCAACCTTACACAACAAATACCCACCAAGTGCTGGGCAGACTGGAGATGTCACTTGACAACATTTCTGCAGGACTGTTTACTTTTCTGAGTGCTTTAGGGTCAGTTGGGGTCAGCAAAGTTTGTTCCCTTATAAAACTGTTAAAGATTTCTGTCCAGACTCCATCATCCCTTTTCCATACTCTGTTTTCTGCACGACTCAATAACTACAGAGGGAAGCCCGTTGTTAGGGACAGACACAGTGGCAGTTAGATATCAGATGGCATCCAGGCAGGCACAGACACATACAAGGGATAGACTACGGATAGGCCAGGACCCACAGAACTCACACAGGCGGAAGAGGAGAGGAGAATTCAAACTTGGGCTCACTCCTGGCTAAACTACTCCAAGAGGAAGTCTGAGATTTCATTCCTTAAAGTAACACTGATGCATTCTGGTGTCTCTGAGGTGGTTATTTTTAATGTACGTAACACGTAGTGAAGAAAACAGTGACTCTACCTGCCGAGTGTGCAGGCGGACAGTGACCTGGCCATACATGTCGCTCTGCTTCATCAGGCCTGCAGAGCGAACATGAACCACTTGGGCTGGCTCTAAAGATTCCACGAAGCTCCAGCGGACGGTCTTGTACCTGAGGTCCCAGACCATGTCCTGTGGGCAGAAGAGAAGAGTTCACTGGGATGTCCCTTCTGTAAGGTGTGCCAAGACCACAACTGCAACACTGTAATCAACAGGCAGTGCGTCCCTACTTCCTCCCCATGTTAGGTGGGAATGGGGGTTGAGACAGGGACTCACTAACCCAGGCCGGAATGCTGATTCACGCTTTCAAGTGCTAGAATTACATATGGAAGCCACAAAGTCCCCCTCTCTTCCCAAGTTTTTATGTATTTATGTATGTTTTTTTTTGTTTTTGTTTTTGCAAGAGTTTCTCTGTGTAGCTCTGGCTGTCCTGAAACTCACTCTATAGACCAGGCTGGCCTCGAACTCACAGAGATCCATCTGTCTCTGCCTCCGAGTGCTGGGATTTAAAGGTGTGCCTCACCACTGCCTGGCTATCTTAACTTTTATTTTATTATTTTATGTGTATAGGTGTTTTGCTTGCATATATATGTCTGTGTATCATGTGCATGCCTGGTGCCCATGAAGTCAGAAGAGGGTGTTGGAGGCCCTGGAACTGGAGTTACAGGCAGCTGTGAACTGCCAAGTGGGTGCTGAGAACTGAATCTTGGTCCTCTGGAAGAGCAGCCAGTGCTCCCAACCACTGAGATGTCTCTCAAACCTCAATTCCTCATGCTTTCAACTGTTCTAATTGTTTTATTTATGAGTATGTGTGCGTATATTGTGTCCCCAGAAAGAATGTGGTGTGGAATCCCCTGGAGCTGGACTCACAGGGACCTATGAACCACCTGACATAGGTGCTGGGATCTGAACTCCATTCTTCTGGAAAAGCAGCAAGTCCTTAGCCTCTCATCCAACTCTAGGCCCTCTTTCTCACAGTTTTTTGTTGTTTTTTTTTTTTTTTTGGAGACAGGGTGTCTCTCTGTGTAACAACTCTGGCTGTCCTGGAACTCACTCTGTAGACCAGGCTGACCAACTCTCATAGATCAGCCTGCCTTTGCCTCTCAAAAGCTGGGATTTAAAGTTGTACACCACCACCTAGCACTTCCCAAATTTTGATCAAGCTACGCGTCATGCTTACCTTGAAACTACATTTTTATTAAACTACCCCCCAAGACCCACACACCAGGTTAAGAGCACTGACTACTTTTCCATAGGACGTGGGTTCAATTCCCACCACCCACATGGCAGCTCATGACGGTCTGTAACTCTGGTTCCAGGGGACCTAACATCCATGGCAAAATATCAATACACATTAAAAAAAAAAGACCAGCCGGGCGGTGGTGGTGCACGCCTTTAATCCCTGTCTCGAAAAACCAAAAAAAAAAAAAAAAACCAAAAAAAAAAAAAAAAAGACGTATCCACCTCCAAGAGGCTCTTCTCCAAATCACTGAAAACCCACTCCACACACTATCACTGCACACACCATCCCTCCACACACCATCCCTCCACACACCATCCCTGCACACACCATCCCTGCACACACCATCCCTGCACACACCATCCCTGCACACACCATCCCTCCACACACCATCCCTGCACACACCATCCCTCCACACACCATCCCTGCACACACCATCCCTGCACACACCATCCCTGCACACACCATCCCTCCACACACCATCCCTGCACACACCATCCCTGCACACACCATCCCTCCACACACCATCCCTCCACACACCATCCCTGCACACACCATCCCTGCACACACCATCCCTGCACACACCATCCCTGAACACACCATCCCTGCACACACCATCCCTGCACACACCATCCCTGCACACACCATCCCTGCACACACCATCCCTGCACACACCATCCCTGCACACACCATCCCTGCACACACCATCCCTGCACACACCATCCCTGCACACACCATCCCTGCACACACCATCCCTGCACACACCATCCCTGCACACACCATCCCTGCACACACCATCCCTGCACACACCATCCCTGCACACACCATCCCTGCACACACCATCCCTCCACACACCATCCCTGCACACACCATCCCTGCACACACCATCCCTGCACACACCATCCCTGCACACACCATCCCTGCACACACCATCACTGCACACACCATCACTGCACACACCATCACTGCACACACCATCACTGCACACACCATCCCTGCACACACCATCACTGCACACACCATCCCTGCACACACCATTACCACTTTCTCCCATACACATTCTTCTAATTACTGCATGTACTTCTATTGATAGGACACTTTTTTTCCCCTTTTATTTTCATTTTATCCCCTCACATTTCAGCAATGAAAGGGAGTGTTTTCCAGAGCTCTCAGGGCTACAACAGAACAACAGATGAGGCACACTTGCCCCGAGGAGGCTGACAGAAACATAAACTGAATTTCTAGAAACTGGAGTTCTTATTCTGGAACCTCCAGCTGAACTACAAAGCCTCCACCCTTGGGGGTTCCTCAAAGTAGCAGGAATCCAGCCACTATGTAATTGAAGCTTGTGAATTCCGGTTAAAACCTTTACCAGAGGGTAGACATGTGAAGTGAGGCCTCAGAGTTATCTACACACTGGACTGAAAGCCTTTCTCTTTCCTCATCTGCCACAGCCCTCATCAGAGTCTGTGATAAGTCATTATCATTCAGCTGGAAATAAAGGACTTGGGCTGGAGAGATGGCTTGGCAGTCTAAAGCATTGGCTGCTCTTTCAGGGGATGAGAGTTCAAACTGGGCGGTGGTGGCGCACACCTGTAATCCCAGCACTCGGGAGGCAGAGGCAGGTAGATCTCTGTGAGTTCGAGGCCAGCCTGGTCTACAGAGCTAGTCCAGGACAGGTTCCAAAGCTATAGAGAAACCCTGTCTCAAAAAAAAAAAAACAAAAACAAAAAGAGAATTCAATTCCCAGCACCCACATGGCAGCTCACAAGTGTCTGTAACTTCAATTCTAGGGAATCCGACACCTTCACACAGGTATAAACATAGGCAAAACACCAATGCAAGGCCAGGCGGTGGTAGCGCACGCCTTAATCCCAGCACTCAGGAGGCAGAGCCAGGCAAATCTCTGTGAGGTCGAGGCTAGCCTGGGCTGCAGCATGAGTTCCAGGACAGGCACCAAAACTATAGAGAAACCCTGTCTCGAAAAACCACAAAACTATAACAACAAACACACCAATGCACATAAAAGTAAATTAAGAAGAAAAATACATTAGAAGAAAAAGAACAGACATAACTTCCAAAGCCAGAGTAATGGCATATATACATAATGTGAGCATCAGGGAAGTTGAGGCACGAAGACTGTGAATTGGTAACCCGAGCTACATAGTATGACCCTGTTCCCCACCCCACCCCCCAAAAAAAGGAAGAAAAAGAAAGAGACAGAAAGAAAGAAAACAACAACAATAACAAAAACAGAGTAACGTCTAGAATTTGTCTGCTCAGGCATGCCACCACTCTAAGGGTGAGAACCTACCGGAAAACAGTGTTCAGTTACCAAGGCATGAAGCCGCTCATGGTCTGAGCTAGAAAAGAAACAGAGAGATATTTATTATTGATTGATTGCCACTTTTATGGTACCCTCTATGGAATCTGAAATGGGCTGGTAAGATGGCTCAGTGGGTGAGGGCTTGCCCCAAAGCCTGACAAGCTGAGCTCGATGCCCAGAATTCACACGAAAAGAACTGACTCCACACGAGTCATGGTGTGTGTGGTATGTGTGTTCCCATTTATATATATACAAAACAAACAGAATATAATAAAAGAAAAAGAGTTTCGTTTTTGTTTTTTGCCCCTCCCCTCCCCAAGACAGGGTTTCTGGCTGTCCTGGAACTTACTTTGTAGACCAGGCTGTCCTAGAGCTCAGAGATCTGCCTACCTCTGCCTCCTGAGTGCTGGGATTAAAGGCATACTACCACCATTCAGCAAAAAAGTTTTGTTTTGTTTTGTTTCTTGTTAAGTTGAAAATGGGGGGCTGGAGAGATGGCTCAGTGGTTAAGAGCACTGGCTGTTCTTCCAGAGGTCCTGAGTTCAATTCCCAGCAGCCACATGGTGGCTCACAACCACCTGTAATGAGATCTGGAGCCATCTTCTGGCCTGCAGGGACACATGCAGGCAGAACACTGTATGTGAAAGAAAGGAAGGAAGGAAGGAAGGAAGGAAGGAAGGAAGGAAGGAAGGAAAGAAATTATTTTTTAAAAAAAGGTTGAATTACAGGCATGCATCACCACGCCCGGTTTATGCTGGAGATCAAACCCAGGGCTTCATGCATGCTAAGCAAGCCTTTTATCAACTGAGCACAAACCAACCACTGCATTTTAATGTTTTATGAAACATTTAGTAGACTCCAAAATACCATTTTTTTTTTTTTTTTTTTTTTTTTTGGTTTTTCGAGACAGGGTTTCTCTGTGTAGCTTTGCGCCTTTCCTGGAACTCGCTTTGGAGACCAGGCTGGCCTCGAACTCACAGAGATCCGCCTGGCTCTGCCTCCCGAGTGCTGGGATTAAAGGCGTGCGCCACCACCGCCCGGCTCCAAAATACCATTTTAATAGGTTTTAAAATTTTATTTATTAGCCGGGCGGTGGTGGCGCACGCCTTTAATCCCAGCACTCGGGAGGCAGAGCCAGGCGGATCTCTGTGAGTTTGAGGCCAGCCTGGACTACCAAGTGAGTTCCAGGAAAGGCGCAAAGCTACACAGAGAAACCCTGTCTCGAAAAACCAAAAAAAAAAAAAGAATGAATGAAAATGGTCCTGAAGATGGAAAACAGTTCATTTATACAAATGTTTTCTACAGCCAGTCGGTGGTGGCGCACACCTTTGATCTGGGAGGCAGAGCCAGGCAGATCTCTGTGAGTTCAAGGCCAGCCTGGGCTACCAAGTGAGTTCCAGGAAAGGCGCAAAGCTACACAGAGAAACCCTGTCTCAAAAAAAACAAAAAAACAAACAAACAAAAAAACCAAATCTTTTCTACATATGCACTGGAAGGTACATGATATACTAATTTAATAGTTTGTGTTTCTGGAGCAGAAAGAAATTCCTCTGAAATCACATCTAGTTGGGCAAGGATATTCACTAAGACGTGCAGCTGACTCTTGTTCTATGCTGGTATAGCTGGTATAGGGAACAAAGTCCAATGCCATGCAAGAATAAAAAGTCCCTTATCTTCTCTGATGGAGCATGAGTCACTCATCAGTGCCAACGGCCGGCCTCTATGTGCACTCTCATCTCTGAATCAGTAAAAGATGGCCATGTGTCTTTTCTGTCCCCGAAACCCTTGGACTCTGGAAGTGCAGGAAGTTGGACTTAGATATTATGTCTCTCCAAATAGTCCTGCTCTACAAGGAGGGACTAGAAAACTAGCCCACCAGGGCACACATAAAGTGTTTCTTCTGGCTCAGATCTTAGTGTGAAGTAGAAATGAAAACTGGAAACAGTAAGGAAGGGAAACACCTTCCTCCCCTAGGCTCAGGGACTATCACAGATGAGAAGGCAGAAAGACTGTAAGAGCCGGAGGTTGGGGAGGGTCATGACATTCATGGCTGCCTGCATAAAATCAAGCCAGTCAGCATTCTAACATGGAGTGGGGAGGGGCTCAGAAGCTGCAGCCCTAACTGAGGAGCTACTGATAGTTAGTAGATTTTGGGGGAGAGAGAGAGTTTTAAGGATAGGTCAACTACACTGCAGTGGATGGCCTAATACTCAGGCATATGTATGAGTAGCACAAACTGAATTTGGGGTATCAAAAAAGGGGGAGTGGGCAGGGGGATAGGAGGTGGATCTGGAAGGAATTAGGAGGACCAGTGGGGGCGTTGAATATGACCACAATACATGGTGTGAAATCCTCAAAGCATTAATAAAAACTTTTTTAAAAAATGGCTCTGGGGCTGGAGAGATGGCTCAGAGGTTAAGAGCACTGACTGCTCTTCCAGAGGTCCTGAGTTCAATTCCAGCAACTACTTGGTGGTTCACAACCATCTGTAATGAGATCTGGCGCCCTCTTCTGGCCTGCAGTCATACATGCTGTATACATAATAAATAAATAAATCTTAAAAAAAAAAAAAAAAAAGGCTCTGAAGGAGCCGGGCGGTGGTGGCGCATGCCTTTAATCCCAGCACTGGGGAGGCAGAGCCAGGCGGATCTCTGTGAGTTCGAGGCCAGCCTAGTCTACAGAGCAAGATCCAGGACAGGTACCAAAACTACACAGAGAAACCCTGTCTCGAAAAACAAACAAACAAACAAACAATGGTTCTGAAGGTAAAGTGCTTGTCGTCAAGACTGAGGGCCACATATTAGGAGAGAGAGCTCACCTCCACAAGCTGTTCTCTAGGTTCAACACACACGCCATATGCAAACACACTCACATACATCCTTGTGTGCACGCACGCGCACACACGCACACACACTAAATAAAAAGAGAAAGAGCATGCACAATGCATGGTAGAAAAAACTGGGAAAAAAGCAAACAACAGCCGGGCGGTGGTGGCGCACGCCTTTAATCCCAGCACTCGGGAGGCAGAGCCAGGCGGATCTCTGTGAGTTCGAGGCCAGCCTGGGCTACAGAGCGAGATCCAGGAAAGGCGCAAAGCTACACGGAGAAACCCTGTCTCGAAAAACCAAAAAAAAAAAAAAAAAAAAAAAAGCAAACAATAAGAGCACAGGTTCCCAGGAGTGATGGCACAGGACTTTAGTCCTAGAGCTTGGGATATAAAGGCAGGTAGATCTCCATGAGTTCCAGGCCATCCTGGTCTACATAGGGAGTTCTGTATCAGCCAGAGCTACACAGTGAGATCCTGTCTCAAAAGAAAAAAAAAAAAAGAAAGAAAGATAGAAACAAAAAAGGAAGAAAGAAAACACCAAGGTTGAAAGATAAAAAATGAAGAGGCTTGGAAACAGACACGTACAGGTGTAGGGACACAGCACCCATCTTGTATGCACAAAGCTCGGGGGTTTAAGCTCCAAAGGCACCAAACAGTCCCGCTGAACAATAGACCTCTCTCTTTCTCTCCTTCCTTCCCTCTTCCTTTCTTTCTCTCACATAAATGTCCCTCCCCCCTAAAAAAAAAAAAAAAAAAAAAAAGAAAAAAAGAAAAAAAAATTAACAAGAATCCAAGGATTAGTCCTTAGGACTGTTCCAGCCCTGCTGGCAGAGTAGAGCTCAAGAGACATCTGCTTAATTCACATTAGGGCCTTGGTTCAACCCACAATAAGACAAAGGACAGGAACAAAGAAAAAAATTACAAAGAATAAAAATTTCAGGGCGCTGGAGAGATGGCTCAGAGGTTAGGAGCACTGGCTGCTCTTCCAGAGGTCCTGAGTTCAATTCCCAGCAACCACATGGTGGCTCACAACCATCTATAATGAGATCTGGTACCCTCTTCTGGCCTGCAGGCATAAGGCAGACAGAACACTGTATACATAATAAGTAGATTAAAAAAAAAAAATTCAAAAATGTATCCCAGGCTCCTGACATTGAATTTCCATGTCCCTAGCAACTTGACTTGGGTGAATTAAGAAAAAGTTGCAAGTATCAAGAGAAACTTACTCAAAGTCACCAAGGAAAGAGAAATGTTCATGATAAAATAAATGCTCAGGCAGGATCAGATAGGGAAAACCAGAAGCCATTCCAGGATAGCACTAACAATTACAGCTAGAAATGAGAGAGATCAAATCATTAAAAAATCATTTTTTGCCGGGCGGTGGTGGCACATGCCTTTAATCCCAGCACTCGGGAGGCAGAGCCAGGCGGATCTCTGTGAGTTGGAGGCCAGCCTGAGCTACCAAGTGAGTTCCAGGAAAGGCGCAAAGCTACAGAGAAACCCTATCTCGAGAAACCAAAAAAAAAAAAAAAAATCATTTTTTAAAAAGCCCACTCAAAGCCGGGCGGTGGTGGTGCGCGCCTTTAATCCCAGCACTCGGGAGGCAGAGGCAGGCGGATCTCTGTGAGTTCGAGGCCAGCCTGGGCTACCAAGTGAGTTCGAGGAAAGGTGCAAAGCTACACAGAGAAACCCTGTCTTGAAAAACCAAAAAAAAAAAAAAAAAAAAAAGCCCACTCAAGGGCTGGAGAGATGGCTCAGAGAGGTTAAGAGTACCGACTGCTCTTCCAGAGGTCCTGAGTTCAATTCCCAGCACCCACATGGTGGCTCACAACCATTTGTAATGAGATCTGGTGACCTCTTCTGTATACATAATAAATAAATAAATCTTAAAAAAAAAAAAAAAAGCCCACTCAAACCAGGTGTGGTGATATATGCTCATTATTCCACTACTCAGAGCGTTAGGCAAGAGGGTCAGAAGTTTGAGGCCTGGAACTGGAGAAACGGCTCAGCAGTTAAGAACACTTCATGCTCTTGCAGAGAACCCAGGTTTGATTCCCTGTACTCACACAGCTGCTAGAAACGGTCTGTAACTCATATACACAGAATAAAAATAACAAATAAGCTGGGCAGTGGTGCACAGACATGCATATAGGCAAAGCACTCACATACGCAGAATAAAGATAAATAAACTGGGTGGTGGTAGCAGACACCTTTAATCCCAGCACTTGAGAGGCCGATGCAGGTGGATCTCTGTGAGCTCCAGGCCAGCCAGGGCTACACAGAGAAACCCTGTCTCATAAAAAAAAAAGAAAAGAAAAGAAAAAAGAGAAAAAAGTTCAAACCAATCTGGACTATATAATGAGTTCAAGGACAGGTTGGAATGCATGAGAATCTCCTAAAGATACAGACAAGCCCCTTGTGGAGGCACACACCTTTAGTCCCAGCACTTGGAAGGCAGAGGCAGGCGGATCTCTGTGAGTTGGAGGCCAGCCTGGTCTACAGAGTGAGTTCCAGGGCAGCCAGGGCCACACAGAGAGACCCCGTCTCCAACAATGACAACAAACTACTGGAAAGGCAGGGAGAAGAGAAGCCCAGCTTCGGTTACTACGTGATAACAGCTGTGGAGACTGAACATGTACACGAGATGGGGAGTCCACTTACTTGTTCAGACAAAGGTGAGCTTCAATGAAAATATCCTTAGCTTTCTCAGGGAAGTCTTTGATTTTAAAATTAGCATCAAATCCTCTTATCCTTCGAACTCTGTAAATTAAGATGATAACCATCATAAAGGTGACGTCACAGCAGATAAAGGGTCTTAGCACCAATTCGAACAACCTGCGTTCACTCTCAAGGACTCACATGGTAGAAGGAGAGGACGGACTGACTCCCACAAGCTGCCCTGACCTCCATACTTGTGCTGTGGATGAGCCAGCAAGTGCATATACAGAAACAAACAAAAAACTGTAATAAACTATGAATTCTTTATATAATTCCAGAACTCATAGTTCACATTAATCTTCATGCCCATCTACCCAGTTAATAACGTTTTGACTGTCAAGACTGTAAATTCAACTCTCTCTCAAATCAACCATTGTAAAGAAAGAACAAGCAGGTCAGCAGGTCAGGAAGCAGAGGCAGGAGGATCTCAGTGAGTATGAGGTCAGCCTGGTCTACATAGGAGTTCCAGGACAGCCAGAACTATACAGTAAAATACTGTTTCAAAACAAACAAACAAAAAATATCAAGTTTTCTTTGGTCTGGAGAAGTAGTTCAGAGGTCAAGGGAGCATAGTGATTTGCAGAAGAACTAGGTTCCCAGACACACATCATGCAGCTCACAACTGTCTCTAATTCCATCTCCAGGGGGACCCAACACTGTATCAGCACTCAATTGCACATACCCACCTACAAACACATATACACAATTTACAGTAAACCTTAAAGAAAAAAGAAAGCCGGAGGCAGAGCCAGGTGGATCTCTGTGAGTTGGAGGCCAGCCTGGTCTACAGAGGGAGATCCAGGCCAGGCACCAAAACTACACAGAGAAATCCTGTCTTGAAAAAAAAAAAAAAAAAAAAAAAAAAAGGACCAAAACCAGCAAGAATCTGAACAACAGAGAGTTTCTAAATAGCAACACTGAAAACTGAAGGACAAGCTAGTCCTGGTGGCGCATGCCTTTAATCTCAGCACTCAGGAGACAGAGCCAGCTGGATTTCTCCAGTTCCAGGCCAGCCTGATCTACAGAGTGAGTTCCAGGACAGCCAGGGGTACAAAGAGAAACCATGCCTCAAAAAACCAGAAACAAACAAACAAAAAATAGAGGTGGGCATTAGTAGGGTTTTTGGTTTGTTTATTTCTTTTTCAAGGCAGAGTCTTTCTGAGTAGCCCTGGCTGTCCTGGATCTTACCCTCAGGCTAGCCTCGAACTCACAGAGATCTACCTGCCTGTGCCTGCAGAATGCTGAGATTAAAGGGGTACACCACCCAGCTTGTCTGTTTTTTTTCAGGACAGGGTTTCTCTGGTATACTTACATGAAGGAAAAACACATAAAAAGAGAGAAGGAAATCAATGTAATATACCATACAACACAATAAGGATAAAATCGTATGTTCTTCTCAGCCTAGAATACTGAACCCTAGTTGTCTCTGATACCTACGCCAACAGTGACGTCGCACTCTTCCTTAACCGCTCTGTTCTCTGTGTCAGTCCTTCCTTTGAAAGGGAGGACACTCGACCATCACCTTCAGGTGGCACATAGGGATCAAATATACCAGCTGTAAGGAGAGAAGAAAATTAAAAAACTGTTGAAAGATTGAGAAAGGGGGGGCTGGAGAGATGGCTCAGAGGTTGAGAGCACTGGTTGTTCTTCCAGAGGTCCTGAGTTCAATTCCCAGCACCCACATGGTGGCTCACAACCATCTGAAATGAGATTTGGCGCCCTCTTCTGGCCTGCAAGCATGCATGTAGGCAGAACACTGTATACATAATAAATAAATAAATCTTTAAAAAAAAAAAAAAAAAAAAAGATTGAGAAAGGGGCCGGACGGTGGTGGTGCACATCTTTAATCCCAACACTCAAGAGGCAGAGGCCGTGGATCTCTGTGAGTTCGAGGCCAGCCTGGTCTACAGAGCAAGACCCAGTTACACAGAGAAACCCTGTCACAAACATGTGCGCTCCCCCCCCCCCAAAAAAAAAACAGAAAAGAAAGAATAATTTAACTCCTTCTAGAGTCTGTTTCTACTTCTACAAACCGGAGAACTTTCATTCTTTCTACAAGTTGTGTGAAAACAAGATCAAAAGACAACCCCGCCGGGCGGTGGTGGCACACGCCTTTAATCCCAGCACTTGGGAGGCAGAGCCAGGTGGATCTCTGTGAGTTCGAGGCCAGCCTGGGCTACCAAGTGAGTCCCAGGAAAGGCGCAAAGCTACACAGAGAAACCCTGTCTCGAAAAACCAAAAAAAAAAAAAAAGACAACCCCATGAACAGGACTAGTACTGCAGTTAAGTCTCAATTACTCCTCAGGCAGAAGGATCATAAATTCTAGTGACAAACTTAGAAAGATTCTGTCTCAAAGGCAAAAAGAAAGGGAAACTAGAGATACAACTCGGTGCTAGAGCGCTTGTTTAGCACGTATAGCGCCCTAAATTTCATACCAAGCACTGTAAAAACAAAATAAAACTGACTTTATGAATTATAGTATATATAAAGTTAATCGTTACTGAGGTTGAACTTAGTGGTTAATTTATGATGCTGTCAGTGGTGGTGTCTGAGTTTGAAGACAGCCTGGTCTACAGGCCTGGTCCAGGACAGCCAACGCTACAGAGAAACCCTGTCTTGAAAAAAAGGGGGAAATTTTTTAATGCTGTCAATCAGTCTAAGGCATTCCAAGCGCCAGTAGAGGATTGAGTCAGAAGCCCAGAATTACTGTTCCTCACCTGTACAGGCTAGATGTATAGGACGTTCCAACTTTTCTGGAGGAATAACCAATCCTGCTTTCCTGGCATGTTCCAAAAGCTCCTTCTCTGATTTGTACTTGGGTTTACGTGGAGTGGGTCGGAATCGGCTTTTGGTTTTTACTGGAACTAGAGCTGGGAACTGAGTCACCAGAATGGGCTGGGAGGTAAAGGAAAGGTTAGCATATAAGTAATTTGGAAAGAAAAACCTATCGAGCAAACTGTATGCAAAGTCTTACAGAAAGGATAGATCCAAAGAATGCTTTAGAAGAAGTTATGGAACAACTTCTATGGAGAAACTACATTACTATTTGAACGCCTAGAGAAGGCTCTTACCACAAAACAATTTTATTAACATCAGTCAACACTTACAAAAGCTTTCCTTTAATACATTCTGTAGTACTGCTGTACACGGAGATGATTAAAGCAAACATCCTACCATCAAAGACCTTTCAGCTTGACGGTGAACCTTAGAATCAACCCAATACTGAAAAGAGTGGAAGGTTATTATTAAAGCGTTAAGCAAAATCTCATGGGCATTTCCTCCACACTTTTCTCTTCTTTTTCTCCACACTTCTATTTTGCTTTTTTTTTCAAGATTTATTTTATGTACATGAATGTTCTATCTGCATGTAAGCCTCCACGTCAAAAGAGGGAATCGGATCCCACTATAAATGGCTATGAGCCACCATGTGGGTGCTGGGAATTGAACACAGGTCCTTTGAAAGAGCAACCATCTCTCCAGCCCCCTATTTTGTTTTTTTCACCCAAGCAGTGTCTCGCTGTCTTATTTCTGTCCTTCTAACTCCTAACTGCCCAAAAATCTTTTCAGAAGCCAGGTGACCTTCCCCCCATCCCCATCATGATTTTCGCTCCAGACTAAGACACAACCTACCTTGTACCCCTATCCTTGGCAGTTTTGTTTTGTTTTTTTTAAGAAAGTAAAAGAAGCGGGCCCACCTTCCAAGCCACTACTTCTTTCCTTTAAACAACTTCTCACCAAAGACTACCGCTAATGTGGAGACGCTTACAGCCAGTAAATTTAAATCGCCCTCAAGGCCCCGCGCAGGTTGTCTTCACTGAGCCACAAGAGAGACGTAGCGGGATTACATACACCTCGAATTCTTCCCCAGACTCGAATCGCCCAAGCTCATCAAAGACCACTGTACGATTATACCCGTCTACTCTGTCCTCCTCCTTCTGTCTCTAAAGTTCCATCCGCCCCGTCCCTACCCACCTGCCGAGACCACCATCCCACAGCCCTGGATAAGCAGGACAAGCCCCGAGGCATGGGGGCTGCCATTTTGTTCCCGCAAAGGCCGCCGGGATGCTGGCTGAGCCGCAGAGCACCGAGCTGGAGAGGAGGCGACTAGGGTGGAGCGAGCGCGGGAGTGGAAATTTCCAAGGACGCGCGCCCTCGGCCGAAAGGTGAGCCGCGCGCACGCGCACGTTCTCGTGTGGGGCGGGGCGGGGGGGGCGGGAGGCGGAGGGGCGGGGAGGGGCGGGCAATGCGGTTGCGCGTGCGCAGTGAGGTCACTTTGGAAGTAGGGTAAACCGCACGGTTGTCACGCGCCTGCCGGAGACCGGTGGAGAAGCAGCTGCGCCTGCGTGTGAGGCTGTCTGTGGGGCACCGGGTTGCTGCGTTCCTGGTTGCTTAGCACATTGTTACACCTTGTTTACATTCGGTTAAAAAATGAAAAACTGTTTCCCTCTGAAATCGGAGGACTTTGAGATTAGTGTTTTCTTTCATTACTTGGAATACACTAGTGGTATTTAGAGCGAAAATGATAGTTCTGGGTGTGTATCTGACTGCAAAATGCTGTATAACCTTAAAACCGTCTGGTTTTCTACGTGAAAATTCTTTCTTCCTGTTCCATTAAAGAAACTAACTACTGTGGTTACTGAAAAGCAAACGACACTTGGATTGAAAAGCTTTTTTTTTTTATTTCCAAAAATGTGGCATTTTACATATATCAACGTAATCCTCACTACAAAAAAAAAAAAAAAAAGAATATTCTGTTTCATACATATGGTTGGGCCAGAGATACTAAATATGTAATTTAAGTTTAGACAACTAATAATTGGCAGACTTGAAAGTCGGGTCCATGGAGTGTAAACAACTCCAAAACTGCTTCACATTCAATGGCTAAAGGAATCGTGATGGGAGTTCCGGTTCTCCTGAACATCCAGGACCATAAACACTTCTAAAGAGCAAATACTATCCATAATTTTGGTTTTCTGTTCTGTAGATTACTATTAATTGAGTTCAGGTTCTCCTAAACATCCAGGACCATAAATACTTCTGAAGAGCAAATACTATTCATAATTTTGGTTTTCATATTCTGTAGATTACTATTAATTGAGCACTCATCTACATTATTTTGCAATAGATTAGGAGTTATGGTCTGTGCATGTAAGAGTTTCCAATTTGAAGTAGACTTGCTGATAGCTTAAAGTGCTAAGAGCTGTTATCAGAGGGACTGAGAGATTCCATACGAGTTTGGAAATCTTACGTATTGTTTCAGATCTTAACTTCTAAGTCTATGGAATTGTCTTGAACTCATTCCGTAGCTGAGGATGGCTGTGAACCACACCTTGTCTTTCTGCTTCCACTTCGTGCCAAGGGCTGGGATTACAGGCATACCCTACCATGATCACCCTTTGAAACTTCTTTTTTCTTGTTGTTGGTTTTGTTTGCTTCTCTGTGGTACCCTGTTTGGAACTTGAAACTTCTTCAAGGGTAAGAATTTCCCCAAATTTCTAGCCTTAGCACTGAACCTATACCATGAGACACACTAATAGAGACATGAAACTAGGTACTATATGTATGTCAACTAAATAATATGTATATTAATAATCATTTAAACAACTGGTATCTATTATTTCATTATTTCTTTCACTTTTTTTTTTTTTTTTTTTGAGACAGGGTTTCTCTGTGTAGCCTTGACTGTCCTAGGACTCACTCTGTAGCCCAGGCTGGCCTCAAACCCAGAGATTCGTCTGTCTCTGCCTCCTGAGTGCTGGAATTAAAGGTGTGCGACACCACTGCCTGACTCTTTTACTTACTATTATTATTAGTGTTTTGTTTTGTTTTGAGACAAGGTCTCACTGTGTAGTTCTGGCTGGTCTGGAACTCTCTACACCTGGCTGACCTAAAACTCACAGAGATCCACCTGCTTCTGCCTCCTGAGTACTGAGATTAATGGTGTGCTCCATCGTGCCTGGCCATAGACCTTTACAGACTCCTGTTTACCTACTCTATTCATTATAAAATAAAACACAGCCGGGCGGTGGTGGCGCACGCCTTTAATCCCAGCACTCGGGAGGCAGAGGCAGGCGGATCTCTGTGAGTTCGAGGCCAGCCTGGGCTACAGAGTGAGTCCTAGGACAGTCAAGGCTACACAGAGAAACCCTGTCTCGAAAAACCAAAAAATAAATAAATAAATAAATAAATAAATAAATAAATAAATAAATAAATAAATAAATAAATAAAATAAAACACGATTATTTTTTTAATTTGTTGCTCCAGATGAAGTAAGAAAACCTATATGGATGAGTGGCTATTGATTACTCCAGAATATTGTGATAATCTTTCTCAGACTCCGCTCTTTGGTCACGTTTTATTTTGGCCACATGGAGTAGGTAACACATCCGAAGTCATTTCTGCCTGACCTCTGGTCAGTTTCTCAGATACTGCAAACTGATTACATATCAGCCTGGATGAATAAGAGTAGTCAATATGGTTTAGTTCATTAAAGGTGATCATGTAGCTTTTGATTAGCTGTTTTGGAAAATCTGTATTATCCTTCTTCCTCATTAAGTCCAAAGCTGATTGCCAGCTGTGAGCTGAGGAAGTTACACTAGAGGATGTTTCTTAATCCGCCAACACTATACTTTGCATTTCTCAGAATGCAAGATGAAAAGATTTTGCGTCATGTTCTCTTCAGCAGCACATACATTAAAATTGGAATGATATGGAGAAGACTAGCATGGTCCCTGCTCAGGATGACATGCAAATTTGTGAAGCATTCCATGTTTCTATGGCCAGGAGGAGCTTTCTACAGAAATATTTCTTTTTTTTTTTTTTTTTTTTTGGGTTTTCGAGACAGGGTTTCTCTGTAGTTTTGCGCCTTTCCTGGAACTCACTTTGTAGACCAGGCTGGCCTCGAACTCACAGAGATCCGCCTGCCTCTGCCTCCCGAGTGCTGGGATTAAAGGCGTGCGCCACCACCGCCCGGCTCAGAAATATTTCTTATATTTCTCTCTTTCTTCCTTTTTTTTTTTCTCCAGTTCTGTGCACAAATGCTGTCAACTTTACCAGTTCTATAATTGTTTAAATCTGTACTGTTGGGCTGGACAGCGGAGGCTCAAACCTTTAATCCCAGCACTGAGGAGGAGGCAAAGGCAAGTGGATCTCTGAGTTTGAGGCCAACCTGGTCTACAGAGCAAGTTCCAGGACAGCCAGGGATACACAGAGAAACCCTGTCTCACACCCTCCTCCCACAATAAATAAAACAACAAAATAAATAAATATGTACCAGCACGTTTTGGTTTTAAAAAGCTGGTAAACCAAGTCTTTATCATTTCCTTAAGAACAGAAAAAAGGAAATAGAGGCAGGAGAGATGGCTCAGGGGTTAAGAGCCCTGGCGGCTTTTCCAGAGGACCCAGGTTCAGTTCCCAGCACTCCTATGGTGACTCATAGGCCCCTGTAACTCCAATTCCAGGGGATCTGATGCCCTCTTCTGGCCTCTGATGGCACTACATGCATGTGGTGCATAGAGAAACATTCAGACAAGCACTCATCTACATAAAAATAAAATAAATCTCTTTAACAACAGAAAAAAGGAAATACTATGAGGCAGACATTTCTTCTCCATTTCTCTCAACACACAAGGTGTGACTGGAATCAATCCACTTTTGTCACAGTGAAACTTTCAAATGGGACCTTGTCTTAATTATTGCTGTGAAGAGACACCATGACCACAGCAACTTTTGTTGTTGTTGCTGTTTGTTTGTTTGTTTGTTTTTTCGAGACAGGGTTTCTCTGTGTAGTTTTGGTGCCTGTCCTGGATCTCGCACTGTAGACCAGGCTAGCCTCAAACTCACAAGAGATTCGCCTGGCTCTGCCTCTCAAGTGCTGGGATAAAGGCATGTGTCACCACCAACCGGTAACCATGGCAACTCTTATAAAGCAAAACATTTAATTGAGTGGCTTTTGGCTCAGAGGTTCAGTCCATTATCGTCACGGTGGGATATGACAGCATGTAGGCAGGCATGGTGCTGGAGAGGTAGCTGAGAGTTCTGCATCTTTTTGCAGGCAACAGGAAGAGGTCTGAGATACTAGGCATGTATGAAACCTCAAAACCCACTCCACAGTGACACACTTCCTCCAACAAGGCCATATGTACTCCAACAAAGCCACACCTCCTAATAATGCCACTCCCTATGAACTTATGGGGGCCAATTACATCACACTACCACAGGCCTAAAGAGAATAGGACTCCTTGTTAGCAGCGGGGCATATATATGTATTTTTTGCCCTCTCAGTGGCAGATAACATCAGGATTGAAACTTATCGGGCCTGAAGATAAGGCTCAGGGGTTAAGAGAATGTCCTGCTCTTGTGGAGGATCTGAATTTGATTCACAGAACCCACATCAGGAGGCTTGCAACTGCCTGTAAATCAAGGAGGACACAGCACCCCTGTTCTCTGCAGGAACCCACACACACATATGCATACCAGCACGCACGCACACACACACACACACACACACACACACACACACACACACACACAATTAAAAAGAATTTTTTTAAAAGGAACCTATGGGGGCTGGAGAGATGGCTCAGTGGTTAAGAGCACTGACTGCAGGGTTGGGGATTTAGCTCAGTGGTAGAGCACTTGCCTAGCAAGCACAAAGCTCTGGGTTCGATCCTCAGCTCAAAAAAAAAAAAGAGCACTGACTGCTCTTCCAGAGGACCTGGGTTCAGTTCCCAGCACCCACATGGTAGTATACAACTGTCTGTAACTCCAGTTCCAGAGCACTCGATACTCTCACACAGGCAAAACACCAATACACATAAAATAAAAATAAATAAAGTATTTTAAAAAAAAGAAGAAAGAATATGGGGGCTGGAGAGATGGCTCAGCAGTTAAGAGCACTGTCTGCTCTTCCAGAGGTCTTGAGTTCAATTTTCAACAATCACATCGTGAGTTGAATCTATAGTGAGATCTGATACCATCTTCTGGAATAAAGGTGTACATGCAGATAGACCACTCATATACATAAAAAAAATAAAAGAAACCTATGGGCTGGGGGTCTAGGCCAGATAGAAGAGTGCTAGTGGAGCGTGCAGTAAGCCTGGGGTCCTGTCCCCAGCACTGTATAAACTAGATGTGGTGACACACACCTGTAGTCCCAGCACTTAGTGACATCAGAGAGATCAGAAATTTAAGGTCATCCTGGCTACATAGTGATTTGGGGCTATATGAGACCATGTCTTAAGGGGGAACAAAGTATGAGGGCTGAAGTGACGGGTCAGTAGGTAAGAGTTATTGCTACAAACACGAGGACCTGAGTTTGAATCCCCTGAACCTATAAAAAAAGCTGGGCATTGATTAGGAGCAATGGCTTCTCTTGAAAAGGACCCATATTCCCAGCACCCAACCTGGTGGCTCACCAACATCTTAACTCCAGGCTTTCTCAGTGAAGCTCTGGCTTTTCTGGAGCTCTCTCTGTAGACCAGGCTGGCCTCAAACTCAGAGATCGACCTGCCTCTGCCTCCTGAGTGCTGGGATCAAAGGCATATGCCACAAATGCCCAGCTCTGGCTTTGTTTTTTAAAGATTGGAAGTTCTAAAATTTCTCTGAGTGACCTACATCTAGACGAGCACAACTGATTTGAACAGGAACATTTTTCAGCTGGGCGGTGGTGGTGCACGCCTTTAATCCCAGCACTCAGGAGGCAGAGGCAGGCGGATCTCTGTGAGTTCGAGGCCAACCTGGGCTACAGAGTGAATTCCAGGACAGGTGCAAAGCTACACAGAGGAACCCTGTCTCAAAAAACCAAGGGTGAAAACAGCAACATGGATACATGGATTATTATAAGTAATAATAGGCTTGGCTAGCATTTATGTTGTGCTTCTCTGACATAAGGTGGAAGCACGGAGAAGAGAGAAGTGACTTATCCAGGCCAGGTGCCAGAGAGTAAACAAGAATGGTGACTCCTAGCAAATACTCTCAACCAATTTTAGCTAACAAAATTAGCAGTGCTGCTTTGTCACGCAGGGTAACTCCCCGTGACCCTGACAAGTGCTTAGGAATTCGATAATGCTTCTTGGTCTCCACTGATTCTCATCTATACGAAGGTGGTAATCCAATACTTAAATTACAGAATTATTAATTCATTAAAATCAAACAAGTTTCGCTCTGGTTAGTTTGGGCTCCAGCTTGCAGCCTGCTGATATCCTGGAAAAGGATCTGTATGGGGAGCCTCGTAGGATGCTAAGGAGTGTCACTGGCCCTTATGCTGGACACAGCAGAGGGACACCCGGTCCTGGAGACCACCCCAGTGCAGTGCCCCTAAACAAGAAATCTCCAGACCGAGAGATGAGTTGGCTCCTCAGAGAGTTCTAACATGCAGCTCTCATCTCTGCTGAAGCTAAACCACAGAAGCACAGGAAGTTTCCGTGGCCCGGAGTGATTCCTTATGTCCGCGCTGCAGAGCTCTTCTGAAGGCTGCCTCTCTTTTTCATCTATTCTTCCACTTTCCTCTGCTGCTGGAGACGGAGCCTCGGCCTTTGTGCTTGCCCTAGATTCCTCCTTCTGAAGGCATGTTTGGGGAGAGATATTATTCATCCTGGCTCAGCCAGGAAAGAAACTCATGCAAACTGCTGCTGGAGAGAGTGAGGTCTAGAATTAATCCCTCGCTTCTTCTTGCTCCACTTTCTCCCAGCTGGCTAAATCAACAATAATCCTAAAAGGGAATTTCAGGCTATTTGTGACTCCCTCCCTCCACCCCACCCCACACTAGGGAGGAGAGGGCAAAGCCTTTGGATCAGAGTAATCTGTTTCTAACCCACTTCCATTCTCAGGGATTACTTCTAGGGGGAGGGGAAAGGGGAGGGAAAGAGAAATAAATCTTAGAGCCTTAGTGCTTGGGAATGTGAGGAGGAAACTCCAGATATTCCCTTCCAGCTGTAGGCACAGGGATTCCAGGAGCCTGGGAGCTCCCTCCCTGCCCAGGGTCCACAGGCTGGAAAGGCCTAAACTAGGGTTTGGCAATAATAGGCACTGAATGAAAGAGTGGAAAGTTCACGGCTTGTGGACAGATGAAGGTAAAAACTGTCCCTCTTGTATCTCCAAGTTTCGTGTCTTTCTATGTTGAAGTTATGGGTAAAGTGTGATGCGATGAGAAAGCTCTCTAAGGACAAAGGAAACATGGCCCCACTGCTGCGGGCCTCCATTTGTCCTGTG
Organism: Peromyscus californicus insignis; assembly: GCF_007827085.1. NCBI lineage: Eukaryota > Metazoa > Chordata > Mammalia > Rodentia > Cricetidae > Peromyscus > Peromyscus californicus. The sequence goes on from NW_026294551.1 coordinate 25,463,926, forward strand.
ACCTTACACAAGTCGCTTTGCACCTCTGATCACAAACTTGTCCTCAGTAAAAGAGGAAAAAACTCATGAATCCTAAAAGTCCAGATTCCCAAGTGACGTGGAAATCCTTCCTATTTGTCACGCCACACAAAGACTGGATCCCCGGAGCATGTACCAGCATGTATGAGACTCTTGTGGGTCTCATGTGAATCTGGCACACATTTTCTCTAATCTGTACCCCCTCCTCCACACCCATAGACCTCCATCATCCCAACATGCTTTCCCCAACACGGCTGCGTGTTTTTTTGTTTTTTTTGTTTTGAGATGCTCTCCAGTAGCTGTGGATGTGTGCTAATGCAGGAAACTCCCAACACCACTGCATTTTTTTTGTTTTGAGATGCTCTCCAGTAGCTGTGGATGTGTGCTAATGCAGGAAACTTCCACTAGAGGGTACCAGGGCTGCACTGGGATCTCAGATCGAAAGACCTGTGCAGTTCAGGACTTGTACAGCTCTGCGTTGGGGAGTACAGAGCTCTCTATTTAGTGCTCATCACCTCGTCTGCTCTTTACTGAGCTTAAAAGGCAGTCTTAAAAAGCCTCCACTATTTTGACACCATTTGATCTGATCTCAGCTCAAATGCAGCTTAGCATGGTGGAATCCATGGGGTTTCTGGCAACTGATACAGACCTTGTTGTATGATTTCCAAATTCTGTGAGCAAATTGCTTAAACCTGCTGTGGCCCCATACCCTTTGGTGAAATGGGGATTGCAAAACTGACCTCACTGAGTGATAGCATATGGATCGTGTGACTGGTATAACGCAGATGACTGGGGTTATTTAAGTGCTGGAGGAGAATTTTGAACCTACTGCAGATGAGGAATCTTGGTGTTATAATAGATGGATTTGCAGGAGCACAGAGTCCCTTTTGCCATTTTATTCTTCAGTCTTACAGTTTTGAGGCTAATGCTGCTGGTAGCTCAGCGGCCTAGCCCCTCAGTTACACCTCATCACTAGAGCAGCCTAAGCATGCTGTTCTTCTGCCCTTTATCTTGGGTTTCAGGAAGGTGAGTTAAATTTCTACTTCCCACTCACGCCTCCATGAAAACCCTCTTTTCTTCTGCCCCTGTTTCCCGAACTGCCACATTCCCGCCCAGCTCTGCCCTTCCCTTTCCCTCTCGTCCCATCTCTCCTACATTCACTTCTGAAGATTCCTAGACAAGTGGAGGTCTGAGGCAGGGGAGGGGCAGAGCGATCAGGGCTTGCGTGTCAGTAGACACGTTACAGCTGCAGGGCAGCCCAGGGTGAAACCACAAAGCAGAGGCTGCAGGGTAGGCAGCTGACAGGCCCGCCCCTTGGCTCCTGTCATGGCTGTCTCACCCCAGAATTTTCCTGGCAGGAGTGGGAGAGGTTGGTATCGAGTCCTGGAACCTGACTCACTCGCCGTCCGAGCTGGGTGCTTCTCAGTTATATTTCTCAGACTATCTCTCCAGGCTTCTGTGTTAGCCACACGGCTGGGTCATCTCAAACAGGAAACGCCAGAGAAGAGGAAACAGACTACCTAGTCACTTCATTCCTATCTGGGGACCCCAACAACACACATGAAGTTTATAGTCCTTGAGATTGTTATATACTAGTGGTTATAAACTGAACAAACCCATCTGACATTGCGACAAGGGGCTTGATAGTTTCCGGATTTCTTTAAATAATTGAAACAATTGTGCTTAACTTTATCCAAAAAAAGAAATCGTGCAGGAGAAGGGGGAGGGAACTTGGGACCAGGAAGTAACACAGTGACTCAGGGCCCTATCTAGGGACATAACTCAGGTCTCCCAACCCAACCCTAAATTCCAGTCTTTTCCTCCATGAGTTACTCATGGACCACAGTGATATTCTGGGCTTTCTGGACTTTATAATATTGTTCTTTTTTTATGTTGCCAAATTAAGTCCTGTGGATTCAATAGAAAATCAACTGTCTTCTGCTTCCTGACTTAGTTTGTCCATTTCGCTATTTGTCCTGTGCAAAATGTGAGATAGATGTGTGCTGCCGCCTAGACAGGTGCTCAATACACTTGGAGTCATCTGAGATTCAAAGAAGACTGGTATAGTGGTCTGCCATCCTGAGGTGACATTTTAGAGATCGGAGATTGCATGCTTGTGGGTCCCTCTACCGAGAATGCTAAGAATTATTTCCTCTTTTATTTATTTTTTTCTTTTCTTTTATTCTTTTGTTTTGTTTTTGACAGGGTTTCTCTGTGTGACCCTAGCTGTTCTGGACCTCTGGCCTTGAACTCAGAGATCCGCCTGCCTCTGCCTCCGAAGTGCTGGGATGAAAGGCATTCACCACCACGCCAGGCTTGAGAATTATTTTCCTACCTTTCCATTATTTAAAGGTTCCAGTCACCCCTAAATGAGGGCTGCGCTTCCTAAATCCATTAAGTGGTTTCCAGGAAAGTCGATTTTAGTGTTGTCCTTTGGCAGAGGGAGTGGAGGCATTGCACACAGGCCAGGACATCCATTCTGCCAGAGCTCTCCATCTGGAAGAGAGAAAGTTTCAAAGTTTCCAGAAGGGCTGCCTAACAGCAAGAGAGCCACCGAGAGAAGAAAGCTGTGGGACTGGCACCCCAGCCTCCATGGTCCGAAAAGAAAGTCAAATTCTGGGGACATGGGCCAGCATCACTGTACCTCTCCCGACCTTCTGACGGAATTTCCCCATTCCTTAATTCACTCCTTAGTTGTATTGTTCAGACAGGAATTCTCTGTATGTCGGACTGGTTTTGAACTTGTGATTGGTCTGTCTTAGCCTCTCAAGTTATCTTTTCTATGTGTTTACCTATCTCTCCTACCTCTACCTAGACGTTTTATTTAAGATTTATTTTATGTGTGTGAGTGTTTTGCCTGCATATATGTCTGTGCACCACCTGTAAGTCTGGTTGGTGTTCACAGGAGCCAGAGGAGGGCATCTGATCTCCTGGAACTGGAGTTGCAGATGACTGTAAGTCACTATGTGGCTGCTAGGAATCAAACTTGTGTCCTCTGGAAAAGCAACCAGTGCTCTTAACTACTGAACCATCTCCCCAGCCCTATTACACACACACACACACACACACACACACACACACACACACACACACACACACACACATATATTTTCGAGGCAGGGTTTCTCTGTATAGTTTTGGTGCCTGTCCTGGATCTCACTCTGTAGACCAGGCTGGCCTTGAACTCACAGAGATCTGCCTGGCTCTGCCTCCCGAGTGCTGGGAGTAAAGGTGTGTGCCATCACTGCCAGGCCGCCCGGCTCTATTTACTTACATTTTGAGACAGGATGTAGCACTGGTTGGCCTGGTACTCTCTATGTAGACCAAACTGTCCTCAAACTCAAAGGGATCTGCCTGCCTCTACCTCCCTGGAGCTGGGATCAAAGGCATGTGCCACCATCCGTGCCTCTTAGACTGTGTCTTAATATGCGATGGGGAAAACAGGATTGCAGAGTTGCAGGAACTTTCTGATAACCCTCATCGTACAGAAGGGCATTGGAGCCTATGAGTTGATGCCATTATTTTGTGCATGTGTTTTTTCCTGGCAAAAAGTTTTTTGTTTTTTTTTCTTGCCAAGTTCTCGAAGGTTCTATGGTCAGACCCAGCCTGCTCTGCATATAGCTCAGTGATAGAATACATGCTTAGCACGCACCAGGTCCTGTGTTCCTTCCTCATTGTAGGAAAAAAAGAAATACTCAAATGCATGGTATAAATCATGAAGTTCAGTGTGTGTTTGTTTTGTTTTGTCTCCAGAATAAGGCTGGCAGTCAAAGTTGATTTGGGGACCTGGGACATGACTTCTTTTAGAAATAAGTAAAAGAGAATATACTATATCAGGGCGTATCCTAAGTAGGAAGGCCATTGGTATATTAACATTGGCTTAGAAATTAATATATAATAACATTTTATTTATTTATTTATTTTTAAAACAAGGTCTTCCTGTGAGGCCCAGGCTGGCCTAGAACTTGTTATATAGCCCAGGCTGGTCTCAAACTTACCAACCTCTTGCCTCCACCTCCTAAATGCTGGGATTGTGTAAGTATTACTTTATGTGATGACTATTTACTATGACAGATATTTCGGTAAGCACCGAGGGAAAAGGGATGTAAGGGACATGTTTCTGACCCAAAGGCAGCTAGCACTGGGCAGTAAAGAGATACACTGCCAAAAGAAGGTGAGAGTTAAGACAAAGCCAGTCACAGGGTACACGGGGGAGGCGGGGGCAGAGAGCAGAGCATGGCATGGAGACATGTATGGGGGCCACGTGTGAGTCCAAAAGATGAAGTCCTAGGCATGGGGACAGACATGCTCAAAGACACAGCAGGGGAAAATGACCTAGGATAAATTGGACATGATGGAGCATGCCTGTCATCCCAGCACTTGGGAGGCTGAAACAGGAGAACTGCTACAAGTTCAAGGTCAGCCTGGTCTACAAAACAAGTACAAGGTCAGACAGGGCAAAGAAGCAAGATCCTGTGTCAAAAATGAAATGAAGACAGTAAAACACCTGGGAGACCCACGGTGTTCTGTGCAGAGTGGAGCATTGCGTCAGAACTGTGATATCCAGCTGCCCAAGTTACAAATACGAGCTGGAGCATGGAGTCTCCAAATGCAGAAATTCTTACAGCTCTAGCAACCTGCCACCCATATCTGCCTGGACCCCCTCAGTGCTGGGGTACCTAGTCCTTGTATGCAGCCCCCTCTGTTTCTGACCCTCTGATTGTAATGGAGTCCTTCCTATTCTGATGTGGTATTTTCCTCCCTCTTTTTTTTTTTTTTTTGTTTTTTAAGACAGAGTTTCTCTGTGTAGTTTTGGTGCCTGTCCTGGATCTCGATCTGTAGACCAGGCTGGCCTCAAACTCACAGAGATCCACCTGCCTCTGCCTCCCGCATGATAGGATTAAAGATGTGCACCACTAAGCCGGGCGGTGGTGGCGCACGCCTTTAATCCCAGCACTCGGGAGGCAGAGCCAGGCGGATCTCTGTGAGTTCGAGGCCAGCCTGGTCTACAGAGCGAGATCCAGGAAAGGCGCAAAGCTACACAGAGAAACCCTGTCTCAAAAAAACCAAAAAAAAAAAAAAAAAAAGATGTGCACCACCACTGCCCAGTGATTTTTTTTTTTTTAAACATAAATGTAAGTCTTAACTTTATCCTTGTTAAATTTCATCTTGTTGATTTTGGTACTTTGTTCTAATCTATCAAGATGATTTGACCACATTGTAAACATATATCAAACCATCACACTGGGGCTGGAGAAATGATCTATAGGTTAAAAGCTCTTGAAACAGTGCAAAGGACTTGAGTTTGGTTCCCAGCACCCAGGTCAGGTGACTCTCAACTGCTTGTAACTTTGTAACTCCAGTTCTATTGGATCTGACGCCATCTTCCTAACTCCATAGACACTGCACTCATGTGCACATACCCAACACAAACACAAACACACACACACACACACACACACACACTCATAATTAAATATTAAAAGCAAGCAAACAGCTGGGTGGTGGTGGTGGTGGTGGCGGCGGCGGCGGCGGCGGCGGCGGCGGCGGCTCATGCCTTTAATCCCAGCACTCGGGAGGCAGAGGCAGGTGGATCTCTGTGAGTTCGAGGCCAGCCTGGTCTACAGAGTGAGATCCAGGAAAGGCGCAAAGCTACACAGAGAAACCCTGTCTCGAAAAACCAAAAAAAAAAAAAAAAAAAAAAAAAGAAAAGAAAGAAAGAAAGAAAAAAGAAAAGAAAAAAATTTTGAGCAAAGTTGTGCTATGTAGCCTAGATGGACCACACACTGGAAATCCTCCTGCCTCAAATTCCCAAGTTATGGGAATACAGGCATGTGCCAATACAATACAATACTATGCCTATTCCTGGATGAAAAATACATTTACATTTTTTCCAGGTGTGTTTGAAATCCTACATTTATCATCCATTCTTTTGCATATCACCAAAAACCTCGACTTTAAAAATACCAGGGCAGTAATGCTGCAGCTCCTTTTCCTTTTTTTTCTTTTGGGGTGCGCAGGATCTCACTATGTATCCTTGTCTAGCTTGGAACTCGCTATATAGACTAGGCTCTCCCGGAATTCATAGAGATCTCCCTGCCTCTTCCTTCCAAGAGCTGAGATTAAAGGCCTGTGCCACTATACCAACCAGCAGCTCTTTCTTCATCTCAATCTACTGAAAGAGTCTCTCTCTCTCTCCCCCCCCTCCCCCACCCATCCCATCCCCGCCCCCGCCCCCACCTGGATCTCTCTATGTAGCTCTGGTAGTCCTGGAACTGGCTATGTAGACCAGGCTGGTCTCTAATTCACAGAGGTCTGCTTGCCCCTGCCTTCTGAGTGCTGGGATTAAAGGCCTGTGCTACCTACCAGTCTGGACCTGCTTTTATCTTCTTACTCTGTCTCTCATTGTGTCGGGGAGAGGACAAATATATTCCATAGTTTGACATAGGAGCCTTCAGATCAGAGGCCTAAAGACTCAAGGTGAACTCTGCATTTACATGCACATGTTCTATGAAGTTTGGACTGCAGTGTGGAAAGATGAGTTGACACGAAGGGTGTGCCAAAGAGTAATAGATTAAGGGGGAAACCCAGCAAGGCCTGTCTGTTGAGATTCCTGGCCTGTGTGAGCAGTGTTCTTCCTTCCAGGGTGGGTGGGGTAACAGGCTGCACTCAAAATGTAAAGTGAAAGTTCTTTAAAGTCGACTCCCATGGAGAGGTGGAAGGGAGAGGTGGAGGGGAGTGGGGGGAGGGGAGACGGGGAGAGGAGAGGAGGAGGGGGAGGGGTGAGGGGGAAGGGAGAGGGGGAGGGGTGAGGGTGAAGGGAAGAGGGGGAGGGGAGAGGTGGAGGGAGCTGCAGAAACATTTTGAGATTATGTGGCTGGCTTCGGGAGAAAGGGCTTTTTCTCCTCTGGTCATACTTTGGGATCTGCCTTGGGGAAGAAGAATCCTGGTGTCTGTATGGCTTGCCTGGGAGAGACCGAGAAGGGCCAGCAGGGCAGAGATCAGGAAGAAACTCAGCTTCTGAGATCTTTATTTGGGGGTATTGTTTGCTGAGCTATCCACAACTTTCAAGCTCATTTTCTTACCTGAACATTCCTGCACCTTTTCTCTTTATTGATAATACATATTAATACTACCAATCTGTGGCTAACCCATTAAAGCGGGCCGGTTCCACCACGTGACCCACATAACACACTTTTGAAGGTAACCACAAAACACAGCTGTTACATTGAGGACCTCCCGGTTGAAAAGCCAGTCTTTCTTTCTTTGGATTTTTCAAGACAGGGTTTCTCTGTGTAGCCCTGGCTGTTCTGCAACTCACTCTGTAGACCAGGCTGGCCTCGAACTCACAGAGATCCAACTGCCTCTGCCTCCTGAATGGGATTAAAGGTGTGCGCCACCACTGTCCAGCTGAAAAGTTCCTCTTCAGCTATGCAGACCCTCCAGCAATTCTGAGGGAGGCTTTGTGATTGTCAGTGTTCAATTCCCCCACCAATCCCTGAAAACCGAAGTCTAGATTATTCTAGATGTTTTGATTTCAGCTTTCAACTTTGATTAGGTTCTCCCCTTTGACTCTTTCAAAAAAAATTTCCATTATTTGTTTATTTAGTGTGTGTGCATGTACACACGTGCATGCCTCTGTGGGTGGGTGTGCCATCCGTACATGTGCAGGTCTCACAGCAAGTATGTGGAGGTCAGAGGACAACTTGTGGGAATTGGTTCTTGGCTTTCACCTTGCTGAGGCAGGATCCCTTGTTTCTGCTGCTGCATACTCCAGGCTAGCTGACCCTCAAGGTTCTGGACAATTCTGTGCTGGCTCCTTATCTCACAGTATGAGTGCTGGGATTACAGATGTGAACACCCTACATTCAAATTGTTGTGTGGGTTCTTGTGTGGAAGAGCTTTTACTATGCTGAGCCATCTCCCTAGCATTAGAGATTTTTGTCTTGTTTTTGTTTTTTGAGACAGGGTTTCTCTGTGTGGCCTTGGCCCTCTTGGAACTCAATCTATAGACCAGGCTGGCCTTGAACTCAGAGTAGAGACCATTCTTAACCCTAGCAGACATTCTGCTCTTGGACTAGTTTTACTTGGGTCCCTACCCAATTCTAACCTAACTGTCCTTGTGCACTGTAATTCAGTCTCTGTCTCAAACTAGCCTGCACAGCTTGTTCTGTTAGCCGATCCACTCAGTGAAAAGACCTGTCCTTCTAAAAAGCACAAATTCTGGACTGCTTCAGCCTGTGGCAGAGAACATGTGAGGTGGGATCACAGGCAGAGGGGTGTAGTTTAGGCCAGCGCTTTCCCTCTGAAGCAGTGGAGCAACTGTCTTCTGGTCTCCGGGTGGATCTTCCCAGACAGGAAGCAGTTGGCCTGTCAGTCAGGCTCTTGCAATTCAGCACACTGTGAAATTCAGGAGGTGCCCCGAGGCCAGTTCAGGCAAGGCTATTCAAACATCTCCTAAGACCCAACAACGGGGCTAGACGTTGCTGTGGTGTTGGGAGCAATATAATCAAGTCACATTTTTTTGAAATCAAACTGATTGCCTGGGTTGCTAGCTGCAGGAGTGTGCTAAGTGTCTAAAGAGCCAGAGACTTGAGGGTATTGTTTGGAGGAGAGGCAGCCAGAGGAGAAAGGGAGAAGGAAGTAGGGTAAGATGTTTATCCCTGGGGTTTTCTGATTCTTGGGAACAGTGGAGATTAAAGGCCTCAGCAGCACTGGCAGAGGGAGGCACCTTCTGAAGTCTTCTGCTCAAGGTGAGTCAAACGCCTTGCCGGTTTGTCTGGAATGCTGGGAGGAAAGGGAAGGCAGGAGGGTAAAGAGCAGTTGGGAAAAGTTCCAAGGCCTCTGAGGGTGTGTTTCTGCGTGGGGGAGGGGTTGTGTGAAATGCTAATTCCTGTTATTTCTTGGCAGCTTTTCTGGAAACTGTGATGACAGCTACTGGTGGGAAAAATCACTAGTAACCACAGTCAGTTCCCTGCTTCTAGGTAGCTGGCTATCACCTGCACCATTTCCTATGGCAGACTACTGCCGATTGATTCATTTTTCTCTTGCTCATTTGATATAGTGAGGGTATTATTTTCACTGTTTGACATCTCTTGTTTTGAGTAGAGAGAAAAGTTCATGTTTGTTTCTTTTTTCTTTGGAGTCAGGGTCTCACTATGCAGCCCAGGCTGGCCTGGAACTTGTTATATGTAGACTACGTTAACCTCACGTTCCCAGCAATATTCTCTCCTGCCTCTGCCTCCTGACAGCTGGGGTTAAAGGTGTGCATCATCATGCTCAGCTGAGAAGCTCATTTTCAAAGAGCAGTGTATCGATAAGCAGCAATGTCGATATTAACCAGAGAGAGCTTGTTGAAGAATAAAGAGTCCTGGACAGGAGATAAAGTCCACAGAGAAGACAAAGTTTATTTACTTATTTTCTTATTTATTTTCCTGAGACAAGGTTTCTCTGTGTAGCCCTGGCTGTCCTGGAACTCAGAGATCCACCTCCCTCTGCCTCTCAAGTGCTGGGATAAAAGGCGTGCTCTATCACATCCAGTGACAAAATTTATTTAAACATTTTTTTTAACTTTTTATTTTATGTGTACGGGTATTTTGCTTGCATGCATGTCTATGCACAATATGCATGCAGTGTCTCGGGACGTCAAAAGAGGGCATTTTGGATCTCCTGGAACCTGAGTTCCAGGCGGCTGTGAGCTGCCTGTGTGTGCCATGTGCTGGGAACAGAACATGGGCACTCCGGAAGAGCAGCCAGTGCTCTTAACCACTGAGCCATCTCTCCAGCCCTAAAGTAGATAAAAAACATCAACAACAAAACTCTCCTTTGTTGTTGTTGTTGAAATGGGTTGCATGTAGCCTAGTCTGGCCTTGAACTCGCTAGGTAGCTGAGTCTGGCACTGAACACTTGATCCTCCTGCCTCCACCTCTCCAGTGCTGAAATTACTGTGTGACACAGTTTCTATCTTTAGGTATGCTCCAACTAGCTTTAGACATTCTCAAGATATCTTTAGTTCATTTATCTGTGTGACAGGAATTTGTGTCCCTCCAAGATATTATAAAAGGAAACAGAAGAGAAGCTAAGAGTGGTGACACACACCTGTAATCCCAGTACTGGGGAGGCAGAGGCAGGAGGATCACTAAAAGTTAAAGGCCAGCCTGGGCTACATCATGAGACCTTGTCTCAAAAGCGAAAAGAAAGTTTAAAAAAGGAACAAGAAGTATTTAAACTCCTAAGGAAGTAATTCCTTCTAGAACTCTCTTTGATTGTTTTCTCCAGCTAGTCTGTTAAAGTAAACTGTCTGTGGCTGACCTGCCATTTTTTAAGTGGATGCTGGGCATTGCTAAGGAGCCTCTTGAATAATTTCCGCCTCCTAACTGGGACAGAGATTCTGGCTATTGACATAGAGAAGGGTCAAAATAGAACTCAGCTGTTCTACTACTTCCAATTCTCAATGCACACCATGGAAGCATTTAGTTCTGAATTCAAAGCTAGATCACCGACCAGGATTGTGGCCCATGCTTGTGAACCCAGCATTCAGGAGCTTGAGGCAGGTAGATACAAATTTTGAGGCCAGTCTGAGTTATGTACGGTCACTCTGCCTCAAAAGAAGAGGAAAAAAATCAAGCTAGATTATGCAAACACAGACCAGTTCTGTTGACATGTGTGCTAGTGAACAAGTATAAATTATACAATGAAGGAAAAGCAAGGCAAGTCTTGATGTGATGGTACACACCTGGAATTCCACACTTGGCAGTGGAGGTAGGAGGAGCAGGCACTAAAGGCCAGTTTAGGTTATGTAGTGAATTAGAATTTGGGGCCAGCCTAGGCTACATGAGACCTTATCTCAAAGGGAAAAAAAGCAGAGGGCTGGTGGTGCTGCTGCTGGAGAGATAGCTCAGTGGTTAAGAACACTTGCTACTCCTGCAGATGACCTGGATTTGGCTACCAGTACCCACATGATGGTTCACAACCATCTGTAACTTCAGCTCCAGAGGATCCAATGCCCTCTGAAGACACAGACATACATGCAGGCAAAACACCCAAACACGTAAAATAAATTAATAATAATGCAGAACAACAACAACAAAAATGGTCAGTCATGGTGGCGCAATGCCTTTAACCTCAGCACTTTGGGGGCAGAGGCAGGCAGATCTCTGTGGGTTCTGGGCCAACCTGGTCTACACACTGAGTTCCAGCCAAGGCTACAAAGTGAGAACCATGTCTCAAAAAAGAAGAAGGACAGAAAGAGGAAAGAAAGAAAAAAGAAAAAGAAGAAAACAATCCACATCTGGAAACAGATGAATATACATAATAAAAGGCTTGTGAATGTTACAATACATGGAATGCTCAATAACGATTTGCCATATGGTCAACATGTCACCTTTTAGGGATCCTTAGTTCACTGTGCTGAGCCAACCTCAGTGTACGAAATGCTCACACAGCATTTGTCCATCGCTGAAAATAGGTTTGTGATGTTCTGTCTCAGGTTGTTTATCTTTACCTTTGACTTTCACTGAATGAATCTATATATCCCATGAAAAGAATCATGAGTTCGGTCCTTAAAAAAGAAACCAGATTCTGTATTTGTAGGCTCTCTGGGTATCTATAGCTTCAGACATGAGTAGAGAATGAATGTGTGAACAACTTAGAGAAAGAAGGGGAAAGAAGAAACAGTAAATGTGACCATGGAAACAGGGTAGGGAGGGGTGTTCACATACAAGCCGCACCTACAGATCTGCAGGTATCCAAGAAAAGTCAGTTAGAAGGGCAGATAGGAGCTGGAGAGAAGGCTCATCAGTTAAGAGCACTGCCTACTCTTATAAGAGGACCAGAGTTCACTTCCCAGCACCCACATGGTGGCTCACAACTTCCTATTACTCCATTTCCAGAGGATCCAGCACCATCTTCTGGCTTCCAAGGGCTCCTGCGTGACTGTGATGTTGGGATAATCTTTTTGGACACTGTGTGAAGATGTGTCTCTGTTCTACCTCAGCTGCCTACGGCACCTTCTGATTGGTTTTCTACCTCACCTGCCTACGGCACCTTCTGATTGGTTTAATAAAGAGCTGAACAGCCAGTAGCTAGGCAGGAGATGATAGATGGGACTTCCGGGGAGAGATAGGAACTCTGGGAAAGAATCTGAGGTGGGGGATTCACCAGCAAGACTTGCTTTTTTTTTTTTCTGGAGCTGAGGATCGAACCCTTGCGCTTGCTAGGCAAGTGCTCCACCACTGAGCTAACTTCCCAACCCCTCACCGGCCAGACTTGAAGGAAGTCAGACATTCTTTACTGAGGGGAGATAATGAGCCACATGGCAAAATGTAGATTAATATAAACGGGCTAATTTAACTTCTAAGAGTTAATTGGGGCCAGGCAGTGGTGGCACATGCCTTTAATCCTAGAACTTGGGAGGCAGAGGCAGGTGAATCTCTGTGAGTTTGAGGTCACTCTGGTCTACAGAGTGAGTTCCAGGATAACCAGGACAGTTTCACAGAGAAACCCTGTGTCGGGAAAGAAAAAAAAAAAAGTTAATTGAGAACAAGTCTAAGCTAAGGCCAAGCTTTCATAATTAATAAAGTCTCCATGTGGTTATTCAGGAGCTGGCAGTCCAAGGAAAGACCCATTATAATACCGTACACATACAGACAAATATACACATAAATTTGTTTGTTTGTTTTTGTTTTTTGAGACATCATTTTTCTGTGTAGCCCTGGCTGTCCTGGAAATAACTCTGTTGACCAGGCTAACCTCGAATTCAGAGACCTGCCTGCCTCTACCTTCCAAGTGCTGTAATGAAAGGCCTGTACCACTACCACCCGATTCACATACAATTTTTTTTTTTTGGTTTTTCGAGACTGAGTTTCTCTGTGTAGTTTTGGTGCCTGTCCTGGATCTCGCTCTGTAGACCAGGCTGGGCTTGAACTCACAGAGATCCACCTGGTTCTGCCTCCTGAGTGCTGGGGTTAAAGACATGCGCCACCACCACCTGGCCTCACATATAATTTTTTAAGTAAATAAAAATATTGAAAAAAAGACATTTTTCTTGGTGGTCACTAGCATCTCCTTGATTTTAAACAGTGCCATCAAATCCTTTATTTGTCTCTAGAATCTCTCAGTGCCTTGATTTCTTCTGTAAAATTGTTTGTTGGACTAGAAAATCTTTAAAGTTCTTTCTAGCTCTTAAATATAATATAACTTAACTTTTTTTGTAAGATATGTGTGAATGTGTGATTCATGTGCATCATACTAGACCATCAATATTTAAAATTCTTTTTAGGGTATCTCACAACTGTCTGTAACTCCAGCTCCAGGGGACTCTGTAAGTAACACTTACATGTAACTAAGAGTCATAAATATCTTTAAAAAACCCAAAGAGGCCAAGTAGTGGTGGTGCATGCCTTTAATCCTAGCACTTGGGAGGCAGAGGCAGGTGGATCTCTGAGTTTGAGGACAGCCTGGTCTACAGACCGAGTTCCCAGACAGCCAGGGCTTCACACAGTAATCAACCCTGTCTTGAAAACAATAACAACAAAATAAACAAACAAAAAATCCCAAAAGATTAAAAACAGAAAATGAATTAACCATTAAGAAGGAGGGGAGAATATAAATATTCATATACTTGATAAAGCATTCGTATCCAGATAATATAAGGAATAGCTAAAAACAACAACAAAAAACAACCATCCATTGAATGGTAAGCTTCGAACAGATACTTACCGAGGTGTCTGAATGAACAATGAGTCATGAACAGGCACTTCCGGTAATTGCTGTAATTCTCCTTTCAGAATGGAAAACCTTGTCCTCAGCTGTTGGGAAGGCTGCCTGCCAGCAAACAGCCCTCAGCTGTCAGTCACTTCAGTGATGACCTCAGCCTCTCTATGGTCACTCTCTCTTCTCCCGGTGGCCTATATCCAAAGACTAATGAACATGGGTGTACAAAGACCCAGCCCTTTGCCCAAACTCAGAAACTTTTGAAGGTTATCCAGGCTCATTGCTTTCTAGAGGGTCAGCTGAGCCCTCTGAGGGGTGAGAGCTCACTTCTCCTCTTTTCCTTTCCTTTCTTTCCTTTTAGACATGGTGTCCCTCCATAGCCAGGGCTGGTCTGTAGCTCACGGAAACCTCCTGCATCCCTCTGTGTGTGTGTGTGTGGTGGGGGGTGGGGGGTGGGGGGGTGTGTGGTGGGGGGTGGAGGGTGGAGGGGGTGGCACATGCCACGCTTGAGTGTGAAGATCATAAAATAACCTCAGGTGTCAGCTGGTTTTTCTTCTTTGAGTCCTTTGTTCCTGGCTGCATAGAGACCAGACCATCTGCCTCAAGAGTTTCTGGGTATTCTCCACCTCTCAGTAAGAGTGTTGGAATCCTAGATGCATACTACCAACTCTAGCTTCATGTGGCTTCTGGAATTCCAACTCAGGTTTTCATATTTTCACAGCAAGAGATTTGTCCACGGAACCATCTCTCTAGTCCAGAGTCTACATCGCAGAGATTTAACCCTTGCTATGGTTTAGATATAGTTTCAGTGGGTCCATTGGGGGTGGGGGTTATGTCATTGGAGTTTTGTCCACAGTAGCAGTGTGTGTCGTAGAACCTTCCAGGGGTTGAGTCTAATGGAAGGTGATTCGGTTATCAGACATACTGTCTTCAGAAGAGATTCATGCCATTATCAAAGCATCCATTAGTTCTTTTAGAATGTGTCATTACAAAGCAAGGCTACCCTACATGCTTGGGCCCTTCTGCGTGCAGCCCTTTCCCTTTCTTTCTTTCTTTTTTTTTTTTAAGATTTATTTTAGTTAATATAAACAGTATTCTTTCTGCAAGTTTGCCTGTACGCCAGAAGAGGGAATCAGATCTCATTATAGATGGTTGCTGGGAATTGAACTCAGGACCTCTGGAAGAGCAGTCAGTGCTCTTAACCTCTGAGGCATCTCTCCAGCCCCCATCCCTTTCCCTTTCTGAGTCTACACTGATGTGACGTAGCCAAGGGGAAAATCAGACAGTCTGAACAAATGAAGCGGCTTGATCTTTAGCTCACAGCCTTCACGACTGTGAGCTAAACAGTTTTCTTCATAAGGTATTCATCCTCAATTATTTTGGTACAATCTCCCAGTTTGTCACCTTAATGGTAGTTGGAGGGGGGACCCTGGGGGGAAGTGAAGATCAGGTGAGGTTGTGAAGGTAGAGCCACCATAATGACATTAGTGGGCTACTGAGAAGAGGGAGAGAGACCCAGGCTGGTGCTTGCTCTGTCTCACCATGTGATACCCTCTTGCCATGTTCTGAAGTGACAGACAAAGCCCTTACCAGATGCCAGGACCATCCCGTTAAACTTTTCAGCCTCTAGACCCATGAGTTAAATAAACCACCGTTATAATGATTTTTTTTTTTTTTTTGGTTTTTCGAGACAGGGTTTCTCTGTGTAGCTTTGCGCCTTTCCTGGAACTCACTTGGTAGTCCAGGCTGGCCTCGAACTCACAGAGATCCGCCTGGCTCTGCCTCCCGAGTGCTGGGATTAAAGGCGTGCGCCACCACCACCCGGCTATAATGATATTTTTAAAGACAAGGACTTGTTGGGCTGGATAGATGGTTCAGTAGTTAATTAAGAGCACTGCTCTATCAGAGGACCTGGGTTCAATTCCCAGCACCCATATAGTGGCTAACAACCACCTATAACTATAGTCCCAGGATATCTGAAACTCTCTTATGGTCTCACCGATTCCAGGTATGCAGGAAAAACAACCATAGACATTATAAATAAATGAAATAAAGTTAAAAAAAAAAAAGACAAGGTCTTGCTATGTGTCCTTGCTTGGTACTCAGCCTCTAGTCCAAGATGGCCTTAATTCAAGGTAATCTTTCTGCCTCAGCCTCCCAAGTTCTGGGATTACAGGCATATGCCACTAGGACTGGCTTAACCTCTATTTTTAAGTTAATGACTTGACTCAGGTATTTTGTTGTACCAACAGAAAATGGTCTAATACACTTCAGATTGTGAGCAAAGGACATCTTTTAAAGACTTCCTGCCAGGTGGCTGTGAAGATGACTCAACTGATAAACTGTCTACTGCATGAGCTTGAGGACCTGAGCTTGAATCTTTAGAACCTACATAAAACCAGAAATGTTAACATATCTGTAACTCTCATGCTGGGGCAGCAAAGGCAGGAGACTTCTTAGAGTTCAAGGCCAGCCTCCCTAGCAGGATTGACAGACTCTAGGTTTAGTTAAAAACTGTGTCTCAAGAAATAAGATGGAGAGTGATCAAGGGGTACACCCAGTGACTTCTGGCAGACACCCATGTGCACACGCGCATGCACATAACCACATATACATGTATACACCAGCTACCCACACCCTTTACTGCTGGCTAAGCGTGGTGACACACACCGTAATCCCAGCACTCAGGACACCGAGCTATGAGGATGAGTAAAGTTCAAGGTTATCCTTGGCTACATAGTGAGCTGGAGGCCAGCCAGGACTACATGAAACCCTCAAGACCAAAAAGCAACAAACCAAGAAAACAACAATAGCAACAAAAAACCCTTCCTGCCTATTAATTTTCTCTTTGCCCTTACTACCAAGGGAACCCAACTGTGATAATACCCAAGATGGTTAATGATCAAGGTATTTGAATTAAATGCAAACCATGAACTGCCACTTTACATTCACTAGAAGGGCTGAAAGGATTAATAAATAGTAAATGTTAGTGAAGTTGTAGAGAAACCAGGACTCTCTGGGATAAAATAATACCACTGCTTTGGAGATTACCTGTCAGTTTCTTTTTCTTCTTCTTTTTTCTTTTTTTCTTTTTTTTTTTTTTGTTGTTGTTGCTGTTGTTTTTCGTTTTTTTTTCTAGACAGGGTTTCTCTGTGTAACAGTCCTGGCTGTCCTGGAACTTGCTTTGTAGACCAGGCTAGCCTCGAACTCACAGAGATTCACCTCCCTCTGCCTCCCAAGTGCTGGGATTAAAGCGTGTGCCACCACCGCCTGGCTGGCAGTTTCTTATAAAGTTAAATAGATACTTAACCCATGATCCAGCATTGAGTTAGCCAGGTGTACTACCACATGCTTGTGGTCCCAACACTCAAGATGTAGAGGCAGGAGGGTCAGAAAATCAAGGTTATTATTCTCAGCTACATAGTAAGTTTGAGGCCAGTCTGAGACACATGAGACAAACAGACAAGCAGATTGTATAACATAGATCTGGCCCACAGATGCAAACCATACCAAAAGATCCCACTGCTGTGAAGTACAGGAACAGGAGGCAAAAATACTCTGTGGCATTGGAATGTAGAAAGTACTTGTCAGGTTAGTGTGAGTGGGTAATAGAGCTGACTGAAAAGACCATGAAAAAGCTCCCGGCTTGTTAAAAAAGGCTCTATGTCTTATTTTATTTTATTTTATTTTTTTTTTTTTTGGTTTTTCGAGACAGGGTTTCTCTGTGTAGCTTTGCGCCTTTCCTGGAACTCACTTTGGAGACCAGGCTGGCCTCGAACTCACAGAGATCCGCCTGGCTCTGCCTCCCGAGTGCTGGGATTAAAGGCGTGCGCCACCACTGCCCGGCCTCTATGTCTTATTTTAAATCATAGTTACACTGCAGGTACAATTCTCAAGTCATTGATCTGAACACTTCAGGTTTGCCCAGTTTACTATATGTACATTATTTCTCAGTAAAAGCTTATATACCCATATGAAAAAGGTGAATTGTGGGGGCCTGGAGAGATGGCATAAGTGGTTAAGAGCACTTGTTGCTCTTGCAAGGACCTAGGTTCTATTTTTAGCACCCACATAGCAGCTCACAACAATCTGTAACTCCAGTTCTAGGGGATCCAGTACACTTTTCGGACATCCTTGGGCACTAGCACACACATACTACATAGACATACTTGTAGGCAAAACACCCATGCACGCAGAATTTAAAAAAATGATGGCCTGGCAGTGGTGGTGCACTTCTTTAATCCCAGCACTCGGGAGGCAGAGGCAGGCAGATCTCTGAGAGTTTGAGGCCAGCCTGGTCTATAGAGTAAATTCTAGGCCAGCCAGGGCTACACAGAGAAACAGAGAAACACACACACACACATACCACAATAAAACAAAACAAAAATAAATAAATAAATTGGAGTCTAGGGAGAAGACATAGTTGGTAAAGTTGGTTGCCTTGCAAGCAGATCCCCAACATTCAGGTAAGAGGCCAGGCTTGGTAGAGCTCTCATGTAATCCTTGGAGATAAAAGAGTCTCTGGAACTAGCAGGCAAACTAATCCTGTTGAAACGGTGAGCCCTAGGTTCAGATTCAGATCCTATCTCTAAAAATATAAGGTAAAGAGCAATAGAGGAAGACATTGATCTATGGCTTGTGTGTGGATGCAAGAATACACCACACACACCCACACACCCACACCCACACCCACACACACACACACACACAAATCATGGTGCATGCTAGGCATTTAATAAACACAATAAACAAGTAAAGAGATGACTTTTTTCTGAAGAATTAAATTATTAAATAAGCTGGGAATCCAGGCATAGTGATGCACAACTTTAATCTCTGTGAGGTCAAGTCAGAGCCTGGTCTACAGAGTGAGTTCCAGAACAGCCAGAGCTACACAGTGAGACTCTGTCTCAAAAAACCAAAAAACAAAACCAAAAGAACAAATAAATTTTCTCATGAAAGGGCTAGGGGAGACAGCTTAGGGGGTAAAAGTGCTAGCCATGTGTCTTAGTTATGTTTTCATTACTATGAAGAAACAACATGACCATGGCAACTCTTATAAAGGAAGACATTTAATTGAGGGGGTTTGCGTTAGAGTTTCAGAAGTTTAATCCATTATCATCATGGTGGAGAGCATGGCAGCATGCAGACAGACATGGTGCTGGAGCTGAGCTTCCTACATCTTGACTCAGAGGCAAGAGGAAGTCGACTGGCTCATTGGGCAGTATCCTGAGCATAGGAAACCTCAAAGCCCGCCCCCACAGTGACATACTTCCTCCAACAAGGCCACACCTCCTGATAGTGCCACTCCCTTTGGGGGCTATTTCCTTTCAAACCACCACACCATGCCATGCAAGCCTGATTATGTAGATGTAACCAACCATCTTATTAAATAAGAAACACAGAGCCGATTCAGAGAAGAAAGCCAAGAGGTCAGAACTAAGAGCCTCACCCTTCCTGATTCAACCAAGAGAGCTCTCTGTAGCTAGAGTTTTCCTGCCTGGCCCATAGTCAGGACAAATCTCTCTCACCTGCCAGTCCCACAGCCGCTCAGACCCGACCAAGTAAACACAGAGACTTATATTGGTTACAAACTGTGTGGCCGTGGCAGGCTTCTTGCTGACTGTTCTTACAGCTTAAATTAATCCATTTCCATTAATCTATACCTTGCCACATGGCTCGTGGCTTACCGGCATCTTCACATGCTGTTTGTCATCGTGGCGGCTGGTAGTGTCTCTCTGACTCAGCCTTCCACTTCCCAGCTTTATTCTCCTCCTTGTCCCACCTATACTTCGTGCCTAGCCAATGGCCAATCAGTGTTTTATTTATTGACTAATCAGCAACACATTTGCCATACAGACCATCCCACAGCAGCTCTCCGAAAGGGACCTACTTCCTGTGTGTATGTCTTTATATAGTCTAGCTGTTCTGCCTTCTCATTGGTTGTAAACCCAAACACGTGACTGCCTCATCACAGTACAGCCCTCCAGGTCCTCTATGGTATTGAGATTAAAGGCATGCGCCACCGCCGCCACCGCCGCCACCGCCGCCACACACTTGCTATGGCTCTAATAGCTCTGACCCCCAGGCAACTTTATTTATTAACATACAATTAAAATCACATTTCAGTACAAGTAAAATACCACCACATGATTACTTATGTTTGATTGCCAGAACACACTCCTGCGGTGAGATAGGAGGCTGAGACGGTAGATCACCTACATTCTAGGTCCCAGAAGCTTGTGCATCAGGTGGCCTAGAGCACAACATGGCACAGAAACAGACCCTGAACTCAATAAGGTGGAAAGTGAGAACCAATTTCCAAAAGATGTCCTCCAACCCCCACACACCTGCTGTGGCCTGCACTTGAACTCACACAATACATGAATAAACATTTTTTGTTGTTGTTTGTTTGTCTTTTTTGAGACAGGTTCTTAATTATGTAGCACTGGCTGGCCCCGAACGGCTATGCAGACCAGGCTGGCCTTAGGCTTACAGAGATGTGCCTGCTTCTGCCCCCTGAGTCCTGGGATTAAAGGTTGTATGCCACCATGCCTAGCTAAATAAATATTTTTTATTTATTTATTTATTTATTTTTTGTTTTTTTTTGAGACAGGGTTTCTCTGTGTAGCTTTGTACCTTTCCTGGAACTCACGCTGTAGTCCAGGCTGGCCTCGAACTCACAGAGATCTGCCTGCCTCTGCCTCCCGAGTACTGGGATTAAAGGCGTGCGCCACCACTGCCCGGCTAAATAAATATTTAAAAAAAAAAAATCCTATGAAAGCCAGGTATGGTGGATCATATCAGATAGTTGTGAACTGCCATGTGGGTGCTAGGAGTTGAACCCAGGTCCTCTGGAAGAGCAGCTAGTGCTCTTAACCTCTGAACCATCTTCCCAGCCCTGTAATAAACAATTTTAAATCCAGGCGAGGTGGTTCATACCTCTAATTCCAGCACTCTGGAGGCAGAGGCAGTTGGATCTCTGTGAGTTCAAGGCCAGCCTGGTCTGCAGAGTGAGTTCCAGAAAGCCAGGGTTACATAGAGAAACCCTATCTTAAGAAACCAAATAAAGAAATATAAATAGGTAAATTTAAGCTCTGATATTCACAGGAGAGGCTGAATCAGGTCTGGAATGTCAGCGTGAGTCATTGTTAGGTAGTGGAAGCGTTCAAAGTATATTGAGACAGTACCAGTGGCCAGAGAGAAATGAAAACCATCATTGGTTTCTCTGTGGTATGTCAGCTCTTGGCTGCCACCTGACAAAATCTTGCCAATATCACTCTCAAAGTAATTTTTTGTTAAACAAACACAGCACAATTGCTACCCTATTCTGAACACAAGTATCTAATCGCAGAAGTAGTATGTAAAGTATCTGAACTATTTGGTGAGACAAGCTGATTTTTATGGAGCCAGTTGAAATTAACTGTGGAGGTTCTGAATGAGAATGGCCTTCATAGGCTCCTATATTTGAATGCTTAGTCATCAGGGAGTGGAACTGTTTGAAAGGATTAGGAGGATTAGGAGATGTGGCCCTGTTGGAAGAAGTGTGCCATTGGGGGTGGGCTTGGCGGTTTCAAAAGCCTGTACCCAGTCCAGAGTTTCTCTCCCTCTTCCTGCCTACGGATCAGGATAGCTCTCAACTACTTCTCCAGCATCGTTGGTGCTGCCGTGCTCCCAGTCATGATGGCAGCGGACTAAACCTCCGAACTCGTAAGCAAGTTCCCAGTTAAATACTTACTTTTATAAGAGTTGCCTTGGTCATGGTGTCTCTTCACATCAATGGAACTGTGACTGAGACATTAACCTATGCTGTCTTCCACTAAAGTAAACAACCTGGATATAGGAAAATCAAAAAAGAGATCCTGTTTAGGGTTTCGTAGGTTGAAAAATGCAAACGTGACAGAATGCCAGTCAACTCTCGAGAAAAAGGTCGGTGCAAACAAAAGCTCTTTTGAAGTTCCTTCTTAGAAAGCAAACAGCTCAGGAACTGGGGATGCAGCTCAGTCGGTAGCGGTGGGATCTCTCAGTAGGCACAAAGGCCTGGGCTCTGCCTTCAGTGCCACATAAAGTTGGATCTGGTAGCACCAGCCTCTAATCCCAGCACTCTAAAACTGAAGGCAGGAGAACCAGAAGTTCAAGGTCATTCTCTGCTATACACAAGTTTAAACCCAGCCTGGGATATAGTGAGACCTTTTCTAAAAAATAAACAAGCACAAGCTGGGGGTGGTGGCTTTAATAATAAATAAATAAATAAATACTAAAAATAAACAAACACACAAATCAAGCGAACAGTTTAAATACCATTGGTTGCAGTCCTCACATTTTTTTTTCCCCAGAGCTGAGGACCGAACCCAGGGCCTTCTCAAGCGCTCTACCACTGAGCTAAGTCCCCAACCCCAGTCTTCAAAATTTGAAAGCAGGATTGGTGATATATATATAAGGCCCTGGATTCCACCCTAGCACCAAGAAAATTAGTGAGAACTCCATATGAACAATGTATAGTGTTGATATGAGTGTAAACTCTTTTTTTTCCTTTTGGCTTTTTGAGACAGAGTTTTTCTGTGTAGCCCTGGTGGTCCTAGAATTTGCTCTGTAGACCAGGCTGGCTTGAATTCATAGAGATCTGCCTGCCTCTGACTCCCGAGTGCTGGGATTAAGATCATGAGCCACCACTGCCCAGCTGTAAACTCTTATTGTGTATTTAAAAGAAGATTTAGTTTATGTGTACGTGTGAGTGTCTGCATGCATGTCTGTGTACCACGTGTGTGTAGTGCCCATGGAGGCCAAAAGAGAGTACTGGATCCCCTGGAACTGGTGTTATCTATGGTTGAGAGCTGTCATGTAGGTGCTAGGAAATGAACTGGGTCTTCTGCAAGCACACCAAGTGTCCTTAAGCTTTGAGCCATCTCTCTCCAGCCATTTACATTTTTGTTTTTTTGTTTTTTTTTTGTTGGTTTTTCGAGACAGGGTTTCTCTGTGTAGCTTTGCGCCTTTCCTGGAACTCACTTGGTAGTCCAGGCTGGCCTTGAACTCACAGAGATCCGCCTGGCTCTGCCTCCCGAGTGCTGGGATTAAAGGCGTGCGCCACCACCGCCCGGCTTACATTTTTAATATAATCATATATCATGAAATATTGGATATATATTTGATGCTAACATAAACAAACAAAAACCCATATTGGGATTCACTAGCCTCTGCTTCCTGATTGTGGACTCAATGTGACTAGCTGCTTCAATTTCCTGTCACTTTGGTGAACTGTCCCCTCCAAGAGTGAGATAAAAATGAACCCTTTCTTCCTTAAAACAAAACAACATATGGTCGTTTATCTAAAAATTAAAATTTATAGCTGAGATTTATAGCTCAGTGATTAAGAGCATTGGCTGCTTTTCCAGAGGATCCAGGTTCAATTCCCAGCACCCACATGGCAACTCACAACGGTCTATAACTCCAGTCCTAGGGGATCCAACGCCCTTTTCTGGCAGGTACCAGGTACTCACATAGTGATATAATGATATGAATAAGGCATACATTCAGGCAAAACACCCATACACATTGAATAGAATATCAAAAATAAGTTTTTAAAAAAAGAAATTCAAATTTAACCAGGTTTCCTTTTATTTCCTGGCAAACCTCTGACCTGGCTGGCGAGTGTGCCTTTAGCCATGACCATGAAGAGGACAGATCCTTCTGCTCCATGGATTTTCACTCTGTCCCCTTTACATGGTGAAAAACATGGAAATACACTTTTAATCATTTGGTGCAGTGATGGATCAACTATTAAATAAAGTGGATACTTCATTTGCAGCTCTTCAGTTAGTGTTTGTGTAAGGGCTGAGAGCCTCGGATTAACCATACAGAGTTATGCCTAGAAAACCTGTTTTTCTTGCTAGGGTTGCTGTTCCTACTGAAGCGTAGATTCGATTCTGGAAAGCAGTTTGAGGCCTTCACAAATGCTGAGTGAGAATATTTTGTTCTAATGACGTCATCCTCGCCTTTCCCTAATGGGTTACCCTATTGTCTGGCCTTTTAGGACTTGTCAGACCTCCAGGAGAGAAGCCTGCCAAACAGAGACTAGAACCGTTGTTATTCCAGAGAGGGTTTGAAAAACAGCTATCCTGGCTGGGTGTGGTGGCACTCCAGAGGCAGAGATAGGAGGAGGTCAGCCTGGTCTACCCAGTGAGTTCTGGGCCAGCCAGGGCTACGGAGTGAGGCTCTGTCTCACAAACAAAGGAAGAAAAAAAGAAAAGAAAGGAAGGAGGAAAGGAAAACGGAAAGAGCCCTCCTGTGCTCATCTAGATCACCCCACTCAGCATCAGCTGACGCTCTGTGGCACAGGATTCTGTTACCCTCATTTGAGCAGCCTGCTTATTCCAGCAATCAGATCTTTCTGTCTCCTTCCTGTTACCCGACCTTGACACTACCTATTCATGTGTCCTCTTTGCCTTGACTCCAGGCACACAATCCTTTCATTTTCTTTAAACTCAAATGCCAGAGTATTGGAATTCCCAGACATTGGCCTGTCTTAGGACAACAGTGGAGGAGCACACCTGCCATCGGAGTGTCCTAGAAACCTAGCATAGGTGGTGGCTCCTCTGTGAGTTCCAGACGACAGCAAGGATCTCTGGACAGCAGATAGGGCTCGGAGTCTGAACCCGTTCTCTCTGTGTTTTTAGTCTTTGCTCACAGTTAACCCCGGGCAGACTGGGGACGCTTCGTCCCGTGTCAGCTTCCTCTCCCTTCTATTTGATGGACCGGTGACAATAATGAAAACAAAAACGAACTAGTTTCCAACTTATTTTGGCTAGTCTTGAAATGCAACCTAAGAATCTTCAAGGTTCGGACACAACAGGCTGTGTTTCTATGGCCCTTTACCACAAAGTGGGAGAAAGAAAGGGTATGGAAAAGAAAGGACTTGAAGACTTGCCCATTCAAATCTGAATTCTTTGGTTTTCTTTTCTTTCTTTCTTTTTTTTGTTTTAAAGTTTCTTTTCTTTCTTTTTTTTTTTTTTTTAAAGATTTACTTATTATGTATACAATATTAGGCCTGCATGTGTCCCTGCAGGCCAAAAGACCACACCAGATCTCATTAGGTAGTTGTGAGCCACCGTGTGGGTGCTGGGAATTGAACTCAGAAACTCTGGAGGAGGAGCTCCCCTCCCCTCCCCTCCCCTCCCCTCCCCTCCCCTCCTCTTCTCTTCTCTTCTCTTCTCTCTCTCTCTCTCTCTCTCTCTCTCTCTCTCTCTCTCTCTCTCTCTCTCTCTCTCTCTCTCTGTACATGCAGGAGCAGGAGCACATTGGTGCACATGTGGAGGCCAAGTTCAATGTTCCTCAGGAGATGCCAACCTTGTTTTGTTTTTTTAAGACAGGGTCTCTCACTGACCTGGGGATTGCTGACTAGGCTAGGCTGACTGGCCAGGGAGCCCTAGGGATCCTGTCTCTGCTTCTCCAGAATGAACCACCACGCCTGGCTTTTTATGCTGGGGATAGAATCAGGCCAGCAAGCTTGCATGGTGTGTACTTTACCATCTCCCTACTCCTAAAATTTCTTTTGTTTTTAAAGATCAAAGGTTTTTTGTTTGTGTTTGTGGTTTTTTTGTTTGTTTGTTTGTTATTGTTGCTGTTTTGTTTTCTGTTTTTTGAGACAGAGTTTTTCTGTGTAGCCCTGGCTCTCCTGGAACTCCCTTTGTAGACCAGGCTGGCCTCAAACTCACAGAGATCCCGCCTGCCTCTGTCTCCCAAGTGTTGGGACTAAAGGCATGAGCCACCACACCAGGCTTGTTTTTTTAAGATGTGTGTGTGTGTGTGTGTGTGTGTGTGTGTGTGTGTGTGTGTGTGTCTCTGTGTGTGTGTGTGTGTGTGTGTGTGTGTGTGTGTGTGTGTGAATATCCTGCCTATGAAGGCCAACAGAGTAAGTCAAATCCCCCGGAGCTGGAGTCACAGGTAGTTGTGAACTGCCTGATGTTGGTGCTAGGAACTGAACTTGGGTCCTTGGCAAGAGCAGCAAGCCCTCTCCAGTGCCCCACCTCCATTCCAATTCCTTTTTTTTTTTAGGAAAAGAATGAATCATGTCTGCTTTTAGAATTGCAAGTTGCAAAATTCCCGTGTGCATCCCACCTGAACAGAACTCCAATCTTCTAATTCCTCGAGAAAGCAGCAGGACGAAGGGCTAGTAAACTAACGATCTACCCTGGCAGATGGTCACACTAGCATTTCCTGTCAAACTTCTGTCACCTCCCCTGCATCTGCTGGGCTGCCTTGCTTTAGGATAAAACAACAACAGCAACAGCAACAAAACAGTGAATCACTTAACTAAAGTGCAGGGGTTGGGGACTTAGCTTGGTGGTAGAGCCCTGGGTTCAGTCCTCAGTTCTGAAAAAAAAATAAAAATAAAAAAAGTGCACAGGGTTAAAGAGAGACGACACATTTTGGCATCTTTCGGCACAGTTATACACCAGATCAGGACACCCCAGAGTTCCTTGTGTTTGATGATGCAGACTGGATACCATTGTGGCTTCTGATTCTGAGCTAACATAGGTGTGGGGTGACAGGAACATAAATCTCTCTTGAATGGTTTAAATTGTCTTTTGACTAAGGATTTTTTTTTTTTTGACCTGCCCTAGTTTCTGATGTCAGGTCCTTACGGTATTCATGCTATGTCTCTCAGTTCTCAGTGAATGTGTGTTTTATACAGTGTGATCGCACTTTGAACTAAAATAGACCATAGCCAGACACCTGCTTGTGCAGGCTTCTCAGGGCTAATGAGCAGGTTCAATCGCTCTTCTGTCTCTTTGGTTTCTTTGAGTTGGTTCAGAACATAGAGATACTGCATCAACATCGTAGATTGTATTTGTGATTTTTTAAAAAGATTCTTAAAAGCTGGCTCCATAGCTGAGTGTGATGGCACACGCCTTCAATCCCAGCACTCAGGAGGCAGAGGCAGGCTGATCTCTGTGAGTTCAAGGCCAGCCTGGTCTATAAAGCAGACAGCTAGAGCTGTTACACAGAGAAACCCTGTCTTGAAACCAACCTCTCCCCCTGCAAAATAATATCTGAAGATGGAGGTGCCCCAGAAGCTGGATTTACGATCTCTCTTCGTTCACCTCTAGTATTGTTTTTTTCTTAGGGACAAGACAAGTTCCAGTTGAGTCACAAGCCAATTCCCATCTCTCTCTCCATTTTGTTTTGTTTTGAGACAAGGTCTCCTTACCTAGACTGTCCCAAATTTACTATGTAACTGAAGATGACCTTGAACTCTTAATTTTACACCTCTGCCTCTCTAGTGCTGTGATTACAGGCATTTACCACCATACCTGGTCTCTTATGCTTTTTAAGTGCCTTAACTTCATTCAATACTGACTCCAGGGAGGTTGGCAGCCGAGAACTGTCATCTTCAGTTATTTATGTGGCTAAGACTCCAAGGCAAATTGCTGTTATAAAGTCACACCCCATGAGATGAGATTCTACCAGGTGGTGGCAGACCTTTGTGTCTTGGATTTCTTTCCTTCACCACACCCTTAACCTGGGGTTGGACAAGGGCTGGGCTATTCTCTCTGCTAGGCATGGGATCAGATACTGAGGGTGGCCTAATTCTGATGTCAATTCTTCCTGTCAAGGACTTAAGAAACAGAAAAAGAGACAAGGGTGGAGAAATTGAGGCTCTATGACTTATTGTCATGCTGTTGAGGCTTCTAATCCTCTTGGATACACCAATGCTCTCATTCAAGTTGCCTCCACAATGATTTTTATTTTTAATTCTTTTTCTTTTTTTGTTTTGTTTTTCGAGACAGGATTTCTCTGTGTAGGTTTGGAGTCTGTCCTGGAACTCACTCTGTAGACCATCCTGGCCTCAAACTCACAAAGATCCGCCTGCCTTTACCTCCCAAGTGCTGGGATCAAAGGTGTGTGCCACCACTGCCCAGCTTAAATTCTTTCTTCTTCTTCTTCTTTTGGTTTTTCAACAGGGTTTATCTCCACCAACACCCGGCCAAATTCTTTCTTCTTAAAGAGTTATTTTTATTTTGTGTATATGGGTATTTTGCCTGTATGTATGTGTACCACGTGTAGTGCCCAAGGAAGCAAGAAGAGTGAATTAGATTCTCTAGAACTGGAGTTACAGACGACTGTGAGCCACCATGTGGGTTCTGGGAAACCAATCTGGGTCCTCCGAAAGAGCAACAAGTGCTCTCAACTTTCCAGCCACCTCTCTAGCCCCTATTTATTTATTATTTATGTGTGAGTCTATGTGCATGAATGATGCGTGTGTGTGTGTGTGTGTGTGTGTGTGTGTGTGTGTGTGTGTGTGTATGCAGGTGCCAAGTCATGCATGTGATCAGAGGTCAACATCATGGAGTTTGCTCTCTCCTTCCATTTTTACATAGAATCTTGTGGAACTCAGGTTGCCAGGCCTGAGTGACAAAGGCCTCCACCCACCGAGCCAGCTCCTGGCTGGATTTTTTTTTTAAGTCACTGCAAATGTGGTTGAAACCCAATGCCAGCATGCCAGCATGCCAGAACACTGTAACCTTTAAAGATTTGGGATTCCACGAGAATCGTTGCTGCTGCATTCCAGAAACCCACACTGCAGACACAGACATCTGCATTCTTGCCTGCAGCTGCTGGCTTCACTCCCTAACACACATTCTGTAGAGTCCTGATGGCTCACACTTCCCAGGAGAGCAGAGGTGAACAGGCCCAACTCAATCTGAAGATAAGCAGTGATGGGCTGGGTCTGTTGTGTAGCTGCTGGTCATTCGGGACTGATAAGTAAACTTTAGTAATGATTACGAGAAGGGTGGTGGTGGTGTTGGGGCTCAAAAGGAAATTAGGCAGGTGGAAATGCATGACTCTTTCAATTTCCTGATGGAAAGATACCAAGAGAAACAGAAATCTTTTGGACAAAATAGAACCAAGTACCAACCTTTGGTCTTGGTTGGATCCACAGAATAATATTGCTATTCTCCAATAAACAAATCTGGGTTGGGGTGTAGGTCAGTGGCAGACCACTTGCCTACCATGAGTAAGTCCCTGGGTTAGAATCTTCAGCACCAGAACAAAGAGAAAAAACCCTGAAAAAAATCTCTATCAGCCAGGGGTGATGGGGGTGCTGGTACACACCTATAATCCCAGCACTCAAGAAAGGCAGGCAGATCTCTGAGTCTGAGGCCAGCCTGGTCTACAGAGTGAGTTCCAGGACAGCCAGGGCTACACTGAGAAACCCTGTCTTGAAAAACCAAAAAACAAACACAAAAAAAACAAACACAAAACTCTATCATATTATATATACATATATATACATACATATATATGCTCAGAACTCAGTATGCAGACCAGGCTGGTCTCAAACTCAAATAGATCCACTAGCCTCTTCCTCCAGAGTGCTGGGATTAAAGGTGTGCACCAACACACTGCCCTGTACGTAGAATATGCTTCTTAATGTATACCGAATTAACCTACTTCCCTTTCATGAAGAACACAGGAGAGTGTCAACATTCCGTTTATTTTCATTTCCAACTGTCATTACAACAGCCATTTTAACTTACAGAAGACAGCCAAGGTTGGCATCACTTCTAGACGGACTGTGCTCCAACTTTCTGTGTCCCTGGCTTTTGGAGCTCCTTCTTCATATTCCATAGGTAAGAATCATATTAGTAGAGTAGAGTTATAATTTTCACCCTTGAAATTGACGTTGAGGCCAAAATTTCCAAGTCAGAGATAGTGATGTTTTGCTTTGATCTAACATGGTAGGTTTTATGGTCTCCCATGTTTTTTACATCTTTCTCTTCCCCTTTCCATGTTCCACAGCCAGGGTTTCTTTTCTGTCTGGATATTTTGGCTCCCTACTCTAACTCCTTTGTACTATCTTTGCTTTGAATCATCTCTTTCAGTGATCTACATTTTCTCCATGAATCCTTTATGCTATCCCTTTACCCATCATATTACAAAAATGGTAAGACCTTTCCACAGAAAATTTCAAGCCCCAAGTGAAGCCCAAATCTCACTTATGGATGTGGAAACCAAGGCAGACAATGTATATGACTTGTTCTTGGTCACACAGAAGACACTGAAATTACCTCCTTGTGTCCTCAGAGTCTTGAGCTCAGGGCAAATAAGCACTGTACCACTGAGCTATATCCCCAGCCTATTTTCTTAGCCTTTAAAATTTTTATGTGTGTATTTGTTTATTGTTACTATTATTTTGTTTTTTTCTTTGTTTTTTGAGACGGTTTCTCTGTGTAGCCTGGCTATGCTGGAATTCACTGTAGACCAGGATGGACTTGAACTTCCAAAGACCCACTGGCATCTGCCTCCTGAGCTAGGGTTATAGGTATAGGACATTATACTAATCTATTTTTTTTTTTTTTTTAGATAGGGTGTAGCTAGAGTTTTCCTGTCTTGCCCACAGTCAGGACAAATCTGTCTACCGCCAGTCCCACAGCTGCTCAGACCCAACCAAGTAAACACAGAGACTTATATTGCTTACAAACTGTATGGCCATGGCAGGCTTCTTGCTAACTGTTCTTATAGCTTAAATTAATCTATTTCCATAAATCTATACCTTGCCATGTGGCTCGTGGCTTACCGGCATCTTCACATGCTGTTTGTCATCGTGGCGGCTGGCAGTGTCTCTCCCCACCTTCCTGTTCTCTCAATTCTCCTCTCTGTTAGTCCCGCCTATACTTCCTGCCTGGCCACTGGCCAATCAGTGTTTTATTTATTGACCAATCAGAGCAATTTGACATACAGACCATCCCACAGCAATAGGGTTTCATGTAGCCCAGGCTGGTCTCACATTCTTTATGTAAGGGAGGATGACCATGAACTTCTGATGCTAGTGCTTTCACTTCCAATTACAGTGTTACAATCGTTCCATCGCATCCCACCTGGCTAAGGCAGGCAAGATACTAGGGGTTTTCTCTTTTCCTTCTCTTTCTTCCTTTCTTTTTCTTTCTTTTTTTCTTTTTTCTTTCTCTCTTTCTTTCTCTCTCTCTCTCTTTCTTTCTTTCTTTTTTTCTGGAGCTGAGGACTGAACCCAGGGCCTTGCGCTTGCTAGGCAAGCTCTCTACCACTGAGCTAAATCCCCAACCCCTCTTTCTTTCTTTTTTTTTTTTTCTTCTTTTGTTATTGTTTTGGAAGATAACTCAGGCTTGCCTGGAACTTACTATGTAGCCCAGGCTAAGCTCAAAGTTGTGGCAATCCTGTCTCAGCTCTCTAAATATTTGTTTCTCATATGCCCTCCCACTCCACCCCCAACCCTGTGTCTGTAGCTCGTGTGTGTGTGTGTGTGTGTGTGTGTGTGTGTGTGTGTGTGTGACAGGACGAGTGGACACTTGCAGGAGTCAGTTTTTTTTTTTTTTTTTTTTGGTTTTTTGAGACAGGGTTTCTCTGTGTAGCTTTGCGCCTTTCCTGGAACTCACTTGGTAGCCCAGGCTGGCCTCGAACTCACAGAGATCCGCCTGGCTCTGCCTCCCGAGTGCTGGGATTAAAGGCGTGCGCCACCACCGCCCGGCTAGGAGTCAGTTTTTTTCCCCAGTGTGTGGGTTCTGGGGATGGAACGAAGATTGTGAGGTTTGGAGGCAAGTACCTTTACCCACTGAGTCATCCTGCCTGCCCCCTTTTAAACTTTTTCATTGAAGCTTATGGACTAGAACAGGATTTCTTCTTCTTATTTGCACATTTTTCAGGGGCTTGGTAAACATACCCAGAAATCTGTTAAAAGTAAGGCTGATTGATAATCTCCTGATAGCACTGACTTCCTAGTCTTCTGGAAGCACCAAGGAGAATTTCCAAAAGCCCTGGAATTCTCCATCTCAGCTGTTTTAGAGAAGCCTTAATAGAATAGATGTTAGGGGGGTATCCAGTCCCAGGTAGGAAATGCTTGATATACTGAAATCTCCTGGGTTATGTAAATCAGGGATGGGGCTGAATATGATTATTCTCTTCTTTCTCAGCAAGTTCAAAATTACTGCTGTATGAAGTAGTTTTTTTGGATGGTGGGGGGCTAGGAATTGAACCCAGAACTTTTTGTACATGTCACGTCAGGCAAGCACTCTAACACTAAGCCTACACCCCAGCCCATGTGCATTTTCCTTTTAATCTTGTTATTTAATAAAAGAAGACTGTCTATAGTCTTAGGTTCACAGTTTCTCTGTGGGGCACAGATCTGGTACAGGAAAGACAACACAGACTGAATAAGATGTCCTCTCTTGGCCAGTTGTGAGTCAGCTCGATAACTGAGGTGTACTTTGTTCAGGGCCTGCTGCTGAAAGCAATAAAAGAAGCAGAGAGGGAGCTCTTAAAAAAGGAAACGAAGCAGAGAGCTAGGTGTGGTGGCTCAAACCTGTAATCCCAGCACCCAGGAGGCCGAGGCAGGAGGATAACTACGTGTTTAAGGCCATCTAGGGCTTCAGTCTGAGACCCTATTCCAAAAAGACATAACATGGCATGGTGGTTCCTGTCTTTAATTCTAGTACTAGGGGAGCAGAGGCAAGCAGATCTTTGTGATTAGGAGCCAGCCTGTTCTACATAGTTAATTCCATGCTAGTCAGAGTCAGGACCACATAGTGAGACCCGGTGTTAGTTTACTTTTTTTTTTTTTTTTTTTTTGGTTTTTCGAGACAGGGTTTCTCTGTGTAGCTTTGCGCCTTTCCTGGGACTCACGTGGTAGCCCAGGCTGGCCTCGAACTCACAGAGATCCGCCTGGCTCTGCCTCCCGAGTGCTGGGATTAAAGGCGTGCGCCACCACCGCCCGGCTGAGACCCGGTGTTAAGGGAAAAAAAAAGAAAGAAAGAAAAGAGGAGGAGAAAAGGAAAGTAAAGTAAGAAAACAAACTGGTGATGGTGCATGCCTGTAAACACCTGGGGGAGGCTGAGGCAGGAAAATTGCAACAGTTTCATGCCAGCCTGGCCTATATATTGAGTCTGAGGCCAGCATGGGCTATAGCGTGAGACCCTGTCTCAGGGAAAAAAATTAAAAAATAAAAAACCAAGCCAACTCTTGCTAGTATTTATCCTACAAACCAACCCAAAACCCTATACATTCCATGGCAAAACATAAGAACAAGTACAAATAAGTCAGCAGAGTCAGTACCGGAGCTAAGGGGAGAGGGTTAGAGCTGGGTGGCGTCAGCCAACGAGGACTGTTTCTGAGGACAGGAGGAGCAGGAGCTTGACAGAAAAGGACGAGGAGGAGGCCATTCCAGCACTAGTTTGTGAGCAATGGTAGACGGCAAACGAGCAAGCTGCAGGGGCCACACAGTAAACGGGTCAGACTGGAGAATGTATGTTAAAGGGTAAGAAAAAAACAAGTCAGAGGAACTGCGGTGGCGCACACCTTTAATCCCAGCACTCGGAAGGCAGAGGCAGGCGGAGCTCTGTGAGTTCGAGGCCAAAATAGCTCACAGACAGCCTTAGATGGTTATAAATCAATTTTGCTTTGACACAGGAAGCCTTTTGAGTATTTTTAAAATGAAAATATCTTGGGGGAACTGATACACAGTTAGATTAGAATAAGACAAGATGGTAGAATTATGAAAGGAGCTGTTGTAAAGTTCCAAGGAGTTAAAAGAAACGGACTGGGTCCCAACTCCAACTCTGCCTGTATACAGGTCTTCGGCAAGTCATGTACTTTTTTTCTTTTCCCCCTGAGACAGGGTTTCTCTGTATAGCCCTGGACATTCTGGAACGTTCTCTGTAGATCAGGCTGGCCCTGAAATCACAGAGATCTGCCTGCTCCTGCCTCCTGGGATTAAAGGCGATTGCCACCATTGCCTGGCTATCTCCCTTGTTTTAATTCTACCCAGTGGCTCACAGTGTGATGTGGTGATGTCTATGGACAGGTCTTGTCCAAGAGAGCATTCTCCACTGAGTCTCGGAAATTAAGTTTTGGCTCTACTTTAGAAATTTCTTATAAAGATATATGCTTTTAGGAATAAATATCTTTTCCCTTGATGTAATTTAGACTCATGTCTAATTTAACTACGGAATGGAGAGAGCCACAGTTAGGAAATTTTTATGAAAGTCACAATTGGTAAAGAGTCTTGTCATTTAAAAAGGCAGGAACAAAAAAACGAGGAGCTTGAGGTGTGGCTTAGTGGCAAAGGGCATGCCTAGCCTGGATGAAAGCTATGAGTTCAAGGCCTAGCACCACAGGAAGATAAGATCCCGGAGACATATTTATTTGATTAATTATTTCTATCTATGTTTTTTGAGTCAAAATCTTTCTCCGTGCCCAGACTATCCTGGAACTCACTCTGGAGCCCAGGCTGGACCGTGATGATCCTCCTGCCTCAGTCTCCACGCCCAACTCCGAAGCATCTTGTTTTAAACATTAAATCATGGGGTCCAGTCCTTCTGATGTTTGAAATCACTCCCCCAAAGGGCCAGCTCTCACTGGTCGGAGCGCCTTGGAGAACTAAAGATTTTCTGGTAAAAAAAAAAAAAAAAAAAGGAATGTTTTCAGGTCATCCCTTCAACTAGCTGTGTAACAGAAAAGAGCCTCGGGTCAGGATTAGACCGCTGAGGTAGAACGGCTGTTTCCACACGTCACCCCGGCCGAACCGACCGCCGCGGCCGAGGCTTCCATTCCCCTCAGCACCTCAGGAGCTCCTGCACGCCCTCGGCGGCTCTCTCCGGCCACAGGCCGAGCGGCGCCGACAGGTGCAGCGCCCGGAGCCGCCTCGCGCCTTCCCGGCCGCCCGGCCGCGCCCTCGCCGCCCCGCCCCGCCCCCGGCGCGCGCCCTCGGCGGGGGCGCGCACGCCCCGCGGGGCCGCGCACGCCGCCGCCGCCGCCGCCGCCGCCTCCCTCCCTGCCCTCCTCCCCTGCCCTCCCCTCCGCCCCCTTCCCCGTAGGCAGCCCGCCCGCCCGCCCGCCCGCCCGCCCGCACCGCCGCCCGCCCGGCCCAGGCACCCGCTGGGTCTGTCCCCCGCCCCAGCCTCCCCGGCGGCTCTCGGCAGGCGGTCGCCCGCGCCCGGTGGATGTGGCTGGCAGCCGCCGCCCCCTCCCTCGCTCGCCGCCTGCTCCTCCTCGGCCCTCCGCCTCCTCCCCTCCTTCTCCTCCTCAGCCGCTCCTCTCGCCGCCGCCGCCTCCTCCACAGCCTGGGCCTCGCCGCGATGCCGGAGAAGCGGCCCTTCGAGCGGCTGCCCGCCGAGGTGTCGCCCATCAACTACAGCCTCTGCCTCAAGCCCGACTTGCTGGACTTCACCTTCGAGGGCAAGCTGGAGGCCGCCGCCCAGGTACGGCGACCCTCGGGCGGGCGCCGGCGGCGAGCAGCGGGGCGAGCAGTTAGGCCGCGCCCGCGGGCTGGGCTGGAGGCCGGGGCGGGCTGGGCGCGTGGGCCGCGGGACCGGGCGGGAGGCGGGTGCGGCGCGCCCCTCGAGGCCGGCGGCGTGCTGGGCCTGGCCGGGCGGCGACCGCGGCCGCGGGGGCTTGCGGGCGGAGGGCGGTGCGCCCCTCGGGGGGCCCCCGCACACCTGTGTGCGGACGCCCCGGGTCCCCGCCTTCCGGGCCCCGAGCTCTGGGAGAGGCTGGCTTGGGGGGTGGGGAACTAGAAGGGGGCTAGGAGTCCCTGCTCGGTCCCAGCCTGGCGGACTCGGTTCTGGTCTGGTTGTCCCTTCACCCTCCGGGGGATCGATTGGAAGGGGGTGGTCATCAGGCTGTCGGGAGCGAGGAGGGGAGCGTCTCGAAGCAGGGGGAGAGTGGAACGAGAATGTTAATCCCCGGCAGCCTCACCGAGTTCTCTCGGCCCTGATCCTGCCCAGGGGCCGGGTTTCCAGGATGATCCGCCCCCCTCCCCCCTTCCCCTCAAATGACAGTGCAGCAGTGACTTTGTTCTCTCTCCCCTAACCTCCTGAGAAGCTGCGGGAGGACCCCAGCTCCGCGTTTCCTATCTGCCTTGCTCTCGGAACCTTTGAAGCTGGCGGATTTATAGCTGCAGCGATGGTTGTTCAGCAGTCCCCTCCTCTGAAAGAAGGCTCTCAGTCTTAGGCTGCCCCTGGTGAAAATATTCCATTACTCTCCTTTGCAGTTTTTGGTGAATCATACTCTCCTCTCTCCTCCCCGAAGCATTATCTGGCAGTATTGTTTGATTTTGGAGACCATTAGTATAGATGGCCCATAAAGGTCCCCAACGGACATTTATGATAGATACCATGGTGCATGATGTGTTGTGTGAAATCGGAGATGAAAATTGCGAGCTGTTTAATAGCTATCTGTGAAAGGAATGGTGGGAAATATAATTGGTTCCGTTTCTTTTCCCACCCCAGCTAGGGGTGGGGGAGCAGGAGTGGTGGAGGAAGCTAGGCCAGTAGGCCTCAACCTGAAAGATGAGGGCGTGTATGTGTTGTGATGAAATGAGAGAAATGGAGACTAGTGCCCATGAATTGAAGGCCCAGAAAGTATGATACTCAGTTTGAAAATTGGTGTAAAAGTGCAGAACTTAAAAGTATACTCTTAGGGGCTGGAGAGATGGCTCAGCGGTTAAGAGCACTGACTGCTCTTCCAGAGGACCCCGGGTTTAATTCCCAGCACCCACAACTCACAGTTACGGCAGCTCACAACTGTCTGTTAACTCCAGGAACCAACAGCCTCACACAGACATACATACAGGGAAAACACCAAGGCACATAGAATAAAGTAAGTAGATAATTAATTGTTAAAAAATATAGACTGTTAGATTTGGGGCATTGGTTTGAGAGCTTGAAGGCCGTAGGTGCTGGCAGCATCAAAAGGCAGGACTTTTGTGAAAGTGAGATGATTTACAAGTTTTCTATCAAGAATATAAATCAGTGGTTAGGGATTTTTAGCTCGGAGGTTAGGGATTCAGCTCTGGGAAAAATACACACACACACACACACACACACACACACACACACACACACAAAATCAGCATGTGTGCGTGTTGGGTCTAAATTAGGATTTGAAAGTGTTAGTTAGGAAACTCTGGTTTATGCCAAGTGACTTCAGTTTGATAGGTATTGGCAGGGGGCAGATTGAAGTAGAGTGTCTTGTGACTTGGCAAACCTTTGGAAAAGGACCTAGCCTTGGATGAGTGTGAACTATGTGAAAAGACTAACATTCAGAAAGTTGACTGGAGTTTGTAATTCTGGAAGGTGTACAGAATTGAGTGAAGAAACTTGAGGAAAAAATAGTACGATTTGTTTACTGGTTATTTGGTGAATTTTACTAAAGTGTTAGAACAGCAAGCAGCAACATGCCGCTTTTGACCCCCTCCCCTTTAAAACCGCGTGTGTGTGTGTGTGTGTGTGTGTGTGTGTGTGTGTGTGTGTGTGTGTGTGTGAGAGAGAGAGAGAGAGAGAGAGAGAGAGAGAGAGAGAGAGAGAGAGAGAGAGAGAGACATGCGCGGGTGCTATGGTATGTATGGTCAGAGGACAACACTTGGCATCTTTGATCCTCTCACGGTGGGATCTTGGGTTCCTACTCAGGTTGTTTAGCTCCCATGTCAATCACTTTTACCCTGATGCTACCTCTCTAAAGAGATGAAAATATGTGAAGATTGGTTCTGCTATTGGGAAGCACAAGGTTAGATGTTCGCCATCAGCAGGATTTAGTAATTTTCTTTGAGATGAAGATCTAGTTGCCCAGGCTGGCCTTGAACTAACCATCTCACACCTCAGCGTCCAGAGTAGATTCTAGGTGCACATCATTGTATTTGCCTGATTGGTGAATTTGCCACGAGGAAATGAGTAGATTTTTTTTGGAGAGGGTTGGTTTTGAGACAGAGTTTCTCTGTGTAGCTTTGGAGCCTGTCCTGGAACTCACTCTGTAGACCAGGCTGGCCTCAAACTTACAGAGATCCTCCTGGCTCTGCCTCCCCAGTGCTGGGATTAAAGACTGTGCACCACCACTGCCCGCCTGAATCTTTTTTTTTTTTTTGGTTTTTTGAGACAGGGTTTCTCTGTGTAGCTTTGCGCCTTTCCTGGAACTCACTTGGTAGCCCAGGCTGGCGTCGAACTCACAGAGATCTGCCTGGCTCTGCCTCCCGAGTGCTGGGATTAAAGGCGTGAGCCACCACCGCCCGGCCCGCCTGGATATTTTTAATAGAATAGACTTTACAAAGAATTAACAAAACACTTCCCTCATTTATTTATTTTGTGTGTTTACCTATGAGTGCATGCACACTTGGGTGCCAAGGCATGCCTGTAGAGGTCATTGGGCAACTTGTGGGAGTTAGTCTGTCTGTTCACTATGTGGGGCTCTGGGATCAAACTCAAAGAGTCTTGGCAGCAAATGCAGCTATCCACTGAGCCGTCTTCTTGGCCTTCAAGCCCCGCCCCCCTCCAGTTCTTTTCAGGCTAGGTGGCAACACAAAGATGGGGTGCTTGTGAATCTTAACGAGTTGACTAAGGGATGAATGGACTTTTTAGTTGTCCCTTTGGAAGTGTAAGTGACATTAACAGTAGTTAAAGCAACTGGATCCACAAATTGAAGCTATATGTTTAAGTTGTAGCATTAGGTGGTTTCATTGTGGAAATTTAAAATATTTTAAACTTTAGATTGAATAATGACATTAGGTTACTTTTTTTATTTTTTTTATTTTTTTTCGAGACAGGGTTTCTCTGTAGCTTTGCGCCTTTCCTGGAACTCACTCTGTAGCCCAGGTTGGCTTTGAACTCACAGAGATCCGCCTGGCTCTGCCTCCCTAGTGCTGGGATTAAAGGCGTGCATCACCACCGCCCAGTTAGGTTACTTTCTTAACAGTTGATATCATATCATAGAATATGGCAAGTTGCTTGGTTGCCTTAGTTTAGAGTTGCAAGATTTTATGGCAGAGTATTGGTACAGGTTACATATTAGAAACTTGGTGGATTTTTAACCTGGCCTCAGGTATTAGACTCCTGTGAAAAGTGAAAAAAATTAGACATTGTGTAATGATGTAAAAATTGTCTTTTACAATTTTTGTTTAATCCCAGCACTAGGGAGGAAGAGACAGGCAGATTTCTGTGAATTTGAAGCCAGCCTGGGCTACAGAACTAATTCCAGGACAGCCAAGGTTACACAGAGAAATCCTTACTTGAAAAACAAAATAATAATAATAACAATAATAATAAATTTTATTTTACATAGATGACTCTTCTTTCTTTCTTTTACTTTTTTTTTTTCCCCTAGACAGGGTTTCTCTGTGTAGCCCTGGCTGTCCTGGAACTCTCTGTGTAGATTAGACTGGCCTAGAACTCAAGACCCACATGCCTCTGCCTCCCTAGTGCTGGGATTAAAGATGTGTGCCACCACCTCCTGGCTCATAGACACCTCTTCTGATTGTGGTGGGATTTTTTTGTTTTTGTTTTTTAAGATTTATTTATTTATTAATTTTATACACATGTTCTGTCTGCATGTATGCCTGCATGCCAGAAGAGGGCACCAGACCTCATTATAGATGGTTGTGAGCCACCAGGTGGTTGCAGAAATTGAACTCAGGACCTCTGGAAGAGCCAGTGCTCCCAACCTCTGAGCATTTCTCCAGCCCTGATTGTGGTCTTTTTGAAATGAGGTCGGTCTTTGTGGCTCAGCCTGACTTGGCACTCAATGTGCATTCCTTGCTACCCTCCAAAGCTTAGCAGTCCTTCTGCCTTTGGAGCACTGGATTATAAGCACGAGCCACTGTGCTCAGCTTCAGCAGGCCCTGAAAATGGGCCTGGAGAGATTTTTAGGCCTATAATTCACTTTTATAGGTAATTTTTTTTTTTTTTTAATGTGCATTGGTGTTTTGCCATGGGTGTCAGATCCCCTGGAACTGGAGTTACAGACAGTTGTGAGCTGGACACTCTCAGGCTGGGCAGTGGTGGCGCATGCTTTTAATCCTAGCACTCGAGAAGCAGGGGTATCTCTGAATTCCAGGCCAGCCTGGTCTACAGAGTGAGTTCCAGGACAGCCAAGGCTACACAGAGAAACCCTGTCTCGAAAAACAAAAACAAAAACAAACAAACAAACAAACAAAACCCAAACAACAACAAAAAAGAGTTGGATACTCTATCTGTATCAGCCCAGAAATCAGAATATACTATAAGGTCTCTGCGTTCTACCAACAAATATCCATGTTGCAAATGACTACATTGGCAATAAGAGGATAGTTGCAGATCCCAGAGTTGGTTTGGCAGGCTAAAAGCTTGCCATCTAAGTGGATGTTATTGATAACCATGTGTTATGAACATTAATGCCCAAGTTTTCCGTATTTTTTCCCATAATCATGGGTGACCGTTTTTAATTACTTTTAAAAATGAGCGAAATTAGGCCGGGCGGTGGTGGCGCACGCCTTTAATCCCAGCACTCGGGAGGCAGAGCCAGGCGGATCTCTGTGAGTTCGAGGCCAGCCTGGGCTACCAAGTGAGTCCCAGGAAAGGCGCAAAGCTACACAGAGAAACCCTGTCTCGAAAAACCAAAAAAAAAAAAAAAAAAAAAAAAAGCGAAATTAATAATATGCTAGCATTATGTTAGCTCATTAATTGGTCTTAAATTTGTGGTGTTAAAGGTGCAGCTTTATGGTCAGAATGCATGCTTCAAGGATTTGTGTTCAATGCCCAGCAAATAAACAAAGTTTAGAAGGTGGGTGTCTTAGGGTTTCTGTTGCTGTGAAGAGACACCATGATTACAGCGACCCTTATAAAGGAAATCTGTTTTTTTTGTTTGTTTGTTTGTTTGTTTTGTTTTCAAGACAGAATTTCTCTGTGTAGCTCTGGCTGTCTTATAACTAGCTTTGTAGCCCAGGCTGGCCTCAAACTCACAGAGATGGGTCTCCCACTGCCTCCCAAGTACTGGAATTAAATGTGTTTGCTACCACTGCTGGGCAAAGGAAAACATTTAATTGGGGCTGGCTTACAGTTCAGAGGTTTAGTCCATTGTTGTCATGACTGGTGGCATGGCATGGTAGCACTCAGGCAGACATGATACTGGAGAAGGAGCTGGATCCTAAGGCAGCAGGAAGAGAATGCCACACTAGGCCTGGCTTGAGCTTGTGAAACCTCAAAGCCCTCCCCCAGTGACACAGCTCCTCCAACAAAGCCACACCCACTTCAACAAGGCCATACCTCCTAATAGTGCCTATTTCCTATGGGCCAAGCATTCAAACACATGAGTCTAGGGGGCCATTTCTATTCAAACCACCACAGTGGGTAATAAGAAATTTGCTCCCATTTTATGTTCAACAGTGTATCTATAAAATAAGAAATATAAGGCACTAAACTGGGCCTAGTGGCTCATGTTTGTAATTTTAACCCTTAGGGGGCAGGAGGATTAATTACCACAAGTTCAAGGCCAATTTCAAATCAGCCAGACTGCAAAGTAAGACAAAGACAGAGACAGACAGACTGACTGACACACAAAAGAAAAAGATACATAAAGAAAAGGGGGACTGGAGAGATGGCTCAGAGGTTAAGAGCACCCACTGCTCTTCCAGAGGTTCTGAGTTCAATTCCCAGCACCCACATGGTGGCTCACAACCTTCTGTAATGAGATCTGGTGCCCTCTTCTGTATAGATAATAAATAAATAAATCTTAAAAAAAAAAAAAAAGAAAAAAGAAAAGGGGTTGGGGATTTAGCTCAGTGGTAGAGCGCTTGGAGTTTGGTCCTCAGCTGGGGGCGGGAAGCAAGCAAAACACACCAGCTTGGTAGTAGAGTCCATGCTTAGGATTTAGGGTGTGCAGGAACTTAATGCATAGAACTTTTTTTTTTTTTTTTTAAATGCATAGAACTTTTATGTAGTGAACTTTTGTCTGAAGTCACCTGGCATTGAAATCTGTAGTGAGTTTTCCATATAAATCAAACTTATCTTTGACATATTTAAACTTTATTCACTGATTTGGATGGAAATGTTTAAGGTTTATAATTGACACTCTAGATTTCTCTTTTCCCTTTTTGAAATACTGACTCACTCTGAGCATGTCATTGGTGCTAGAATACTTATAGCAGTTACCTCAGACTGTGCACTGTATGATTCATGAACTTCGTACCTGTCCTTTAAACTTGCTTGTGTGTTCCCTGCTCTCGGGCACATTGCTTCTCTCTGTGGATTGTGTCTTGTCATAATGCCTGGTGTGCACCATGTCCTCTCTTGTTTCACTGGAGCTTGAGCTGGAGAAGTCTATGGAATAAGTCAAGCAAGCTTGTTTAAGCTTAAAAATGAATTTCTAAGTGAGAGTTGATGGATTCTCTTCTAAGTAAATGGTGTGAGCTTTAGTGTATGAACTTTGTATTATCTATTCTGGCATTGTGTACAAGCCTTTTTGTTTTTTTAAAGTTTAACTTTCTGGTTCTAGATTATCAATGTCTAATACAACTTGGATAAATGTGGTCTTGAGTAGCCAGTTATCTATGAAGCTGCTTTGAACTTTGCTACATTAATGAGTCTGTTTTTGTTGTAAAGTAAATCTATTCTAATCTGTATGTGAGTCAGTGGGAAAGAACTGAGCTTTCTGCTAGCTGTTGTGTTAACGGAGCTCAGCTCCCCAAATTTTAGAGATTTCCTTTTGAACACCACGTAAACCTGTGGTTTTGGTTTTTTTTTTGGTCATTTGTAATCTCTTTGAATTTTTATTTTAAATCAGGAAATGTTTTAGAAATATAGAAAATAACTTACCTAGATTTACTCTTTTGTCCTATTGTTTCAGACTGTTTATACTATATTTTGGAAAAGGTCACAGATAGCACTGGGGTTGCAGCTCAGTAAATAAGAGTTGCTTTTCTAGCTCACACAGGCTCCCTAGCACCACCAAGTAATCTCCGTGCTTGGAAGTAAAGGCAGGATGATCAGAAGTTGTTTTTTTTTTTTTTTCTGAGATAGGGTTTCTCTGTGTAGCTTTGTGCTTTTCCTGGAACTCACTTTGTAGCCCAGGCTGGCCTCGAACTCACAAAGATCCACCTGCCTCTGCCTCCCAAGTGCTGGGATTAAAGGCGTGCGCTACCACCGCCCGGCAAGGATCAGAAGTTTAAGATCATCCTTGTCTGCACAGTGAATTCAAGACTAGACTGGGCTACATGAGACCCTGCACCCTGGGCACCCCCACCCAAAAAAAGACTAGGTATGATGGCACACACCTTTAATCCTGGCATTTGGGAGGCAGAGGCAGGCAGATCTCTGAGCTCCAGACTAACCTGGTCCATATAGAAAGTTCCAGGAGCCAGAGCTTTGTCTCAAAGAGTAGGGGTAATCATGAATACCACTAAAATTCATTCCCATGTCTTACCATGCTCAACTGTTGCCTACTTAGAGATACATAAT
Source organism: Peromyscus californicus insignis (assembly GCF_007827085.1). Lineage (NCBI taxonomy): Eukaryota > Metazoa > Chordata > Mammalia > Rodentia > Cricetidae > Peromyscus > Peromyscus californicus. The sequence goes on from NW_026294551.1 coordinate 25,506,882, forward strand.
ATGCCTATATACAGTTTTAACTTTATTGTGTTTATAAGTAGTCACAAACTATAAATGTCAATATTCTGTGTTTGAGTATATGTGTGTGTGTGTGTGTGTGTGTGTGTGTGTGTGTGTGTGTGTGTGTGTGTGTGTGTGTGTGTTTATTGATGACTGGGAGTGGTGGTAACATGCTTGTAATCCCAACTCTTTGGACAGGTGGTTCTCAAATTCCAGCCAGCCCGGGTTACCATAGTGAGTTGGAGACCAGCCTAAGCTACAAAACAAACTATCTTAAAAAACAAAACAAAACAGAAAAAGTTCTTACTTGGTTTCGTTTGACTTGCTCTTTTCAACATCACTTGTAAGAAAACTTGTAAGAAAACTTGGCTCAATTTGAATTGACCAATAATTTGCTTCTTGTTGATTTGAGAAATTATAGTTCTGTTCCTCCAAGGCAACAATTACTGCAAAGTTTTAGCAGTGGAATCACTTATTAGGGAAAGTGTTTCAGACTTCCAAATGATTGTGTTTGTGATTATGTCACTGGACATTTTCCTTTATTAATTTATCTGGATTTGGCAGTCAGGAAAAATTTATTGAGTCTTACTATAGTAAATGCAAGATGTATTTACTATTTATCTGATTATAACACAATACAAAGTCATCTTCCCCAAAAGATCAAGGGCCTGATGGATGGAGCATGTTACTTCATTGCAGAGAAAGCTTTCAGGAAAAATTGTGTCTGCTTGCTACCTCTGTAGTGCCTTGGAATCTTCCATTGTACAATTGTTACCAAGGACCACGCTGCTTTAGTACAGCCATTTATGTGGTTCATTTGAAGTACAATCTGTATAGAAATCCAAAGATTTAATCCTGGAGCTGAAACAAAGAAATGGCATTCTACTCTTTTATGGCATTAAATGGAAGAATTGAAAGTGAGTTTATTATCACCACAATTTGTAGGTCAACTTAAGCATTTCACACACACACACACACACACACACACACACACACACACACACACACACACACCAGGGTTTCTCTGTGTAGTTTTGGTGCCTTTCCTGGATCTCGCTCTGTAGACCAAAGCTGGCCTCGAACTCACAGAGATCGGCCTGGCTCTGCCTCCTGAGTGCTGGGATTAAAGACATGCGCCACCACTGCATGGCTGCATTTCACTTTTTAAAGTTAGAAATTGGCAGTTTTAGTGCTGAAATTCATTTAAATTAAAACCTATTTCTCTTTTTTATTTTTATTTTTTATCTACTTATTTTGTGTGTATGAGTGTTTTGCTTGCATGTGTTTGTGTGCACCATATGTGTGCTTAGTGCCCATGGAAGTCAAGAGAGGGCATGGGGTGGGGATGCGGCTGGAGAGATGGCTCAGCGTCCCAGCAACCACGTGGTGGCTCACAACCATCTATAATGAGATCTGGTGCCCTCTTCTGGTGTGCAGGTGTGCAGGCAGAACACTGTATACATAATAAATAAATCTTAAAAAAAAAAAAAATCCGGGGGGGGGGGGGGGGGAGGGCATCAGATTTCCTGGAAGAGTAATGAATGGTTGTGGGTATTGGGAACAAAATCTGGGTCCTCTGAAGGAGCAATAAATGCTCTTTACTACTAAGTCATCTCTCTGTCCCTCTTGTTTTCTTGTTTCAGTTTTTGGTCGGTCTTTCTTTTTCTTTCTTTTTTTTTTTTTTTTTTTTTTTTTTTTTTTTTTTTTTCTTCAAGACGTGTTTCTCTGTGTAGCCCTGGCTGATCAGGAACTCACTCTGTAGACCAAGCTGATCTCAAACTCTTAGAGATCCACCTGCCTCTGCCTCCAACTGCTGGGAGTAAAGGTGTGTGTCACCATTGCTGGGCAGTGTTTTTGTTTTTAATTGCAGAGCACAGGTAACATTTACTAACATGATGGTATCAATATATGAAAAGTAACATGCTATATCACCAGGTCCTTGCTGTTGTTGGAAAGATGACTTTAAATTTTTTTTGATTTTTTATTTCTATTTTATGTCCATTGGTATTTTGCCTGCATGTATGTCTGTGTGAGGGTTTCGGGTCCTCTGGAACTTGAGTTACAGACAGTTGTGAACCCGGGTCCTTTGGAAGAAGCAGTCAGTACTCTTCACCTCTGAGCCATCTCTCCAGCCCCAGAAAGATGACTTTATATAGTCTTGTAATCAGCGTACATGCCTATGTCCATATGCATATTTTAAATTATCTTTGTTGGGTAGAACATTTGTGCTGGTACCCCCAAAACTATATGATAGAACACAAGAGTTCTTAAATTTGAAATTTAATTTATAAACTGTTGGGTGAATGCTGCTTTTTAAATTATGTGAGAATACAGTTACTTTGGTGTGTATGTATACACACAATACCCTTTTAAGTGGTTACTACTTACCAGGCAGTAAATGCTAACTCAATCACTTTCCATAGATTATCTTGTTTTTGGTTACCTTTTTTTTTTTCTTTTTGTTTTTTGATATAGGGTTTCTCTGTGTAGCTTTCGAGCCTGTCCTGGAACTCGCTCTGTAGCCTAGGCTGACCTCAAACTCACAGAGATCTGCCTGCCTCTGCCTCCCGAGTGCTGGGATTAAAGGTGTGTGCCACCACTGTCCGGCTTTTGGTTACCTTTTTAAACGCATCTCTAATAAGGGGCAAAAAATATTGACTGTTTCTTTTTTTCCATAATATTTTTATTGGTTATTTGGGAATTTCACATCATGAACCCTGAGCACACTGTCTTCCCAGTTCTCCCAGGTCCACTCCCCTCACCCTTATGACACCCCCCACTCCCCCACCCCCCCTATCCCCCCCACACCTGCCAAAAAAAAATCCAATTTGTCTTGCCCATATACTCATTTGGAAATGGTCAAACTCCCCATGGCTAGTTCCTTAAAGAAAACTGAGTCCTTTTCCACCTCTACCCTCACCAGAAACTACCACTTGTGGGGAACTACACTTCAGCATCCTTATCACAGTTTTTATGAGTTCTCTTTGTTGGCTTTCTGTCTAGGGTGTTGCTATGTTTTGGGGAGGTGAGGTGATATTGACTGATATTTAAAAGGTTTAATGGAGTTCTATTTTTAAGGTACACGTTTTTGTTCCTCTGGCTTCTTTTACTTTTCTAAAAGTGTCAGTAACCTGAAAAGAAAAAGTAGCTGTTAAGTAAAAAATGGCTTGATTTATTAGTATAAGCAGGTAGACTTCCCTAAACATAGGAGGAATGAGAAAATATTGGTAATTTGATGTTGTACACAAAGCTTTCTAAAGTAAATAAACATTATAAGCCCCTTCAAGGTGGCTATAGTAGTAGTCAGCTAAATGGGATTTGCAGATGTAAAGTAGTAAAGTTATGTTGACTGTGGTAGATCAAATGACTGGCTGCCATGAAAACTCAAGGTATGTGTTGATGGATGACAGTATGGTTACTTAGATAAGGATTAAGACCAGTAACTAAACCAGTTATTTTGTTGGCATAAGCTTCAAACTTTGAAAAATATTAATTCAATTTACTCTTTGGAGCAAACTTCAGTTAAGTGCTTCTTTCCCCCAGCATTTCTTTTTCTAAAAAAATTACATTCTTTTAGTGTGTGTGTGTGTGTGTGTGTGTGTGTGTGTGTGTGTGTGTGTAGGGATGCCATAGTGTGTATGTAGAGGTCCTGGGGATCAGATTCAGGTTGTCAGGGTTGGCAGTAGAAGTCTTTACCTACTGAGCCATCATCAGCCACCTTTTCAGGGTTTTGAGACAAGGTCTCGTTATGTGGCCCTGGTTGAGCTTGAACTCATGGGTTACTGTCCTAGCTCTGCTTTCTGAGATTACAGGCATACCCCACCATTCACGGCTCCCACTACCCTTCTTAATTCAGTTTATGAATAGGCAGAAGGCTTGTTGTCTATGACCAGTTGGACATAAAGGTTTTGGTATTGATTGGATATGTTCTGATAAAAAACAATGGGAAGGACCATTGCTACTTTAAACAAAAATTTAAAACTAGGTGACATTATTATTTTGAAACAGGAACTTTAAAAAGTGTGTGTGTGTGTGTGTGTGTGTGTGTGTGTGTGTGTGTGTGTGTTGGATCTTGAACTAAGGACCTTTTTGTATTCAAGGGATAACAGTTAAACCAGAAATTTCCAGGGGGAAATGTTAGATGTTTAGTAATCAGAGTTTGTAATTTGGGAGATTATAATTAAAACCATAGAATGCCATTTAATATTCACCAGGTTATCAGACATTTTTAAGTGGTTTAGTAGGTACTGAATTTCTTTATTCTTTGTGCAGTGAAGTGTTAGTTGGAGCTACTCAGGAGGGAATTTGTCAAGTCTTGGTAATGTTTTATACACACACACACACACACACACACACACACACACACACACAACCTCTGCAGTCCAGATAGACCGTCACGTCATTAAGTTTCTTTCTTCCTTTTTTTTTTAATTTAAGAAATTCTTTATTCATTTTACAAACACAAATCCTCCTCTCATCCCTCCTCTTGCCTCCCCCCAAGGTTTCTTTCTCTGAAAAAATTCTGCTTGTGCACAAGAAAACTCTAAACCAAGATGTTTATTGTAGTACTGTTTTGTTTATATGTAATACATATAAACAAGCAACAAAGCAGTGTTGTTTTAAAAATGGAAATAAACTTCTTTAGGAAGTGTCTGGATAAATAACTGCTTTATTCATAGGATGGAACACTACAAAGGAATTCAAATTAATTAGATCAATCCAGGTGTTGTGGAGGCTGAGGCAGGTGAATTTCTGTGAGTTCCAGGACATCATGGTCTCTATAGTGAGTTGCAGGACAGCAAGGGCTATATTGTGATCAAACAAACAAACAAATAAATACACATTTAGATACCTGAAATCATGGTGGCATATTTTAAGTCTTCCTAACTATCTTAGAGTGTTACCATATGGTAAAAGAACTATTTTGTTCTTTTTTTGTTGTTTTCAAGTCAGGGTTTCTCTGTGTAGCCCTGGCTGTCCTAGAACTCTGTAGACTAGGCTGGTCTTGAACTCAGAGATCCACATGCCTCTGCTTCCCAAATCCTGAGGTTAAACGTTTGTGCTACCATGCCCAGCTTGTTCTTTAATGGAAGAACAAGATTTATATCACTGTTTTGTACCTTTGGGCCATTGTTAAGTAAAATAATAGTGGAACACAGCACTTGTACATTTGTACAGACAAGCTGATAATCCGGATTGCTAAGTGACTAGCTGTAAATAGGGTATGTAGACTCCATAAGCTGAACAAAAGATTCCTAGGCAGGACAGGAGATTTTAAGCTAAGTTGTGCAATTTAAAAAAAAAAAAGTAATTCTTTTTATTTATTTTTAGATTTTATATTATTGAGATTATTTTTGTGTGGGGGAGTGTTTTTGCTTATTTTTATAGCTTTGCTGTATGTAGGCATATCTGGTGCATGTCTGGTGCCCACAGAGGTCAGAAGAGGGCATCAGATCCCCTGGAATTGGAGTTATAGATGGTTGTGGGCAGCACCTGGAAGAACAGCCAATGCTCTTAACCAATAGCCATCTCTCTTCAGCCCCCCAATACTCTGCCTTGTTTTTTAAGAAAGGGGGTCTGCCTGTGTTGTTCAGGACAACCTTGAAGTCTCTGTATATAGAGCCCAAGTTGGTCTGTAATTTTAGTTCTTTCTGTCTTATTTGCCCAAGTGCTATGATTACAGACATGAGACACTACCTAGAGCTTAGGTGTTCAATTTAAAATTTAAGAATTGTTTAGACTGAGGATCTATCTAAATGGTAGCGTGCTTGTCACATATAAGGCTGTAACACCACAAAACGATTAGTTTTTGGAATTTTCCATTTAATATTTTGGGCTGTTGATCAAGGATACTCCCCCCACCCCCCAATCTGAGGACTGAACTCAGGGCCCTGTGCTTGCTAGGCAAGTGCTCTACCACTGAGCTAAATCCCCAACTCCCCCTTTTTTTATTCTAACACAAATAAGACAGATTGATGTTAATGTTGATGGTAGGTTATAGTGTCTATTACATTTGAAATGTTTCTTTGGTAAAAGAAAAATCTAAAGACTAAAATACTTTTTAATGTGTATAGGTGTTTTGCCTGCATGTATGTGTCCTGTTTACATGCAGTGCCTGAGGCCAGAAGAGGGTTTGCATCTCTTGGGTTTGGAGTTACAGTAGGTTGTGAGCTGCTGAGTGGGTGCTGGGAAGTAAACACTGACCTCTGGAAGAACAGCCAGTGGCCTTAACCCCCGAGTCTTCTCTCTGGCCCCTATTTTATGATTTTTTTTTTTTTTTTTTTTTTTTTTGGTTTTTCGAGACAGGGTTTCTCTGTGTAGCTTTGCGCCTTTCCTGGAACTCTCTTGGTAGCCCAGGCTGGCCTCAAACTTACAGAGATCTGCCTGGCTCTGCCTCCCGAGTGCTGGGATTAAAGGCATGCGCCACCACCGCCCGGCTGATTTTTTTTTTAATATCATAGTTTAGTCTCAAGGAAACCCTCATGGCTTCAATGTGCTGATAAAGTATGTAACTAGTGTAACATGTAAAAAAGATTTCGTATTCAATTTTTTTTGAGGGGCTGGAGAGATGGCTCAGTAGTTAAGAGCACTGGCTGTTCTTCCAGAGGACTTGGATTCAATTTCCAGCACCCACCACATGGCAGGTCACAACTGTCTGTAACTCTAGTTCCAGAAGATCTGACACTCTCACACCGACATACATGCAGGCAAAACACCATAAAAAGAAATAAAAATTAAAAAATTAGCCGGGCAGTGGTGGCGCAGGCCTTTAATTCCAGCACTCGGGAGGCAGAGCCAGGCGGATCTCTGTGAGTTCGAGGCCAGCTTGGGCTACCAAGTGAGTTCCAGGAAAGGCGCAAAGCTACGCAGAGAAACCCTGTCTCGAAAAAACCAAAAAAAAAAAAAAAATTAAAAAATTTTTCTTGAAATTGAAATTCAGTTAAATGGCTTTAAGGTTTAGGGGTCTGGAGGTTTGGCTCAGTGGTTAAGAATGCTTCCTGCTCTGCAGAGGACTGGACTTCAGCTCTACTCTTTAAAGATTTATTTTTTAATTGAGTGTGTGTGTGTGTGTGTGTGTGTGTGTGAGAGAGAGAGAGAGAGAGAGAGAGAGAGAGAGAGAGAGAGAGAGAGCGCGCTTGAGTTCCTTGGTGTGCACTTGAAAGTAGAGAAAACTCACAGGAATTGGTTCTCTCCCTTTACAGGGACTCAGCTCAGGGGCTCAGGCTTGGTGACAAGCATCTTTTCCTGCTGAGCCATTTTGCCAGCCATGCTTGGGCTGAGAGAGGGACTCACACTGTAGCCAAAGGGGCCAGGAACTCATGGCAATCCTCTTGCCTCTGCTTCCCAAATGCTGAGATTACCAGCATGAGCCGCTACATCTGGCCACCAAACTGCTTTTCAAACTGCTATGTCATTTCACACTCATTCATTCATTCATTCATTTGCAAGACAGGGTTTCTCTCTGTAGCCCTCGCTGTCCTGGAACTCACTCTGTAGACCAGGCTGGCCTCAAACTCATAGAGATCCACCTGTCTCTCCTGAGATTAAAGACGTGGGCTGCCACCACTTGGCATCATTGCACATTCTTGTTCACAGCCAGCTTAAAGATTATAACCTGGATATACATTGGGATGGAGTTTGTTTGTTTGTTTTGTTTTTGTTTCTCTGTGTACCTGGAACTCACTCTGTAGACCAGGCTGGCCTTGAACTCACAGAGATCTGCCTGCCTCTGCCTCCAGAGTTCTGGGGTTAAAGGCGTGCGCCCCTTAGCACGAATTGTTAGAAGGTCTTATTAATGAAAACAAACCCGGGGTCAGGTTTTGGGGTGAATGCTGGAAGATCAGAGAAGCAGAACAAGCCACAGTCACCTCACCTTGCCAGTTTCTCAGCTGATCCTGTTTCCTCAGACTGGAAGCCTCTTGAGTCCTCATCCAGAATGAATCTCAGCTGAACTGCTGCTCAAAGCCTAAAAGCTTAACCAGGCTCTAGTTCCTCGTTCTCTCACCGTAAATACCTTTCTGCTTCTTGCCATCACTTCCTGGGATTAAAGACTCTTGTTACCTCGACTGGCGGTTTCCAGTGTGGCCTTGAACTCACAGAGATCCAGGCGGATCTCCGCCTCTGGAATGCTAGGATTAAAGGCGTTTGTACCACCATTTTCTGGCCTCTATATCTAGTGGCTGTTCTGTTCTCTGACCCCAGATAACTTTATTAGGGTACACAATATTTTGGGGAACATAATATCACCACACGCCTCCACTGCCCAGCCAGTTATTTATTTAATTTTATGTGTTTTGAGTGTTTTACCTGCATGTATGTCTGTGTACCATGCATGGTTGGTACCTGCAGAGGTCAGAAAATGGTGTTAGGTCCCCTGGAACTGGAGTTACAGATGGTTGTGAGCTGTAATGTGGGTGCTGGGAACCGAACTTGGGTCTCTGTAAGAGCACCCAGTACTCTTAACCACGGAGTCATCATGCCAAATCCCCCAGTTAATGTCTCTTAACTTTTTCTCTCTCTCTCTTGAACTTTCTTTTAATTTGTAAAGTTGTTTATTTATTTGTGTCTGTGTGCCCTGGAAGCCAGAGGACAACTTTGTGGATTCAGTTCTCCTTCTGCCATGTGGGTCCTGGGGCAGAACTCAGGTTGTCGGGCCTGGTGGCAAGTGCCTTGACCTTCCAAGTCAACTCTTGGCCTTTTCTGGGCTTTTTGTTTTGTTTTTTGTGTGTCTCTTGTTTTAGATTTGTTTATTTATTTAAATACTTATTCAATTAAAAAAATGAGACAGTGTCTCACTATATAGCTCTGGCTACCCTGGAATTCACCATGTAAACAGACTTATTTTTATTTTAGTGTGTGTGTGTGTATATGTTAGTGTTTGTCACATGAGTGGAGGTGCTGCTGGAGGCCAGAAGAGGCTGTCAGATTCCCTGCACCTGGACTTGATAAGAAAAAACTTTTGAAAAATCTTTTGTAGATTTATTTATGTGCATGGATGTTTTGCTCGCATGTATGTCTGTCCACCACATGCATGCCTGGTGCCTGCAGAGGTCAGAAGAGGAAGTCAGAACCCTTAGAACTGGAGTTACAGATGATTGTGAGCTGCTATGTGGCTGCTGGGAACAGAACCCACATTCTCTGCAAGAGCAACAAGTGCTCTTACTCACTGGACCATCTCTCCAGCCTGTTTCTCATCAAATATTCGTGTGTGTGTGTGTGTGTGTGTATATGTGTGTTGTGTGTGTGTGCCTGCTCCCATGGGTGCTTGTTCTGTGGCCCACATGTGGAAGGCAGTGCAGCAGGAGTCAGTTCTCTGCTTCTTACAAGTGGGTCCCAGGGACTGAACTCGGGTCATCAGGCTTGACAGCAAGTGTCTTTACCCATGAAGTCATGCTACCAATTTTTCTTCCTTTCATTTATTTTAAAGATTTTGTTTATTTAAGAAAGAATTAAAAAAAAAAATATAACACTGCCTGGTTTGGAACTCACTGTGTAGACCAGGCTGGCCTTGAACTCACAGAGAGATCCACCTGCTCCTGCCTCCCAAGTACTAGGTGTGCATGTCACCGTGCAACTAGCTCTTTTTTTATGTTAAATAATTGTGTGTGTGTGTGTGTGTGTGTGTGTGTGTGTGTGTCTGCTTGTGGGTATGTGCAAATGGGTACAGATGCCCTTAGAGGTCAGAGGCATTGGCTACCCCTGGAGTTGGAATTATGTGATTATGTGTAGTTGTGGGGTGTCCTTTGTGGATGCTGAGAACTGTCAGGTTGTTTGTTTGTGTTTGTTTTTATTTTGTATTTTGAGACAGAATCTCTCTATGTAGTCCTGGCTGTCCTGGAAATCTATGTAAACCAGGCTGGCCTCAAACTGACAGAAATCCTCCTGCTTCTGCCTCCTGGGTGCTCTGATTAAAGTCGTGCATCACCCATCGGGAGGGAGGGAGGGAGGGAGGGAGAGAGTGAGTGTGTGTGTGTGTGTGTGTGTGTGTGTGTGTGTGTGTGTGTGAGAGAGAGAGAGAGAGAGAGAGAGAGAGAGACAGAGAGACAGAGAGACAGAGAGACAGAGAGACAGAGAGAGAAAGAGATTGCTTCCTGATGTGGATGTTGGGAACTGAACTCCAGCCTTCTGCTCATAATGGCTGAGCGCTCTCTCTCTAATTCCCAATATAAAATGATTTTTTTAAAATAAAGAGGTAGAAAAGATTTTATTTATTGATCAGATATTTAAATAGTATGAAAAACTTAAACATGTATTATGGCTTTTAATATAATTTAGAAAATGTGAGTTGCTTTGAAGTATTAAAACAACTTATTTATTTTTACTATTGTATAAATAATCAGCCTAGGTTTTAAAAAATTGCATGAAACATTAGCCCAGGTTGAAGGTCAACATATTTTTTGTGCTAGTTCTGATAATAGCTGGATTTTCCTTTCTTCTTAGGTAAGGCAGGCAACCAATCAGATTGTGATGAATTGTGCTGATATTGACATTATCACAGCTTCGTATGTGCCAGAAGGAGATGAAGGTGAGCCCTGTTTTCCATTTTAATTTGGTATGTGGAGAGAGACAGAGACTGACTGACTCAGACTTTCCAATTGAGACTTCAGTGCCGATTACTTTAAAATGAGCCAGGCATGGTGGTGCATACCTATTATAATCCTGGGATTGGGAGGCTGAGGCAAGAGAACTACATGTTTTTGGCCAACCTGGTCTATGTGGTGAGACTCTTGTCTCAAAAAATAACAAAACAAAGCAAAGAAAAGCAAGTTTGTTAGTTGTTTATGGGAATGTTTGAATAGTATTACCTATGTGTATTGTAAGATAAGAGAAGTGTCAGAATTTAAATTCTATTTGAAACAGCTTATGTTGTTATCCTGGGAAATCACATTTTTATACATGTAAAGTGAATATAATAACAAGCATAACAAAACTGGTTTTTGTTTTGTTTTGTTTTGTTTTTTTGGGGGGAGGGGAGACAAGGTTTCTCTGTGTAGCCCTGGCTGTCCTGGAACGCCTCTGTAGACCAGGCTGGTCTCGAACTGAGAGCCGCCTGCTGCTGAGATTAATGGCATGTGCCACCACCTCACACCTTCCTGGGTGAATTTTTTTTTTTTAATTAAGTACTTTGAATATGAAAGTTCATCAAAGGAGCTTATTTTTATATGTTATGTATTTTTCTTTCTTTCTTTCTTTCTCTCTCTCTCTCTCTCTCTCTCTTTCTTTCTTTCTTTCTTTTGTAGTTTTTCGAGACAAGAGTTTTTCTGTGTAGCCCTGGCTATCCTGGAACTCACTCTGTAGAGCCAGGCTGGCCTTGAGCTCACAGAGATCCACCTGCCTCTGCCTCCTGAGTGCTGGCATTAAAGGTGTGCCCCATTACCGCCTAGCCTGTATTTTTCTTAGAAGACCTCACCACCTTGAACTGTAGTTTTAATTGAGATAGTAAGTCTTACTTATAACTAGAAAAAACTTGCTTTGTGAGGCCAAGTGTTAAGGTTAGAAGCTAGATATTGGTGTTAGTCATCAGGATGTAAAAAAAGAAGCATGGTGTATTTTGTGTGGGAACCCTATTAGCATCTTTAAAATGAGAACTATTGTAGATGTTGTAATTTCAGTAAGGTTGTAATAGATTTGGGGTTCATAGCTTATTCACACATAAGATAATGGAGCCAAATTGTTTTTTACTTTTGTGTTTACCTTACCATTCCGTGTCAGAATATTTTATTGGTTACTTACAGAAAATCTCATTTGACATAGAATAAGTTATTGGTATTTTTAAAAAGTCCTATTTTTTTATTCTTCTCTTCTGCTTTACATTATGCTGAGAAGAAGCATACAGGTTTATTTTAAGGTCTGGCATTGTGTCTTGACTTTTCTAAAATGTCTTGTCAGGAGGAAGATGAGGTAGTAGTGGTTGCCCACACTGTTGCTGCAGTTAGCTTATGCTCAGTAGTTTAGTTTGTGAGGTTGAACTATTGCAGTTTACCTTTAGAAAAACAGATTCTTCAAATGGACTTGAACGAATGCTACCTTTCGAAAGATAGCCTGGCAAATGAGAGAATAGTCAATTTCGTCACCCCTTAGGAAAAATGGAAACACTTGAGACAGTTAAATCAAGGCTAGTTTTCAGTTAGAGAACATTTAAATCAGTGTAGATAGGCAGATCTAGTAAAATAAATACAGTATTTTAGAGCACTTAACAAACAAGACACATATCTGAGTTCGAGGCCAGCCTGGTCTACAGAACGAGTTTCAGGACAGCCAGGGCTATACAGAGAAACCCTGTCTCTAAAAACCAAAAACAAACAAATGAATAAACAAACAAACAAAACCCACCAGAACAACCATTCCTTCCCAAACTGCAGGCAGGGTTTTATAAGACTCTGAGGAGTTGCACAATTGACTGGCTAGCCGGCCAGTGGCCTGCACTTGGGGCAGCCTCGGTTAGTGCTCTCACTTAAGGAGAAAGAACTTACCGAGAGAGTCAGATAGAACTTTACAGTTCTAAGACATTCTTCATCAGGCGGTGGTGGCGCATGCCTTTAATTCTAGCACTTGGGAGGCAGAGGCAGGCGGATCTCTGAGTTTGGGGCCAGCCTGGTCTGTAGAGTGAGTTCTAGGAGCTAACTACACAGAGAAATCCTGTCTCAAAAAACAAAATCAACAACAACAAAATTTTCCTTCAGAACTAGCTACGGAACATTTCCCAATCCTTTTCTCCTATAGCATCAGGAGAAACCCAGAGTCATGTGGAAGTTTGGTTGATTGTAGAATGTAATTTGCAAAATGGTAATTTTATTGATTTGATATTTTAAGATTTGTGTAAGCAGCATGGATAGATTTGACCTTTACACACACACACACACACACACACACACACACACACACACACATACACACACACAATCACAATCACAATCACACAATTTAGTTTTGTCCTTAGACCTAGTAGCATTTTATGGTTTTTACCTTATAGGCGAGTATGGCATGTTGTTTCTTTATAAAGTGATAATTATAAATTTGACCCAGCTCTTTCCAGAGCTATCTGCTGGTAACAGGGAACATTTTAACCTAGCTAATCACATCAAGTACCCATTAATACTTATGATAAACTTATGCAAGATTGATTCAGCCTGTCATGGTGTCCCATGCCTTTAATCCCAGCACTCAGCAGGCAGAGGCCAGTGGATCTCTGTGAGTTCCAGGCCAGCCAGGGCTGCACAATGAGACCCTGTCTCAAAAAAAAAGATTCATTATTAGGATCCACTAAATTTTGATGCTTTAGGCTAAAACCAACCAGAAAAGTATTTGAAGCCATGAAATTGATGCGGTATAAGTTTTTAATGAGTGGAGAGGCCATCTTGTAATATATGCATTAATTCTGAGAGTCTGTTAGACTCTAAGGCACTGTCTTTTAGGCATGGTTTATTTTAAAAAACTATTTGAGATCTTATTTTGTAATATACTTTTTTAATATGAGAAACTAGTAAGCGAAAACGGCTGAAAACTGTTTTTTTACTGTTCTGCACTTCAAGGGTTGGTGAAATCACTGGCACTTAAGCCAGTGCAAGGAATGCACCTCCCTACACAGTGCAGGGATTAGTATTGTCATCAGCTTCTGCAAGAGAAATACGAAACTCTTGAGTGCCTGAACTCAGGTCCTGACAGGTAAAGAGTCTTTTAATTTATCATTAATAGACAGCTTGAGTAAAGCCACGTAGAAAATGATCATTGGAAAATTTTGTGCCAGCTTTTCCCTAGTGTATCCTATCCTTTCCACATTAGTGTGTGAGAAAGGAGCTCCCCTGATGAAGTGTCTCTATACAGGTCCAATTCCAGATTTACCATCTTCACTTTGGCTTATCTATATAAGGGCCTAAATTACATTGTTTGTGAAGTATGGTTATATATTTGAATGTGTACTTATGGAAGTGTGCATGTGTTTAATGTAACAAAAGAATATTGCCAAATACATTATCAGAACAAATTGTTAACTTGACAAAAAGTAATGGTTCTTCACACATGACTATAAGCCCTTGTTTAACTTCTAGTAATGTATATTCTCTCATATAATTATGTATCGATAAACAACACTAGCCACCATCTCTTTGAAGTGGACTTATTTAATGTCATTATTCTGAAAATTCATGTGGCCCTTAAGATGGGAAGACTGAAAATGAAAGCAACATAACTGTCTCTAAAACATATGTATTGATGTGATAGACATGGAGATATTTTCAGTGGAAAGGAACTTGACTATGACTTCAGTTTTTTTTTTATTTATTTATTATGTATACAATATTCTGTCTGCATATGTTCTTGCAGGCCAGAAGATGGCACCAGATCTCATTATAGATGGTTGTAAGCCACCATGTGGTTGCTGGGAATTGAACTCATGACCTCTGGAAGAGTAGTCAGTGCTCTTAACCGCTGAGCCATCTCTCCAGCCTTATGACTTCAGTTTTAAGACAGAGATGTAGGTTAGAGTTACTCTGTAGTCAGACAAATAGAAAATGACTGAATTGGGCTGGCATTAGGAAAATTTGATGGGACAGAGGCTAACCTAAAAAGAATGCTTGTCTCATAAAAATATATTCAAGGCTTGTAAATACAGCTTAGTGGTACAGTAATTGCCTAGCGTTCATGAGGCTCCAGGTATTTGATTCCCAGTCCAGCAAAATAAGTCAAACAATTAAAAATAAATGTATTCAAATTAAAACAATAACAACAACAAAACACTTCTGGAAGTCACATAAAGAGACACCTCTACTCCCAGCACTCAGGATAGTGAGGCATGAGGATCACAAGTTTGAGGCCAGCCTGGACTACATGGTTGAGATCTATCTCAAGCAGACAAAAAGTCAAAAGAGTCTTCTATTCAAACAAGACATTCCTTTAAATTAAAAAAAAAAAATTACTCATTTATTTAGCAGTGTTAAAGTTGGATGAATGTTAGGCAAGTGCTCAAGCATCAAGATGCATTCCCAGCCCTGAATAAAACATTTCTGAAGGCCACTTTGAACTTAGTTAAAACTTGGAATTCTGAAAGAGTCCTGGGAACTGATTCCAAGGAACTGGTATATTCTGCATCTTCTTCATCACTTAGACCTTAGTGCAAGATGTGAGCATAGCTATCTGATTAAAAGGGAGTAAAAAGAGGTTTGTTTAATTAATTAATTTATGACGTGGGTCTTCTACAGCTTAGGCCTACTTTCAGCTCATTGTGTATATTCAGACTGGCCTTGAAGTTGGTATCCTCCTGCTTCAACTTGCCAAGTGCTAGGAATACAAATGTGTTCTGCCATTCCTGGCACAGCCTTGAGGATGTATAGACCTCAGTGAAAATTGACACAAACAGTATGTAATACACTGTATTATAATGAAACCTTAACTAAGTTGTTTGAATTTATTTGCTGTTCTTGCCTCTGTGATACTATAGATACCAAGATTTCAGGGCTGGCAAAGATGGTTCAGTGGGTAAAGGTACTCCACCACACCCCCAGCCTCACGACTGGAGTTAGATCTCCTGACTTCACATGGTAGAAGGTGACACGTGTGTCTTGGTGTGCACCCACCTGAAAATAATGTTAAAAAAATAAAATATTTAGGGCTGGTGTGTAGTTAAGTGGCAGAATATTTTTCTGGCATGTGTAAGGCCCTGAGTTTTATCCCTGCTACTAAAAATAAATATTCAGAATCTATCAGCTCCTTTTGATAGACTTTATACTGTTTTGTATGGAGAGGTTGGGTGCATGGTTGCCTACCACTGATAGAATTCTCATGCATATTATACAAACACTCCACCACTGAATTATATCTTACCCAGTTTTTCTTTGGAGAGATTTTCTTTTGTTTCATTTTGCTTTTTGAGAAGGGGACACACTGTATATAACTAAGGCTGGCCTTGAACACTTAACAACCTCCTGCTTCAGCTTTCTGGCTGCTGGTTTAAAGAGGTTTTGAGCACACTTGTTTATAATGTCTTTATTTCTGGGTGTCTTTTGTTGTTGCTGTTTTTGTTTTATTTTAATTTACCTTTGTCTCCGGTTTACTGTTTTTTTCTCCCCTCCCCCCGCCCTATCTCCCCCCAAAGGGTTTCTCTGTGTAGCCAGGCTGGCCTCAAACTCAAGAGGTTCACCTGCCTCTGCCTTCCAAGTGTTGGGGTTAAAGGTGTGCGCCACCACCTGGCTTGGTTTAGTATTTCTGAATGTAATGAGTTAGAATGGGAACATAACGTCTATTTGTGCTATTGTTCTTTTGAAGAATGAGTAAAGTTTTGTGTAACCTGACCACTACTCCAGACTACATTGAGCAACCAGATAGTTTCTCAACTCTTTGGTAAATTTCAGGACATCCTGTTTTCTAAATTAAATGGCTCTCTTATTTCACTTTTAATATATCTTAATTTTTAGAGCTATTTTAGGTTAACAGCAGAATTGAGAAAAAAAAATACAGAGAGTTCCCATATAACCTCTGTTCCTGTGCACTCAACAGACTCTAATGTCAGCACACTGCTCTAACGTCAGCACACTGTTCCGAAGTGGCATTAGTGGTTCCAGTTGATAAATCTCCACTGAAACATCTTCATCTCACATCTGTTTATGTGTTAGTCTTGGAGTACTATCTGTGGGTTTTGACAAATGGGTGATGACCAGTGTCCACCATTACAGACTCATGTGGAACTGTTTTACTACCCTAAAACCATCTGTACTCTACCTGTTCATTCCTCCTCCCCATGTATCTCCTGACAACCACTAATCTTACCACTGCTGTGCCCATAGGGTTGTTTTTTTTTTTTTTAATTATTTTTAATTATATGTCTCTCTGTGGGTATGTGCATATGATTATAGGTGCCCACAGTGGCTAAGGAGTGTGGGATATCCTGGAGCTGGAGTTGCAGGTGGTTTTGTGCTGCCTGATGTGGGTGTTGAGAATTATCCTCTGGAAGCAGCTACTGAGCCATCTCTAGCCCTGTGCCCATAGTTTGCCTTTTCTAAAATGGCGCGGTTGGAATCAAACGGTATGCAGTCTTTCCTGATTGGCACTTTTCACTGCAATAGTATACATTGGAATTTTGTCCGTGTCTTTTCATGGCTTAGTAACTTGTTTCCTTCTAGCACTGAATAATATTCCATCTGGGTGTGGTGGTACAGACCTTTAATGCCAGCATTTGGGAAGCAGAGGTAGGTGGATTTCTATGAGTTATGCCAGCCTGATTTACACAGCAAGGTCCAGCCAGCTAGGGCTGCATAGTTAGACCCTGTCTCAAACAAAAAATGCCCTTTTTGCATATGCTACAATGTATTTACTACAGGAATGTTTTGGTTGCTTCCAAATTTTGGCAATTATGAATCAAGCTGCTGGAAAAATCATATTCAGGTTATTGTTTGAACTTAAAGTTCTTCGTTCTTTTGTATAAATACTAAGGAGTATAGTTGCTGAATCCTATGGTACAAAGAATATTAAGTCTTCTCCATCTTCCTTCTGAGACAGGTTCTAATGTAGCTCAGGCTGGCCTTGTATATGTAGCCAAGGATGACCTTGAATTCCTGATCTTTCTGCTTGTACCTCCCCAGTGCTGGGATTGGAGGTATGTGATATTATACCCAGGCAGGGTATTCAGTTTGTAAGCAACTTCTACTTCCAAAGTGGCTGTTCTGTCAACAGTGAAGGAGTTTCTATTGCTCCACAACTTTGCTAGAATTTGATGTTCTGGAGTTTGGACATTCTGATAGGTATGTTGGAGTATCTGTTGGTTTTCATTTGAATTTCTGTGATAATATATGGTGTGCATATTCTTCTCATGAGCTTATGTGCTATCTCATCTTTGGTTTAGATCTCTGTCTTGCTGAGGATCTGATCCAGTACCTTGTACATATTTAATAAAAGCCCTACCCCAAGCTACAGCTCTAGTGTCTACTTTGGCCCCTTAAACAGCTGTGATTACAGGCATGAACCATCCTTTCTCTCTTTGTCTACTTTATGATGCTGATGCTGATGATTTGGAAGAGGATCTCACTATGGAGCTTAGATTGGTCTCACACTCATGATCCTCTGATCCTCCTGCATCCCAAGTGCTGGGATTACAGGAGTGTACCATAGTTGTGTTTTTGTTTGTTTGTTTATTTGTTTTGGCTTTTTGCACCTCACTTTCCTCCTCCTCCTCCTCTCTCTCATGCCCCACCCCCCTTTTTCAGACGTTCTCACTACATAGTTAAGGCTGGCCTTAAACTCAGAATCTTCCTGTCTCAGACTCTCTGTGCTGGGATCACAGGTGTACTCTCTCCAGCTCTCTTACTGTTGAGTTTTAAGAATTCCTTGTGTATTTTAGATAATACTCTTTTGCTAGATAGTTCTTCTGCTAATGTTTCTCCCATTTTGTGGCTTATCTTTCCATTTTGACAGTGTCTTTTGCAAAGCAGTTGCTTAATTTAAATTAGGTTATCAGTTATTTCATGGATTCATGCCTTAAGTCATCTTGATTTTTGTCCTGTGTTGTGTTCTGAGAGTTTTCTAATTTTACCTTTTCCATTTAGGTGTATGGTCCATTTTAAGTTCTTTTATTTTTTTTTAGGACCGAACCCAGGGCCTTGCGCTTCCTAGGCAAGGGCTCTACCACTGAGCTAAATCTCCAACCCCTGTTTTAAGTTCTTATGGGGGATGTAAGCTTTGGCGTTGTTGCATGTGGCTGTTTAGTCCCAGTGAGCTGTAGAGGAGACTACCCTTTCTCTTATTTTACTGCTGTTGTTCCTTTGTCAAAGATGGACTGACTTTATTTGTGTCTATCTCTTCCTGGACTCTTTTCTTGTCTATTTTTTATTCTCTCACCAGAATCACACTGCCTTCATTACAATGGCTTTGTAGTTAGTCTTACAGATGAGTGATGTAGCCCTGACTTGAGATTCTTCTCCAATACTGTGTTCACTCTTTAGGGTCTTTTGCTTTTCCATATGAAATTTAGAATTAATTTGTTATCTATGAAGCAACTTCCTAGAATTTGTATGTCATTTCTATATCTATAGGTGTGTGTGTGTGTGTGTGTGTGTGTGTGTGTGTGTGTGTGTGTGTGATCAGCTTGAGTGTTGTTCTTCAGGAGCTAGCCAACATCCGTGTGTGTGTGTGTGTGTGTGTGTGTGTGTGTGTGTGTGTGATCAGCTTGAGTGTTGTTCTTCAGGAGCTAGCCAACATCCGTGTGTGTGTGTGTGTGTGTGTGTGTGTGTGTGTGTGTGATCAGCTTGAGTGTTGTTCTTCAGGAGCTAGCCAACATCCCCCCGCCCCCCGAGGATTTCTCTGTGTAGCTCTGGCTATCTTGGAATTCACTCTGTAGACCAGGTTGGCCTCAAACTCTCAGAGATCTGCCTGCAGCTGCCTCCTGAATGCTGGGATTAAAGGTGTGTACCACCACCGCCTGGTTCCAACATTCATTCTTTTTATTTTTTCTTTTGACTCAGGGTCTCACTGTGTAGCCCTAGAACTGGCTATGTAGATCAGGCTGCCATTAAATGAAAATGCAAAGGTCTGTCTGCTTCTGCCTCCTGAGTATTGGGATCAAATTCGTGGGCCAACTCCTGGGCGTGGTGGCACATGCCTTTAATTCGAGCACCCAGGAAGATCTGGCAGACCTCTTTGAGTTAAGGGCCAGCCTAGTCTCCATAGTGAGTCCTAGGACAGCCAGGTCTATGTAGAGAGACCCCATCTCAACACCTCCCCCCTAAGAAAAAAAGCATGGACCCCTACAGCCAGCTAATCTCAACATTCTTGGTAGCTGTATTTTATTTGGGAAGATAAATGAGCTGTATCATAAAGACAGAAAATTGTGACTTCAAAAAGTGTGGGCTATTTCCTCCCAAGCAAACAAACAAAACAGTTCAGCAAAAGGGATACCAGCTGAGTGTCATCTATCCAATTCTGTTCTGACACCATCTCCCTGTAGTTACAGGTCAAGGCTCGCGGATTAAGAGTTCAGTTTCTGCCGGGCGGTGGTGGCGCACGCCTTTAATCCCAGCACTCGGGAGGCAGAGCCAGGCGGATCTCTGTGAGTTCGAGGCCAGCCTGGGCTACCAAGTGAGTTCCAGGAGAGGCGCAAAGCTACACAGAGAAACCCTGTCTCGAAAAACCAAAAAAAAAAAAAAAAAAAAAAAAGAGTTCAGTTTCCAAGATATTTACTGCCCCTCTCTTCAGACACCAATTGTAAACGTGGGTGGTTTTCCCTGTTTCTAATCTTCCAACTATTCCAAGTCCTCACAACAACCTCTTGATTTTGTTTTGTTTAATTTTTTGAGACAGTTTTTCTGTGTAGTCCCTAGCTGTCTTGGAATTTGCTCTGTAGACCAGACTGGCCTTGAACTCACCAAGATCCTCCTGCCTCTGCTTCCCAAGTGCTGGGATTAAAGGCACACACCGCCACTGCTGTCCACCTCTTCAGTTCTGATTAATTTGCTTCAGCAGCTCACAGATCTCAGGGAAATACTTACTGGTTTATTACAAAGAGTACAGATGGCACGATATATAGGACCAGGCATGGGGCTACAAGCCTGCAATGCCGGTACTTGGGAGGTAGAGGCAGACAGATGTCTGTGAGTTCAAAGCCAGTCTGGCTTACATAGTGAGACATTTTAAAAAATAAAACAAAATATGGGGAGTGGGGAAAAGGCTCATCATTGTCTAGGAATTTCTCTTGTCTGGAAGCTTTCTGAATGCTCAAATTTTCAGTTTTTGTTTTTTTTCTTTTTTTGAGACAGTGTTTCTCTGTATAGCCTCCCTGGCTGTCCTGGACTTCTCTTCTGTAGACCAGGCTGGCTTTGAATTCACAGAGATCCACTTCCCTCTGCTTCCCAAGTGCCGGGATTAAAGACATGCGCTACCACCTCCTGGCTTCCTTTTGAGTTTTTGTGGAGACAATTTCCTATCTAATGCTAATAGAATTGGTGAGAAAATCCAGAAAGGCCCGTCCAGATTCCTCTTGACATTTCCATATAGCATTCTCTTTTGAAATAGTGGTAGCAAGGAAGATTAACTTACGCTTAATTAATACCTGCTTTGGGGGTGGAGTTATGAGCTAGGGCCATTGAGTAAAACTCCAAATACCTATTATTATATCCTAACAGGTAGCAAGAAAACATACAGAATAAACTAGTATTAAAGGCAAAAAAAAAAAAAATTGGAAAGGCATATAGAATGAGAATTGTTTATTTTGTTTGGTGTGGGTTTCATGTAGCCAAGGTTGGCTTTGAACTCACTATGTCTGGAATTAGAGGCATGTACCACCATGTCCCATGTTATGCAGTGCTGGGGATAGAACCCAGGGCTTCATGCTCATTAGACCAGCACCAGAGCTACACTCTCCAGCCTTGTGACGATTGTTCTTAAAGTCTCTGATTGGTGTGTAAAATGAAAAAAAATTTTTCTTAATAAAAAAATGAAAAAAAAGTGATAGAACAAATCTTTAAAGAAATAAGTTGATATCTGAATGATTAAGATTTACATACATAGCTGGAGAAAGAACTGTTGAGGCAGATGTGGAAATCCTGAGATTGGGTTGGAGAATGTTTGCACCAACAATATTAGTTTTAATTCTAGGCAACATTAAAGCTAACTACTAATGTGTGTAGTGGTCATTGGTGGTGGATTTAATTTGTGTTTCCTTGAAGACTAATAATGTTGAACATTTTTTCATTTTTGCTTTGACTATTTATTTTGAGCTTAAGAGTATCATAGACTTTGATTTGGGGGCTACGGAATGCTCCACTTAATCTGTTCAGCATAAAATGAATGGATAGTTCCAAGAATACAAGACAATTTAGAAGAATTCAAATATATGGCTATTCTCTTCTGAGGAATCCAGAGAGGACTTGATTCCTTGGTAGTTCTATAGTCTAGTTGTACTTACAGTTGGAGGTATTTATTGTGGAGGAATGTAGCACTCCAGCACTGGGTTGTTCTGTTCTCAGGCTCTCTTCTTCTTTTGTGTTTCATTAACTTCTTGCCAGTTTGAAATGTTTCTGTAGATTTATAAGGACAAATTGGTTTTAGTCATACCTCAAAACTGCCAGAATCCCAAAGTTCTTAGAAAAGAACTTTGGCTGGGGTGGTGGCTTGGTTGGTAAAGTTCTTGCTGCACTGTTGTGAGGACTTGATTTCAGATCCACACCACTCACATAAAAGGGGACTTGGGGGGCTGGAGAGATGGCTCAGAGGTTAAGAGCACTGATTGCTCTTCCATAGGTCCTGAGTTCAATTCCCAGCAACCACATGGTGGCTCACAACCATCTATAACAAGATCTGGTGCCCTCTTCTGGCCTGTAGCCATACATGCAGACGGAACACTGTATACATAATAAATAAATAAATCTTGAAAAAAAGTGGGGGAGGGACTTGGAAGTCATTGGCCTGCCAGCATAGCCAAACTGTGAGCTGCAGGTTCAGGAAGAGACTGTCACACACATGAGGTGTCACACACAGGAAGACACCCGATGTTGCCCTCTGGTCTCCTCGTGCACACGAACATGCCACACACACCAAGAAAAGAATATTGTTCCCTTGTCTGTTTGATCATTTGAGAATGTCTCACTATCATCCCAGGCTATCCTCATTGTCGTCATGATCCTCCTGTCTTAGCCTCCCAAGAACTGAGATTGCTGCTGTGTACAACCACACATGACAGAAGTGAACGTTTATAGGCGTTGTGGTGATAATTGCCTTTCCTTCAGGCTGTTGTAATTGTATTCTATGGAGTCACTTTACAGCATGTGTTTAGTTTTTGTTCTAGCAGAGAACAATTCTCTGTATACCAAGTTTTGGATATCTGTTTAAATTCAGAAGCAATTTTAGGATTACATAAAGAATCTTAGGAAATAATTACAAGAAGGCAGCTGAGATTTAGTCTAGCCATTTAGTCTTCATCATATCCTTAACTTCATTTTCTATTTCCTTTTCTGTAAAATGAAGGTTTATTTAGGGGATCAATGAAAGTTCTTTAAAGTTTGAACTAAACTGTAAGAATTTAGTTTTAGCCTGGCAGTGGTGGTGCACGCCTTTAATCCCTGCACTTTGGAGGCAGAGGCAGGCAGATCTCTGTGAGTTTGAGGCCAGCCTGGTCTATGAAGCAAATTATAGGACAGCCAAGAAAGAAACCCTGTCTTGAACCACCACCCTCCAAAAAAAAAAAAAAAAAAAAAGATTTTAGTTTTATAGACACGTGTATAAACCTTAGTGATAATATAAAAAACTTTGAAATCTTGCTAAGTCAGTTTAAAGCATCTACAGGGCTGTGTATTCCTTTCCTGTAATCTCAGCATTTGGGATGAAGAGCAGAGAGGATCACTGCAAGTTACAGACTGACCTGAACTATAGTGTGAGATGCTGACTCATAAAGCCAAACATTTTAAAAATGAATAAAGTGTGTAGATTTTAATAGCTTTTAGTTTGTTCACACTTTGTATGGTCACCAGCAGACTCAATATTTCCCAGCTCCAAGAAGTACTCATTGCCCATTTCCCCTCCATCTGCCACGCATTTACTTTTTAAAGATTTTTTTGTTTTGTTTTTTGTTTTTTGTTTTTTGAGACAGGGTTTCTCTGTGTAGTCCTGGCTGTCCTGGAGCTCGCTCTGTAGACCAGGCTGGCCTCAAACTCACAGAGATTCGCCTGCCTCTGCCTCCCAAATATTGGTATCAGAGGCATGTGCCATCACCGCCCAGCTAAGATTTTTATTTATTTATTTTTTTAAGACAGTTGTCTCACATACCTCAGGCTGGCCTCAAACTTGTAATGTACCCAAGGCTGGCCTTGAGCTTCTGAGTCTTCTATGTCTTCCTCCTCAGGGCAAGAATTATAAGCATGTGTTATCACCCACCTCACCCCTCCAGCTGTGTCTAGGCTGTTCTTTTTTTGTTTTTAGTGATGCTTGGATATTTGTCTTGTTTAACTTGGTCTATGTTCAGTTTCAAGTTCATAGGGACTGAGGGTGTTGCTCAGTGGTAGGATGCTTTAAAAAGACAAACAGTTGGGTGGGCTCATTGAGTAAACTGCCATGTGAGGACTTGGGTTTGGATCTTAGCACCCATGTAATACGCCAGGCAAAGCACACACATACTCCAGTAACCTAAGCACTGGATGGGCAGAGACAGGGGGATCTCTGAAAGCCAGCCATCTCAAACACGGCTTTAATCCCATACAGCACTGGGGAGGAAGGGGCAGGCAGATCTCAAAGTTTGAGGCCAGCCTGGTGTATAGAGTGAGTTCTAGGACAGCCAGCGCTACATAGTATAACCCTGCCTAGAAAAAACAAAAACCAAACCAAAACACCCACAGATTAAGGTGGAATCATTTGGAAAGACACTTGGTTGACCTAGCCTCTACACACACATGCACACATACGTGCAGGTACTCGCAGAAGAAAAAAAATGACAAGACAAAAAAACTTAAGAGGATCACTAGTTGAGCTTGCTCTCCCATGCCTTGACCCCAGCTTTTGAGATATTGAGGCAGGAGGATTAGTAGTTTAAGGTCATCTTCAGTCACATAGCAAGGTCAAGTCCAGTCTGAGCTTCGTGAGACCCTCTTTCAATGTTGATGCCCATTAAGGCACAACTCCTTTCTTCCTTCCCAATCTTTGTTTTCAACATTCATTTGAAAAGGTGGCATATACCCCATAATGTATGTGTGGAGGTCCAGAGACAACTTTCAGGAATTGCTCCTCTCCTTCTACCATGTGGGTTTCAGGGATCCAGCTCAAGATGGTCAGGTATGGTGGCATGTACCTTTATCCACTGAGCTATCTTGTGGTACAGCACCTCATTTATTTTTATTGTTGAATAACAGTTCATTGTTATTCACATTTTATCTATTAATTAGTTGATGGACATTCGGTGACAGAAGCCCCACATTGGAACTATTAATAACAATACTATTATGAACATTTGTACACTTGTATATATACAAGTTTCTGTATTGACATAGTTCTTCAGAGAGAGAAATAGAGAAAGAGAGAAAACACACATGGAAGTGGGATTGCCCCACCATAAGGTAACTGTATATTTAACCTTTTGATGAAGTACCAAACTGTTTACTAGGTGTCTACTATTTTATATTCTACCAAAAATATATGTGGGCTTCAGTTTCTCGACAGCCTCCCTAGATGTGTTTGTAATTATAATCATCATAGTGGGTTTGAATTGGTATGTTTTTTGGTTTTGATACTGAGCATCTTTTTGCATGCTTATTAAGGCCATATTTTTAACCATTATTTTCACCTGGGGTATACTTGGGATGTGTTGGTTGGAACTGGCTTATGGATTCTTAGTGTGTCAAGTAAGCTTCCTTAAGTGGCATTAAAGACAGCAGTTTCTTCTCCTTCCTGGTTTGTGGAGAGTAAGTAACTGGAGTCTTAATTTATCTGTACATGTTATTATTATATTTATTTCTGTAAAATCCAAGAGCAAAGAATCTAGAAGAGGGTGTGATTTCTATCTGAGTTTACGTTGTAATCTATCTTTCGGGGAGCGGGGTGCAAGACTCTCGTGATATCTTCAACAGTGAATTTGTAACAGTGTACTAGATCTTCTAAAGATCCATGAGTCGGTGCGGCATAGAAAGTAATGCCACAGTCTCATAAGAATTAGAATGAATCATTTCCCTAAGTCTGACAAGACGATCACAACTCTGCAAGCTGAGACGACAAGAGAATTGCTAGTTGAAGCACAGTTTAGGCTATATAGTAAGACCCTATTGATGCATTTAAATAATTACTCTTTATCAATAAAAACTTGGGAGTCAGATATCGTGGTAAGAACTTGAATGATCAGAGAAGGTGAAGTGGCCAGTGACCTCCTATCTCTTTTGTTCCTCCATTCAAAAGGGCTGAGACCCTCTCTCAGGCCCACCCTCCTACTTCCTGTGTCTGTCAGTCTCAGTCCTCCAAAACTTGTATGGTTAATTTTGTAGCTAGTAGCTAGCTCCACCCTCTGATTAAAAATAAACTTTATTGTCAGTCTCGGGAGCATCAGAGTGCAATCAAAATATCACTCAACACTCTCACAAAATGAGCACAGTATAAATGAACAAATAGAAAAGAAAACTATCATTTGTAGTAACTATTTCCTTTACATCACCAGAGATGGCAAATTTATAAAGAACTGTAATTATTCTTTAAAATGTCATACATGTCTGTCTATGTATGCGCGAGTGTGCACGTTTGTGCACATGTGTATGTGAGGTCAGTGGACAGCTTTGTGGAGTTGCTACTCTCCTACTTTTACATTATAAATTCTGGGAATTTTGAACTTTTATTACCAGACACTTGTACAGCAAGTGCCTTTAATTATTGAATCATCTCACCAGCCCACTTGTAATTCTTTTTAAGGAGCATTTTTGAAACTTGATTTACTAAATTGAGAATGTTGCATTTTGTCCAGTATGTTGGCACACACCTTTAATCCCAGCGCAGGGTCTCTGAATTCCAGGCCAGCCAGAGGTACATAGTAAGACCTCTTGTCCAAAACACAATCAAAGAAAAGGAAGGCTAAGGCAGGAGGATTGCTATAAGGTCAAGATCAGCCTGGGCTACATAGTACCAGGGCTGTCTAGCCAGAACTGTCTCACCAAACAAGAATATTTCATTCATTTCAGTAGGAATTTTGTTAAAGATGTTAACTTCGAAGTCATGTACTCCGATTTGTGAAGTAATTTCTTTTTTTTCCTCTTTCCAGAAATCCACGCTACAGGATTTAACTATCAGAATGAAGATGAGAAAGTCACCCTGTCCTTTCCTAGTACTCTCCAGACAGGTGAGAGACTGTCTCTGTGAAATCCATAGAAACTACTCGTGTTAGCTTTCCAGGGAACGTGTGCTGTCTCTTCCCTGAGTATTGCTCACCGATTGAAGTGTTCAGACCTTCCCTCCCCCTCAAAATTCTGGGTTATGAAAATAAAGGTTTCAGATTTCTATCTATTTGTGTTTTAATTAAACAGAAAACTAGATGAAAAGCTAAAGATCATTTACCATAGAAGAAGATGTTTAATTTTTAATTGTTTCTGTTTGTTTTTCAAGATAAAGTTTCTCTGTGTAGCTCTGGTTGTCCTGGAACTCACTCTGTAGGCCAGGTTGGCTTCCAACTCACAGAGATCCACCTGTCTCTGCCTCCTGAGTGCTGGGATTGAAGGCGTATGTCACCATGCCCAGCTCAGTTTCTGTTTTTTAAAAATACATTGACTTAGCTCCATCTGCTGCTGCTTGAAATACTCTACATATGATTTTGGTGTACAACCAGAAAGAGAAATTTTCCTAGTGAGGGCACAGAAAGGAAGATTCAACAATGTTACTATTATTTGTCATAAAAGCACAAAGAAAGTAGATCTTCAGAGCTTAGTATAAAAGAAATTATATAAAAATCAATTTGGAAAGCTCTAGGGATTTGATAAATGAGTAGATGAAAATGAGCACTTCAGGCGGTGGCGGCGCATGCCTTTAATCCCAGCACTCGGGAGTTCGAGGCCAGCTTGGTCTACAAAGCAAGTTCCAGGACTACATAGTGATACGCTGTCTCAAAAAAACCAAAAAAAAAAAAAAAAAAAAAAAAAAGAACAGATCATTTATTAAATACACTATTAAATGTGTAAAAAGATACTCAGTTTCCTAGTAATCAGAACTATCAAAACAAGTTGCTCTAATACAAAACTAATTTATTCTTGTAATGTAAACTGAAGTTAAAAAGTTCTTTTTTTTTTTTTGCTTTTTAAGACAGAGTTTCTTTGTGTAGTTTTGGTGCCTGTCCTGGAAATCTCTCTGTAGACCAGGCTGGCCTTGAACTCACAGAGATCCGCCTGCCTCTGCCTCCCGAGTGCTGGGATTAAAGGTGTGTGCCACCGTGGCCCAGCTTAAAAAGATTCTTAATGGGGCCTGAGAGATGGCTCAGTGGTTAAGAGTGCTTGTCGTTCTTCTACAGGCCCAAGTTCAGCTCTGACACCCATGTCAGGAGATGTGCACCTCCCTATAACTCCAGCCATGGGGGGGATCTGATACCCTCTTGTGATCCCCCCCCACACACACACACACTCTCACTCCTTTTTTGTTTTGTTTTTCTAAACAGGGTTTCTCTGTGTAGTCTTGGCTGTCCTAGAATTCACTTTGTAGACCAGGCTGACCTCCAACTCACAGAGATCTGTCTGCCTCTGCCTCCCCATGCACCACCACCTCCCAGTTAAAAATAACTCTTAAATGAGTAAGATTCTTGATGATAAAAAATGCTTTGTAGTACTGGGTAGAGATAAACCATGTAATTACTTTTGAAAACCAGCTTGTCAGTACATGCAAAGAGCTGAATGTACTCATGACATTGGACTCAGCCATTCTGGTAGTATGTATTCTAAGGAGAAGTCATAACAAAAATATTTTATGCCTGAAAGTATGTTATTGAGACATTATATATGTTGGTGACAAAATTAGAATTAATATTTGTTCAACACTGAGTTAACAAATTCATTGTGACTTCTCAGTATAAATGAAATATACTTAGCAGTTAAAGTTTGTTAATTCTTATTAATGTAATAAAATGCTTATTATAATACAAATTTTAAAACTATAAAGTATATATTCAGGTTGACAAATCCTATTTCTAAAATAGTACAAATAGAATGATACTCAGCTGGATATCCTCGCTCACACCTGTAATCCCAGCACTTGGGAGATAGAAACAGGAGAATCAGGAGGTCACCTGGGCTAGGCCAGACCCCATTTTAGTACCTCCTCCCTGTTTACTCTGTAGATGTCTAGATTATGTCTAAATATTTACACAGTTATTGCTTTTATTCTTATTTATAACTATTATCTGATTTCCAGAAATTTTTAAATTTTTAAAAAATTGATCTGTGTGTGTGTGAAATGTATGTACGTGTATATACACATAGTATAACTTTTGGAAGTCATACTATGATGAATTAAATGTTTTTTATATGTATGTATGTATGTATTTTGGTTTTTCGAGACAGGGTTTCTCTGTGTAGTTTTGGTGCCCGTCCTGGATCTTGCTCTGTAGACCAGGCTGGCCTCTGAACTCAGAGAGATCTGCCTGGCTCTGCCTCCCGAGTGCTGAGATTAAAGGTGTGCGCCACAACCGTCCGGCTAAATGTATTTGTTTTTATGTCTATGGATGTTTTGCCTGAATGTATGTATATGTGCATGTAAGTATGTGCACCACATGCATGCAATATCCTCAGTGGTCAGAAGAGGATGCTGGATCCCCTGGAACTGGTGTCATAGAAGTTTGTGAGCCAACATGTGGATGCTGGGAATTGAACCCTGATCCTCTGGAAGAGCAGCCAGTCAGCTTAACTCTGAGTCATCTTTATAGCTCCTCCTCCTTTTAAGCAAAGGTTTCAGAAGATGAAATTGAGTATGTTCTGAATTATAGGAAAAAACAAGGAAATGCAAAACAGAAAAATAGGAAAACTGAGAACCAGTCTATCAGAACCAAAATCCAAATTATTTAAAAAAGAAAAATTAAAGGACAGAAAAAATGGGAAGATTTTTTTTTTTTTTTTTGTGGTTTTTCGAGACAGGGTTTCTCTGTAGCTTTGGAGTCTGTTACTAGCTCTGTAGACCAGGCTGGCCTTGAACTCACAGAGATCCACCTGCCTCTGCCTCCCGAGTGCTGGGATTAAAGGCGTGTGCCACCACCGCCTGGCTAAGTGAGTTTTTTTTTTTTTTTTTTCCTTGGAGCTGAGGACCAAACCCAGGGCCTTGCGCTTGCTAGGCAAGCGCTCTACCACTGAGCTAAATCCCCAACGAAATTTTTATTAAAGGAATAAGTTCAGCCAGCGAGGTGGTGCTTGTCATCAAGCCTGCTTCTGTAGCTTGACTCTGGAGCCACATGAGAGCAGGAGAGAGCTGTCTCTGCAAGCTGTCCCGGGCCTCCAAGTCTTGGCACTTGTCATATGCTGTGCACTCTTCTTCCTCCCTTCCCACCTGACTGCACAATTGAATACATAAATGTAAGGTTTGAAAATTTGTAAAAAGACTAAAGTAAGAAATCTCTTTGAATTAAACACTGGCATCTTCAGTCTACAAAAATACACCTTTGGAGGCCCTGTGGTGGCTCACACCTTTAATTCCAGCATTCGGGAGGCAGAAGCAGGAGGATCTCTTTGAGTTCAAGGCCAGCCTGGTCTACATAGTGAGTTCCAGGACAGCCAGGGCTACAGGGAGAAACCCTGTCTTGGCGAGTGGGAGAAGGAAAAGAAATCAGAGTTGAAACCTTGGCTGCTGGCTATTTATGGAGGGCACACTGACCAGGACTTGTAGCTTATAGTTAAGCTTGTGGCTGCTGTATCAATTTAAAATGTAAGCTGTTACTTGATAAAAATGAAGCAATTTTAGTCTGGCACACGCCTTTACTCCCAGCACTCTGGGATAGAGGTAGGAGGTTCTGTGTGAGTTTTGAGGTCATCCTGGTTTACATAGTGAGCTCCAGGATTGCCAGGACTGTAGAGAGAGCCTGTCTCAAAACAAAACAAACAGTAACCTTATGTGTATGAGCGTTTTGTCTGCGTGTATGTCTGTGCAGTAAGTGTGATGCCATTAGAAGCCAGAAGAGATGGGGTCAGATCCCCTAGAACTGGATTTACAGGTGATTGTGTGCCGTGTGAGTGCTGGAAATCAAACCTGGGTCCTCTGAAGAGCAACAGTGCTGTTAACTGCTGAACTATCACTCCAACCCTCCTACTCAAAAAAAAAAAAAAGTATGTATCATTAAAGAACTATAGTATGTATGTATGTTTGTATGTATGTATGTTTTTTTGGGTTTTTTTTGAGGCAAGGTTTCTCTGTGTAACAGTTCTGGCTGTTCTGGAACACTACCTCATATTCTATGTTCATACTGTGACAATATTAGAAGTCAGTAGCAAGGCCAGGCACGATGGCCCACATGTTTGGGAGGCAGAGGCAGGCAGATCTCTGAGTTTCAGGCCATGGTCCACATAGTGCTCCAGGACAGCCAGAACTACATAGAGAAATCTTGTCTCAAAAAAAAAAAAATTAATAGCAAAATTTTTTCATTTTTCACATATTGAGTAATTGAGTCAAAACTTGTTAGGAAAGTTAAATTAGCAGAACATTTGGTTAGTATGTGCAAGGCCAAGTGTAGTCTCCAGTACTGCAAAAATATAAAAAGGGAAGAAGAAAATTAGAAAACACTAGACATCATGGCATGTATTTGTAGTTCTGCCTCCTTAAGAGGCTGGAATGAGAGCCAGGGAGTTTGAGACCATTGTGAGAAAACTAAGACCCCATCTAAAATCATAAACAGAAAATTAGCAAGAAAATAGAAAATATTTAGAACTGAATAAGAAAATTGAGGCATATCAAAACATACCGAATCTAAGTAAAATGCTATACAAGCAGGATATTTAGTTAAAAACAAAGACTGAAAATGAATCAGCTAAACATCAAGCTCAAGTAAACAAAAACAGATTCTTCCTACGAGAAAGGGGAGAGGTAGAACTTATTACTGTCATGCTCAGGGACTTGGATTCAATCTCCATTGCCACTAAGAAGGAAGAAGAGATTGAGGAAATACAGGCTTGCTATGTATGAGAAGCCTGACGACCCAAGTTTATCTCCAGGACCCACATAAAAAGCCAGATGAAGCTAGATGGGAGGTGGAGACAGAAGGATCACTTGCCTGCCAGCTATCCTTTAGTGCCATGGACCATGAGTACCAGCCCAGCCTGGGCATCATACTCCAGTTCAAAAATAAATAGAGCAAACAAAAGCTTGTCTCTGCTACATTATGCCTTTTAGTTTGCTTCTTTTTTCATAGTACCAGGGATTTAACCCAGGGCCTTAGGCCCGGGCCTTCCACCTCTCAGCTGTGTCACCTGAGCCACTCCCTCTCTGTTTGTTTGTTAGTTTGTTTTCTAGATAGGCTTTCTCTATGTAGTCTTGACTGTCCTGGACCTTGCTCCATAGACCAGGCTGGCATCAAACTCACAGAGATCCACCTGCCTCTGCCTCCTGAGTGCTGGGATTAAAGGCATGTGCCAACACAGCCCAGCTGCTCTCTGTTTTTGTGATAGGTCTTGGCTGCATTCCTCTGCCTGAACTAGATCTTGCTTTATAGACCAGGTTGGCTTTGAACTTGCCTCTGCCTCACAAATGCTAGGGTTATGGGTGTATGCTGCTGTGTCCTGCTTAGGTTTGTTAGCGCAAGCGCGTGCGTGGTGTGTATGTGTGTGTTTATATTTGTTTGTTTTATTGTTTTCTTTTGTTTGAGGCAGCATGTGTAGCTCTGCTGGGCTACAAGATAGTAGGTAGACCATGTTGGCCTCAAACACAGAAATCCACCTGCCTCTCCCTCCTGAGTCCTGGGATAAAGGTATGGGCCACCATGCCCAACTTCAGCTTAGAATTCAATTCCTACACCCAACTGTGAACTGAACCTAAAGCTTCCACATGCCAGACAACTGCCGTTATCACTGAGCTACATTCTCACATGCCTGGCCCTGTTTTTTGTTGTTTTTTTTTTTTTTGGTTTTTCGAGACAGGGTTTCTCTGTGTAGCTTTGTGCCTTTTCCTGGAACTCACTTGGTAGCCCAGGCTGGCCTCGAACTCACAGAGATCCACCTGGCTCTGCCTCCCGAGTGCTGGGATTAAAGGCGTGCGCCACCACCGCCTGGCGTTGTTGTTTTTTGTTTTTTGTTTTTTTGTTTTTTTTTTTGGTTTTTTGAGACAGGGTTTCTCTGTGTAGTTTTGGTGCTTGTCTTGGAGCTCGCTCTGTAGATCAGGCTGGCTTCGAACTCACAGAGATCCACCTGCCTCTGCCTCCCGAGCGCTGGGATTAAAGGCGTGCGCCACCACTGCCCGGCCCCTAGCCTTGTTTTATCTTATTTTTTAATTTTATTTTGGCAGAGTTATTGCTGTGGTACATAGTTTGAAAATTTATATGCTCCCTGATGGAATTTTGCTTTGCCCTCCTCTCAGTTTACCCCTTAAGTGGAATCAGTTTCCTCTGTATCATTACAAACTATATCATAGTTTTGTAGTCGTTTATATATACTGAAATAGTTTTTAAAAAACAATTCTTTGTATATGGGTGTTTTGTCTGCATGTATGTCTGTGCACCAGATGGTTGTGAGCTGCTGTGTGGGTTCTGGGAATCAAACCTGAGTCCTTTGGAAGGGCAGCCAGTGCTATATCATTCTTGATAAATTTATAAAACACATGATAAATGTCAAAGCCATTTCAAATAATATCAGAGAAAATTACCTATATGTAATACACTATAATTCATCATACTGATTTTTATCTGTTCCATATTTTATTAGAAATTGAGTTTATACATAAAATACTTTATAGTTTTTGAATTTTTTAAGTTAATAGAATTTTTTTTTGTTTTGTTTGTTTGTTTATTTGTTTTTCGAGACAGGGTTTCTCTGTGTAGCTTGAGCCTGTCCTGGAACTCACTTTGTAGATCAGGCTGGCATCGAACTCACAGAGACCCTCTTCCTGCCTCAGCCCCCCAAGTGCTGGGATTAAAGGTGAGCACCACCACTGCCCAGCAGAATAATTCTTTTAAAAAATATATTTATGAGCCGGGTGGTGGTGGCACACTCCTGTAATCCCAGCACTTGGGAGGCAGAGGCAGGTGGATCTCTGTAAGTTCGAGACCAGCCTGGGTCTACAGAGCTAGTCCAGGACAGGCTCCAAAGCTACAGAGAAACCCTGTCTCGAAAAACAAAACATACATATACATATTTTACATATAAGAGTTTGTGTTCCGGGGGCTAGAGAGATGGCACAGAGGTTAAGAGCACTGACTGCTCTTCCAGAGGTCCTGAGTTCAATTTCCAGCAATACATGGTGTCTCACAACCATCTGTAATGAGATCTGGGGCCCTCTTCTGGTGGACAGACATACATGCAAGCAGAATACTGTGTACATAATAAAAAAAGAAAAAGGGTGTGTTCCTATGTATGTGCAGAGCCTACAGAGGTCAGAATGGGTGTTGCATCACCTAGTAATGGAGTGCCAAACAGTTTTTCTTAAGCTAATATAACAACTAATAAAAATGCTAGAAAATCCTGCAAGTGTGACTATACTAAATTATTGAATATTGGGCTGACAAGATGGCTCAGTGGATAAAGGCATTTGCCATACAGTCCCTAGAACCTATGTAAAGGCAGAAAGAGAAAGCCGACTCCATAAAGTTATCCTCTAACCACAAATAATAACACAATTTTAGATTATTAAGTATCTTGATAATGTCTGTTGAAAGATTCCACATTATAACAAACTGACTTCCACATTATAACAGAGTTCTTAGGATCAGATACCCAGTCATTCTTTGCTTTAAATAAAGGTCTTACCTCACAAATATCTGTGAATTTGGGAGAAATAAAAACAACTAAGTCTTTTTTTTTTTTTTTTTTTTTTGGTTTTTTGAGACAGGGTTTCTCTGCGTAGTTTTGGAGCCTATCCTGGAACTCGCACTGTAGACCAGGCTGGCCTCGAACTCACAGAGATCCGCCTGCCTTTGCCTCTGCGTCCTGAGTGCTGGGATTAAAGGTGTGTGCCACCACCGCCAGGCAAAAACAAAGAAAAAGTTCTTTATCTTTTCAGATTTGTATCAAATTACAGAACAGGTCTTGGGTGATGATTGAGTAAAGATTGAACATAATTTTATGATTTTTAGCCTTTAGTAGCCTTTGTGTTTTATCTCTTTAAACTTAACAATTGTAGCAGTTATCAGATAGCTAAGTAAAACATTTCTGATGCTGACATTCTATAATATTAATATCCCATAATCATCATAAAGTCTAAAAGCCTGAGAACAGTTTTCAAAGTCCTATAAAGTGGTATCAATATGGAGAAACATAGTCGTTCTTAGTGTTTTCCCTTTTATATAAATTGGTCTTTAGTTTTATAGCATTTAATAAGCTTATTAAATTTCTTATTAAAATACCTCAAGATATGTAAGTTTTATAATTATAATTTCAAGCTTTCATCATTTGTGTTTTTGATGGATGTTGTGATTATTTTAGTTGTTTAATTTTAATCATTACTTTATGTTTTTTTTTTCTGTTTTTTGTTTTTTGTTTTTTTGAGACAGGGTCTCATTTTGTAGTTTTAGCTGATCTGGAACTCTCAACATTGTAGACCATGCTGACCTCAAACTCAGAGAGAGATCTATCTGCCCAAGTGCTGGGATTAAAGGGGTGGGCCACTAAGCTGCCTTTATATTATGTTTTTAAAGGTTTACCATCTAAACCTAAGTAGGTTATATATTGAAATTAAGTATCTAATTTGAGGAAACAATGTAGTTGCGTGTGAATAGGTATAAAATAAAAGACCTATTGAAAGTTTGTTCATCATGGTGTTTGATAAATGAAATTTGTCAAAAGTCCTTTTTTTCTACTCACGTTAAAATTTTATTAATAGTAATACTTTGTGATTAGTATTGTATAATGTGAAACTAATTTATGAATTATTTAAAAAAACATTTAACTTGTGTTTTGTTTGAATTTCAGGTAATTATCCTTTCCAATACTTTGTATTTTGTTTAGTAAGCCACTCTTTGGAAGTGGTCACTGTCAGTATCTTGTTATGGTTTGATGGCCTTGGAGATTTAAAACCAAGTAAAAGTGTAAGCAGCCTTTCTTATTTAGTTATGAGTTTTAAACCCACTTTTGTTCCAAATAGGAAAAAGTGAAAGCAAATTTACTGTTAATATAAGTTATATTAGAAAACATCCTGACAGTGAAAACAGACTGCCAATTTCATCTGTGGAACTATAACAGAAAATTCCATCCACCAGTTCCCAAAGGGTAATGGAATTGAAAAAATAATCTATTGTATTTTCTTTGAAAACTTAAATAATCTTAGTATATATTAAAGTCCTATAGAGAATAGAGGATAAACCAATTAATTATTTTCTTACATTTTTACATTAGTTATTCCCTTTTTTAAGATTTATTTATTTATTTTATGTGTATGAGTGCTCTATCTACATGTACGCCTTTATGCCAAGAGTTCATCAGATTTCATTACAGATGGTAGTGAGCCACCATGTGGTTGCTGGGAATTGAACTCAGGACCTCTGGAAGAGCAGCCACCTCTTACCTGCTGAGCCATCTCTCCAGCCCTAGTTATTCTTACTATCCATTTTTAATCCATCAATAATAAGACTCTAGTAGTGTCTTATAACTGTGATAATATTTATTGTCCTAGTAATCTGCTATTCTTGTTA
This sequence comes from Peromyscus californicus insignis, assembly GCF_007827085.1. Lineage (NCBI taxonomy): Eukaryota > Metazoa > Chordata > Mammalia > Rodentia > Cricetidae > Peromyscus > Peromyscus californicus. The sequence continues at coordinate 25,543,117 of NW_026294551.1, forward strand.
AAGAAAAAAGTATTCACTGGAGTTTGGGACATAGCTTAGTGGCAGAGAACCTTCTTAGCATTATTCATGATGTCCTGAGTTCATCCTAGCACCACATACCAAAAAATATTCATTGTCCCTTGAGATGTCACAGATCAAATGTCTGATTTTCAAACTATACCTATCACAGAAGTCTACCGGTTGAGCTTCAGTTAGCTGTTAGTGTTGTTTTCCACATGATTATTTTAAGAGTGTGACACTATTTTTACTAGTGCTTACTTTGCTATTGTAGTCTGAAATTCTGTCTCAGACTTAGTGACATGTAGGAAAATGAGTTTAGCCATGTAGCAGATGCACTTGTTTTTAAGCAGAGGTGATGCCTTTGTCCATTGCCTGTTGTATAGACTTCTACTTACGTGACTTTGAACCTTTCCAAAGAGCAAATTCAGTTTTAGGCATGAAATTTGACTTTAAGACCATACAAAAAGATATGTCAAAGGAGGAAAAAGTCAATGACATTTAATGAATGTCAGGCATGGTTACTTCATAGCATTTCAAAATGACAATCTGAAATATTAGGATATGGAAGTCTGGTATGTTTGGCTAATCATTTTCCTCATGTCTTTAATTTGTTAGGCTCACTTTCTCCTGATCTTATTATAAGTAGGCATATGGAAAAGATCAGTCAACATTTTTTAAAAATTCTTTGTGTGTGTAACTTGATCTGTGAGATGTAGAGTGGATTGCTGTTTTGCCGTGCACCTGTTTTTAGCAGGTGACTGCTAGATGTAATTATCTTTATTCTATTGTTAAGAACAGTACAGAAAAGCAAAAGTTGAACGTAGAGGCAAAAACTCATTGTGCTCTTAAAACAATATGGATATGTGTTTAGGTTGCATTTTTGCTTCGATTTAGTAATTTCTTTCTTTAGTATTAGTGCTCAGATGATTGAAGTGATTCTCAGAGTTCATTTTATGCCCTGTAGTTGGTCAAATAATTGCTCTTTCCTATAATTCCTTACAAGAATATGCATCAGTGTTCTATCTGGATCAAACAAATACTGTCTTTAAGCTTAGACTAATTGGCTGCATTTCTCTTCTTGTGCATAAAGTTATCTAAAAAGACTAATCACATGGTATAATTGGCAGAGAGCATGTTTTGGGTAAAAACATCCTTGCTGCTTACTTATTGTATGACCTTTGGAAAGCCACTTTAAATTTTCAGCCCTCATTTCCTCTTCTAATAAAGGGGGTCACTACCTCCAACTTTGTAAAGTCGGAAGTCTCATGCACAGAAACATGCGTTAGACATTTAATAATGAATGTTTTCTTTCTTATTCTTGATTTATATATTGTGGTAATTTGAGACTTACTGAAATTGTTTTCTAAGCAGTCACCCTAAACAAGACTTTAAGGATTAGTTTACCATTTATATCAATCAGTATAGTATTCTCTTCAGTGCCAAAAGGAGTATTTGAGAAAGGAAATGCTTTGAACACTGTAGTAGCTGATTGAATATAGTGTCTTGAGGGCATGTTTCTGATACCTGTATTTATTAACATCTCCATAAAAAGATCTCTGTTCATCTTCCACCACAGGTACAGGAACCTTAAAGATAGATTTTGTTGGAGAGCTGAACGACAAAATGAAAGGTTTCTACAGAAGTAAGTACACCACCCCTGCTGGAGAGGTGCGCTACGCTGCCGTCACACAGTTTGAGGTATGTATGTGGTGCTCTTCACTAGTGTCATTCCTTTTGGTTTCCATTTATTTGTTTATTTATTTATTTTAGTTTTTTGAGACAGGGTCTCACTATGTAGCTCTGGCTGTCCTGGAATTCATTTTTTTTTTTTTTTTTTTTTTTTTTTGGTTTTTCGAGACAGGGTTTCTCTGTGTAGCTTTGCGCCTTTCCTGGTACTCGCTTTGGAGACCAGGCTGGCCTCGAACTCACAGAGATCCGCCTGGCTCTGCCTCCCGAGTGCTGGGATTAAAGGCGTGCGCCACCACCGCCCGGCTGGAATTCATTTTTATAGCAGGCTGGCCTTGAACTTCACAGAGATCCTCTTGCCTTTGCCTCTTGAGTCCTGGGACTAAAGGTGCACACATACCGAACCACTAATGTAATTCTGTTAGTTGTTTTATTTCTTTTCTTTTTTCTCAACACAAGGTTTCTCTGTGTAGCCTTGGATGTCTTGGTACTAGCTCTGTAGACAAGGCTGGCCTTGAACTCCATGTCTCTGCTGGGATTAAAGGAGTGTACCATCATGCCTGGCCCTAGAATTTATATTTTATATTCAGGATTTTTTTCTGTCTATGTAAAGGAGATAACTAGGACTGGGGAGATAATTCATTGTTTAAGAGTCCATTCTGCTCTTGGAGAAGACCTGAGTTTGGTGGTTTCTAGTGCCTATATTGGGCAACTGAACAACTCCAGCTCCAGGGGATCTGCTCTTTCCTGTGTGTATGCACTCACACATGTAAGAAGAAATCTTAAAAGAAAAAGAGGGAATAAAGGATATGAGTTGGAGAAGAATATTATATCCAGGTAATAATATACATGTAATGAAATTTAATCAGAATTGCTTTTGTTCTTATTGTTGTTTTAGGCTCAATAGCGAATTTGAGAACTGCCACAGCTACCCAGTGTTACCCTGTCAAAAATAAACCAAAACAAACAAAAATACACTTAGCACATTTGTGTATGCTTGTTTCTTTTTTCTTTTTTCTTCCTTTTTTTTTTGGCTTTTCAAGACAAGATTTCTCTGTGTAGCCCTGGTTGTCTTGGAGCTCCCTCTGTAGACTAGGCTGCCCTCGAACTCACAGAGATCCACCTGCCTTTGCCTCTGCCTCCTGAGTACTGGGATTAAAGGCGTGCCCCATAATTGCCTGGCCATTGTTTCTTTACATTTATCCTCGAATCTTAGCTGTAGCATATCTCTAGTTTATGTTTTTTGTTTTTGTTTTGTTTTGTTTTTGTTGTGTGTGTTTGTTTTTTACTTTGTAGGGTTTTAATAGTCAAATGCAGCAGTCTGGTTCAATTCAGCTCTTTGACTGCCAAAGTGGAGGCAGGGGCTGCTTCCCCTTTTCTGCCTTCTCCTTGTCTGTGATGACCAGGCTGTAAAGGTACCTGCTGCCACAGACCTTGACCTTCACATTATCCTTGTTCTTGATCTTGACGGATTTGGCATCCTTCCACTGGACTGTGAGCAGAAAGTCCTTGATTTCCTCCATTTTCTAATGCATGGTGTTGAGGCAGTTGACTTGGTGACTGCACCTGGCTGTGGACTGTCTAGGATTTAACTCCCTTCCCCACCTACCCAACAAAACTCACACTTTTGGGGAGGTTTTGAGATAGGGTTTCTCTATAGCTCTGACTGTCCTAGAACTTGCTCTGTAGACCATAGATATCTGCTGCCTCTGCCTCCTAAGTGAGGGATTATAGGTTTGCACCACAGTGCTTGGCTGCTGTTGTTGGTTTTTAATATTCCTGTGAAATTTGTTCTTCAACAGTTTCATAGGTGTATGTAGTATTTCTCCATCTTTTAGCTTCCTCCCACTTCAAGTCCCTTTCTCACATTCATGCCTTTTGTTTTACATGGTGACTCTGATTTTATATACATATACATTTTTAGACTTTTTATTTTTTAAGTGTGTGTGTGTGTGTGTGTGTGTGTGTGTGTGTAGGTTGAGGTGCCCACAGATGTTAGGCATCTATTCTGGAGTTACAGAGGTTGTGAGGTCCCCTACATAGGTGCTGGGAACTGAATCAGATCTTATGCTCTTAACCTCTCCCATTTCTGTAGCACTGACTCTGATTTTAAGCAGGACTCTCTGTGTGTGGCTGTGGGGTTAGAACTATGTATTGGAGCCTGATGGGTGTACCATTTGGTACACAGCTGAAAGTAATAACTGTCCCTCCCCTAGAATCCATCAGTTGCCAAAAGTTAGCATGGAACACAAACAGTTGTGTTTTTATTTCATTGACTTCCTTTTTATATGTAAGGGTGTTTTTCCTACTTGGATATCTGTGGACCATGTGTATACAGTGCCTGTGGAATCTAGAAGAGGGTGTTGGAACCTTTCGGTCTGGAGTAACAAATGGTTGTGAGCAGCCATGTAGGTGCCGGGTCCTTTAGAAAAGCAGCCAGTGCTGCTTAACCACTGAGCCATCCCTCTACCCCAAAGGGTTGCTTGCTTATTTATTTGTTTGTTTGTTTATTGTGTATGTGTTTCAAGACAGGGTTTCTCTGTGTAAAAGGTCTGGCTGTGCTAGAACTTACTCTGTAGCCAAGGCTGGCCTTGAACTCACAGAGATCCGCCTGGCTCTGCCTCCCGAGTGCTTGGATTAAAGGCGTGCACCACCACCGTCCAGCCCCAAAGAGTTTTTTAACTTGGAATATATAATTATATGCTGTGGCACTCATGTGGAAGTCCGACGACAACTTGGGGGAGTTGATTTTTCCCTTTTACCTTGAGGGTCCTGGAATTGAGCTCAGGTGTTAGACTTGTCACAAAGTACCCTTACCCAGCTGAGCCATCTTGCTAGGTTTCCAGTAAGGTTTTTGTTGTTGGTACTGTGTAACTTGGGCTTGTCTTTCTTTACATTCTTCATGCTCTTCCTGCCTTAGCTTGTTCAATGTTGGGTTTTCAAGTATGTATCACCAGCCTGGCTCACTTCTGTTTCCTGATAGCATCCAATTTAAAGTGTTCTGTTTCCTTAGATCTGCCTCAGACAACACAAACAAAAATAGTTTAATGTGTTTTTTAAGAGCTTTCTTTTATTTTGGGGGGAATGGAGGGGGTGTGTCTCCTTTAGCCTTGGATGGCCTGGAACTTGATCTGTAGACCATTGTGGTCTCAAACTCAGAGATCTCCCCGCCTCTGCTCCATGAGTGCTGGGATTAAAGATGTACATTCATGCCCTGCTTTTAAAAATAGATTTGGTTTATTTTAGTTCTCTGTGTGTTTACACGCACACAAGTGGAGTTCAGGTGCCCTAGGAAGCCAGAAGAAGGTATTAAATCTCCATGAATTTGGAGTTACAGGCAATTAAGAGCCATCTGATGTGGGTGCTGGATACCAAACTTGGGTCTTCTGAAAGAGCAATGAGAGCTCTTAACCACTGAACCATCATTCTAACTCCTGTGAACAAGTGCACAGATGTGAGCAGATACATGCGTTCATGGAGGTCAGAGTTCAGCCACAGATATCATTCCTTGGGTGCTCCCCCCCCTTTTTAAGAGTTTCATTTATGGCTGGAGAGATGGCTCAGTGGTTAAGAGTACTGGCTGCTCTTCCAAAGGTTCTGAGTTCAATTCCCAGCACCCACATGGTGGCTCACAACCATCTACAGTGAGATCTAGTGCCCTCTTCTGGCCTGCAGGCATACATGCAGACAGAACACTGTGTACATAATAAATAAATAAATCTTTAAAAAAGAGAAGAGAGAGAGAGTGTTTCAATTAGAGCTGGGCATGGCGGTGCATGTCTTTAATCCCAGCACTTGGAGGTAGAAGAGGCAGGCAGATCTCTGAGTTCAAGGCCAGCTTTGTCTACAGAGCAGTTCTAAGACAACCAGAGCTACTCAGAGAAACCCTGTCTGGAAAAACAAAACAAAAGTTTTAATTAGGCTAGAGTAGCTGACCAAGGAGCCCTAGGTCTTTTCTTATCTCTGCTTTTCCAGCCCTAGGATTACAAATACCACCACAAACATAGGTTCTGAGGATTGAATGTAATCCTGTTAACTCAGTACACACGACTGAACTATCTCCCTAATCCCATTTTTAATTTTTATAGAAAGAATGAGGTCTTTAACTGGACCAGATAGTGATGGTTTTATGTCCAGTGTATAGAAACGCCATTAAACAAATGACCTATTTGGAATTGATAGAGCATCTGTTTTTATTCTCATTCTAGATAAATAACAGAGTCCATCAGCGATTGGGAATATTTTTACTTATTTATTACCCCACATGGTGTTCTTTTCTGTATTGATGATTTTTACTTTAAAATAAAAGCCAGAGGCACCTTCTCTCATATTTTCCCTAATCTGAATCCTTACAGCATGGTATTAAATGTTCTGTGTTTTGTATTGTGTCTACACTATTGGTAAAGTTATTTATTCATGTTAAATCTGGAGTGTTAAAATATTTTAATAAAAGCAAAAATTAATTACAAATGATTCTCATTTTGTTATGATGTTTAGGAGAATAGTTCCCAAATAATTGCTGGTGGGACAGTGGTAATAACATTGTGTTTACTTTGCAGTCAGCACCTAGCTCGTTTCCTGGCAGAGTAGACATTAAATCTTTGAAGGTTGTGCGTAGACATCAGTAGAAGAGGGCTTGCTATTATATGATGTCTCTCTCTCTCTCTCTCTCTCTCTCTCTCTCTCTCTATATATATATATATATATATATATATATATATATATATAAAAATACAGCCTCTGAGGTTAATTTAATGGTATTTATAAGTTTATATTTTTTCCTTAAGGCTACTGATGCCCGGAGGGCTTTTCCTTGCTGGGATGAACCTGCTATCAAAGCAACTTTTGATATCTCGCTGGTTGTTCCTAAAGACAGAGTTGCTTTATCAAACATGGTATGTATGTGCTAGTGAACTGTTTGGTATATTTAGTTTGTTTTTTAAATAGGATAATGTGAAACCCCCTAGCTTAGTACTTACTACACCATAGAAGTGTTTCTATTAGTTTTCTTTATTTTGAGTAAGTCTTGTTTTCCTTGGTTGCTTTTGATTTTTTTTTCTCCTCAAGGAAGAACTTCTCTGTTAGCGCCACTGACAAGATTCTCACTTTTTGCTGTTTTGTTTTTGAGTCAGGGTCTGTTATATCCAAGGCTGTCCTGGAATTTACTTTGTAGCCCAAACTGGCCTTGAACTCACAACTATCTTCCTGCTCATCTTGGGTACTAGGATTATGTCTATGAGCCACCGTGCCCAGATGATCTACTTTTCAAAATTGAAGGATGTAAGTAAGGTACAACCTTACATATTACCTGAAGTAAGAGTAGTGGCTTTCTCATTAAATCCTAGAAGTGATAGCCATATTTAAAAAGTATATTTAGATTTTTGATTGATTATATTTTTAATATGCTCTCTTTACTATTACTGATCTCATTCATAAGCCAGATAAGCTTTCATTTCTTAAACGGTGTTGTCCAGGACAACCTTGTTTAAAATGTGCTGTAACCAGGAGTGTAGACTGAACTCTGTAGGGCTAATGGCCGCTAGGATGGTGAAAGTTCAAGGCCAGCCTGGACTACGGAGTAAGACCCTTCCCAAAGCCCAAAGTGAACAAAGCATGTAGTTTTTGCCTACTTACTGGTGGAGAGAATTCCACAGAAAATGCCATTCTCTTCTCCGACATTCCTAGAGAGGAGACTGATACCCTAAAAAGAACATTCATTTACACTGCTGTATGAATACCTTTAGGGTCTGTTTCTTTGCTTGTCTGTTTTTGCTTTTTCGAGACAGGGTTTCTCTGTGTAGCCCTGGCTGCCCTGGAACTCACTCTGTAGCCCAGGCTGGTTTCGGAACTCTGAGATCCATCTGCCCCTGGAGATCAAAGGCATGCGCCACCACTGCCCTGCTGAGGAAAAAGCTTTACCAGATCATTTTCCTTCTGAGAGGAAAGACCTTTATGATATAAAAACACTGATGAACTGGGATTAAAATTAAGACATTCTAAGTTTGCTTTTGTTTTCTGTTTTTGTTTTTTTCCCTGAAGAATGTAATTGACCGGAAACCGTATCCTGATGATGAAAATTTAGTAGAAGTGAAGTTTGCCCGTACACCTGTTATGTCTACGTATCTGGTGGCATTTGTTGTGGGTGAATATGACTTTGTAGAGACAAGGTCAAAAGATGGTGTGTGTGTCCGTGTTTACACCCCTGTTGGCAAAGCAGAGCAAGGAAAATTTGCGCTAGAGGTAAATGTCCTTGAAGAGGATTGTTCCAACAGTCCATAACTCCAGGTTGGGGAATTTACATTTCTGATCAATTATTATTAGTACAGTTATTTGTGATTTAATTGGAAAGTTGTTTTGATACTTTCATTTCACTTATTAGACTTGGATATGCCAACCTTGATGTTGGATTAACATTTTATAAGATAATGATCTAGAAAATAGGAAAGAGAGGGCTGGAAGTGTAGTGTGGTAGAGTGTATGTTTATCAGTGCATGAAGTCATGGATTCAAACCTCTGACTCTGGATAAAAGAGAGAGTATAAAAACAGAATTTTGTTTTTCTGTGGAATTACCATTACAGTAATATTGTTCATACCAGGTTATATACGGGTTCGAGTTTGGCCAGTAGTAGAAAGCTTGTGGCCAATGCAGTCTTCAAAGGAAGTAGGGTTCCCTGGGGTTAATTTCTAGAAGCTTATGATAGTTTGGCTTAAAACAGGTTTCCTTTTGTGGATTTCCATGTGACTCATAACAAATTATTCATAGAATGTTTTTTGTTTGTTTGTACTTTCATAGGTTGCTGCTAAAACCTTGCCTTTTTATAAAGACTACTTCAATGTTCCTTATCCCCTGCCTAAGATTGATCTCATTGCTATTGCTGACTTTGCAGCTGGTAAAGTAAATTTCGTTTTATTGCTGAATTGTATGATTTTATTTGAATTTTGTGATTTTTTTGAGGAAAAGTATGCATATATATCAATAAATGTTTATATTTATTTTATGAAGGTGCCATGGAGAACTGGGGCCTTGTTACTTATAGGTATGTTAATGACACATTACTCTGCCCTCTTTCAAATCACTGATTGCATTCTGTTCACAGATGAGTGCTTTTGCTTTATGCTCTAGGGTACATTTTTCTGCCTCTCCTGAGTGTCATGAATATTTGAAGCATGCAGATGGACTTTCCTCTCTGGTGCTACTATCTGAGGGTGCAGTATTTTTAACAGGAGCATTTGGCACTTGTACCATTTTTAGCTTGTGTTCTTGGCTGAATCTCATTTGGTGTGGCTCCTTCCCAGCAGTTACACAGCTATTACCCAACTTGAAGAGCCTCCCTGATCCTTGTGTTTTCTAGGCAGATTTTTACATGTCTTTCAACACAATACAAACATGTGGCTTACATAGTTTCTGAGACTGAGTCTGTAAACAATTTTTCCTTCCACTTTCACTTGCCTTTTAGATGAACTAAGCTTTGCGAGCCTACTCCGTGCCCTTTTGGGGACTTTAGAATGTCTTCCGCTGCTACTTCCTTGTGTCTCCCCTGATGAGCATAGTCTTCCTAGTCAGCAGACAGCATGCTGATAAACTTGTATGTCTTTGATCTTCTGTTGGACAAAGTCTACCAACATAGTCTTCAGTCTTCCTGGATCCTATTAATCTTAAAAATGCCGAGAAAATGTTAACTTGATATTGCTAAAGCCTAACATAAAGCCATCTGACTTACTGCCTGAACCTTCTTCGTTTCGCTTTTATTGAAATGTTTTTACCATTTTACTTTTTTTTTTTTTTTTTTTTTTTAAATACAGGGAGACCGCATTGCTTATTGATCCAAAAAACTCCTGTTCTTCATCACGCCAGTGGGTTGCTCTGGTTGTGGGACATGAACTCGCCCATCAATGGTTTGGAAATCTTGTTACTATGGTATTTAATATTTTTAAGTGCTCAAATATATCCATCTATGTCCTGCTGCACATTATTTTGGCCTCACCGTTTCAAATTTGCTATCATTCTGTGCCAAAGAATTGGGTGATAGAAGCATTTTATTTTAAGCTGGGCAGTGGTAGCACACGCCTTTAGTCCCATCGCTTGAGAGGCAGAGACAGGCAGATCTCTGAGTTTGAGGCCAGCATGGTCTACAGAGTGAGTTCCAGGACAGTTAGGTCTACACAGGGAACCCTGTCTCACAAAACAAAACAAGAAACATTTTCTTTTAAAAAGTCTGTTTTGCAAAAATATTTTTCAGGGTTAGGCAAATACCTCAGTGGTTAAGTACTTGCCCAACATGCTGAAGGCCCTTAGATTCCCTAGCGAAGAGAGGAGAGAGAGTGTTATGAGAACAAAAATGAGACCATATTTCTTTAACAGGAAATACTTGGTAAACTTCTATGATTTGTTTGCAAATAGGGAATGTTAAGATACTAATTTGAGCTAGAGAAAAATTTGTCTTAGACAAAGAGGAATGAATTGTGCGGTGAGATTCTCAGAACTGTAGTTTCTTGAGTTATCTGTTATGTAGTTGCTAGTTGATAAGAAATGTATAAACACAAAATTTATTTTATTAAATTAAAGTGGTTGTTAAGAGTCATTTTGGTTTTTCGATACAGGGTTTCTCTGTGTAACTTTACGCCTTTCCTGGATCTCGCTCTGTAGACCAGGCTGGCCTCAAACTCACAAAGATCCGCCTGGTTCTGCCTCCCGAGTGCTGGGATTAAAGGCGTGCGCCACCACCGCCCGGCCAAGAGTCATTTTTATTTGCCTAAAATAAGATGAAGTTTGATGGAATAAAAGTTTTTTTTTTTTAATCTGCGGAATAAAGTTATACTTAAGTCCAACTAATTGGAGTTTTCAGTTACCCTATGTATTTTGTACCTGATGTTTCCCCTTTACTATAAATAAAAGTCTATCTGGGAGCTAATTATGTTAGTGTTTTGAAATACAGAGTTTAATAGTTACAAATTAGAGGCACCTGTGTAGTGAAAGAATTTCTTGATAGCTAGAGAACTGAACCTGTCTTGGATGTAGGTTAAGTCCATATATATTAGAAATGAGCAAGAAAGTAAGGTGTGTTCCAACTGTGACTTCTTAGCTGAGAGCATTTCTAAAGAAAGTCAGTCTCTGAAATAAGTTCGTCCACTTTTCTTTAGCTGGTTAATGCTTTTCTTATAGCTTATAAGTTTTTTATTTTCAGTATAATTTTATTGGAGCTATACAAGTTAATGACTGCATTCAAATGTGTGTAAGAATTGCATTCTCTCTTTCTCTTTGTTTTTTGTTTTTTTTTATTTGGTTTTATTTTGTTTTGTTTTCTTGAGGCAGGGTCTCTTTATATAGTCCTGGCTGGCCTGAAGCTCATTATGTCCAGCTGACAAGGCTGGCCTGGAACTCATAGAGATTCTCTTGCTCCTGCCTCCCAAGTGCTGGGGTCACAGGACTGTACCACCACCCCTGCCTTGGTGTTTTCTTTTAATGCAGCAAGTCTGCTGCTTCCTACCAAGTCTTTCTTCTTCTTCTTCTTCTTCTTCTTCTTCTTCTTCTTCTTCTTCTTCTTCTTCTTCCTTTCTTCTTGCTTTCTTCTTGCTTTCTTCTTTTTTCTCTTTGGTTTTTCGAGACAGGGTTTCTCTGTGTAGTCCTGGCTGTCCTGGAACTCACTCTGTAGCCCAGGCTGGCCTCACAGAGATCCGCCTGCCTCTGCCTCCCAAGTGCTGGGATCAACGGTGTGCACCACCACATATTTTTGCTTCCTATCAAATATTTTTGCTAAGCTTTGGGAAAATACGATGATTTATGACCAGCAATAAATTTTAGCAGAGGGAATATGTGCTTATTGTTTTGAAACAACTTTTTACTGTGTTTATGTAACTGTCTGTATTCGATGCCAGTTGTTCCAAAAGTTTAGTGTTCAGTAGCTTTGAACCAGGCGCTTACTAATACCTAAATGGCACAGCTTTTATTACCTAATATTAAAAATATTTGATCCTTTCAAACTGTGTAAGTGCCCTTTTATTATTCAACAAAAATTCTCTGGCTTCTGTCTTGGATTTATATTACTCTCCTAAGAGATTTAATCAATTTCAATGAAAATTAGACTGTTGTGTTCTAAAAAGATGGTTCCTAAATGTTTTCATCTGTCACTCATTTGTTTTCATTATACAGAGAATTCTTTATTAGTTTCTGTGATTACACCCACAGAGATAAAACCTCACATATTTAATAGTGTTGCCTCTGTACAGATGGAATAGAAAGGTTTACTGTTTCTAGACCAGTATGGCTGTTAATTTCTGTACATTGCCATTTCAATGTGGTAAGCTGGGACAAACCCCGCCCCCACCGCCCACCTCTTGCCAATGGTGTCTCTTACTGATTTTATTCTTGGTCTGTTCTGCTCACTGTGCATGCTCATTTAACAGATTGAATTTTCTGTTTCATACATACTAAAATATCGTTTGCTTTTTAGCTGCTTCTTGCCATGTATGACATTTCTGTTAAATTTATATAATCCTTATAAGGCTGTACTATTTTTCTATTTATTTAGAAATAGAAACCCAAGTCAGTGTTTCTCCTAGTCATTGTGTGAATAATTTTTTAGTTTTTTATTTGGTCTTGATAGCTGTGGTTTGGTTTGGGTTTTTTAAAGAGAAATTCTTGGCTTCAAGCAGTATTCTGGTTTTCTGCCCAGCCCGATGCCCTGTTGCAGTGAACTTAATAAATTGTTCTTGCTGGGCAGTGAGTGGGGGAGAGTGAGACTCTCATTCTTTATTAAACTTTTTTCTTTCTTTTTTTTTTTTTTTTTTGAGAAGGGTTAGCCCTGGCTAACCCAGAACTTGCTATATAGACCTGGTGGCCCAACATTTCTAGAGACCCACTGTCTCTGCCTCCTAAGAACTGGCATTAAGGTATATGCCACCATGCCTGGCCAGAACTTTCTTCTTTGTGGCCGGGCCAGGTAACATGGTTTCACTTTGTAACTCAAACAAGTGATCCTCCCAAGTTCTGGGATCCTAAGAGTATACCCCAGGAGGGGCTGGAGAGATGGCTCAGCAGTTAAGAGCACTGGCTGCTCTTCCAGAGGACCTGGGTTCAATTCCCAGCACCCACATGGCAGTTCACAACTGTCTGTAACTCCAGTTCCAGAGGATCCAACATCCTTACATGCAGACAAACACCAATGCACATGAAATAAAAATCCATAAATGGAAAAAAATAAACTTTTTTTTTTCCACTGTGAGGTTTTTCTATCTGGTCTTTGTGTATGTGTTCTGTTTTCCCTTTCTGTACACTTAAAACCCTTCCTCCTTTTTAGTTCTGGCAGTAAGAAGTTCTTTATCCATGTTACCATCAGTTGGCATTTCTTTTATTATTCTTTTCTCAAATACGGGTTCTTTACTAACTGGTTTCTGTTGAATTTTAGGTTATTAAAGTACAAATTTTTCAAGTATAATAGAAGGGAGACATGGTTCTCAAAAGATGGAATGACTATTATTTTGTTTCCTTCACTTGTTTCTACTTCTTTCTTTTTAGGAATGGTGGACTCATCTGTGGTTGAATGAAGGCTTTGCATCCTGGATTGAGTATCTTTGTGTAGACCACTGCTTTCCAGAGTATGATATCTGGACTCAGTTTGTTTCTGCAGATTATACTCGGGCCCAGGAACTTGACGCCTTAGATAACAGCCATCCTATTGAAGTGAGCTATACTTTCCAACCATTTTAGTGAAATAAGTATAATTTATTATGTCTCAAGATGCTTAGAATTCTGAAAGGAAAAGCTGCATGGGTGATTTCCCTTGGATGATTTATTTTTAGCTCATATTTCCATGCTTGGAACTGATAAGAATAAATTCTAAATGACATTCCTCTTTAAGGTAGGGAATAAATTTTGTCTTTGTAGAGGCAGGAACTCTGGGCATTGAGTGAGGAGACCATGTCTATTGAGCAGTACTACAGCTGGTTTCAACATTCTGGACACAGTTCAGTGTCATCAAGGCACAGTGCTTTTGACTAGTTCCTGGCCTGGCCTTTCCTCTTGGACTTTCTTGTTTATTTTTAACTTTTATTAATTATTAATAGATTGTGATTTTTTAAATTTTTTTTTGTTTGTTTGTTTATTTTTTTTCCTTTTGGGTTTTTCAAGACAAGGTTTCCCTGTGTAGCCCTGGCTGTCCTGGAACTTACTCTGTAGATGAGGCTGCCCCACTCCAACTCAGCCACATGCTTTTGCCTCCCAAGTACTTGGATTAAAGGTGTACATCACCACAACTGGCTTTGTTTTCCTTATTACTATTTTTTTATGTTGGTGGGAACACATGCCACAGTGTGTGTGTGTGTGTGTGTGAGTGTGTGTGTGAAGACAGCTTCTGAGAATTGGTTATCTCCTTCCACTGTAAGTTTTGAAGATCGAACTTGTCAGGTTTATATGGTTAGCTCGTTTACCCACTAGGCCATCCTGTACGCCTTTTTTTTTTTTTAACAACACCCATTTTTAAAAATTTGTTTTTATTTTATGTACATTGGTGTTTTGCCTACATGTGTGTCTGTGTGAGGGTGCCAGATCTTGGAGTTACAGACAGTTGTGAGCTGCCATGTGGCTGCTAGAAATTGAGCCCGGGTCCCCTGGAAAATAGTCAGTGTTCTCAACCACTGAGTGATCTCCCCAGCCCCCTATTTTTGGGTTTTGAGATAAGATTTTGCTTTGTGACCCTGGCTAGCTTAAAATTCACTATGTAGCCTAGGCTAGCCTGAAAGTCATGGGTGATTTTCCTATATTTGCTTTCTAAGAGCGAGGAGGTGCATCATTGTATGTGGGTAGCTCTTGTAGTTTATAAATTTTGCATCCAGCAACTGGAGTCACTGTCCTGCTTTGTATTTAACCAGTGTCCTAGACTGTGGCTTTCAAACTTCCTAGTCCTGTCATCCTCTAATACAGTTCTTCATGTTTTATATGTGGCCCCAACCACAGTTTTGTTTGTTGCTACATCATAACTGTAGTTTTGCTGCTATTATGAATTATAGTGTAAATATCTGGTATGCAAGATCTGATATGCAACCCCTGTGAAAGGGTCACTTGACCCCCGCTTGGGGGTCACAACCCATTGGTTGAGAACAGCTCTTCTAAACCTTTATAATTTGTGGATGAAATCAAATTGTTTTCATCGGGGTATTCTCTTCAGACACATTGAAGAATAAATGGAGCTTTAACAGATTGCCTTTCATCAAAGGAGAGTCAGGATTAACACCTAGACTGGACCGCAGCAGTGATTGTGCTGTATATTCTGTCTTAAGTTAACTACTCTTTATTTGTTAAGGGTTGTCATATACGTTCATGAGTAAGTTAAGGCAGAAGAATATTAGCGTTAGAAGGGTTTTCCTAGAAAGCTTTTTATGTAATTCAGTGTTACAGGCTATCTGCTTCCTGTCATAACCCTGAATCACACTGTCTGCCAGGTCAGTGTGGGCCATCCATCTGAGGTTGATGAGATATTTGATGCTATATCGTATAGCAAAGGTGCATCTGTTATCCGAATGCTACATGACTACATCGGAGATCAGGTAAAAAAAATTTTTTTTTCTTCCAGTCCTGAAATCATAGTTTTAAAGCATGCACAAAAATTTGGTCTGGTTTTTTAAATTAAATTTTAAAAAATCAGTTTGTCTAAATAAACTAAAAATTACCTAGAAATTTAATTTTAAAAATTTGGTTATTAGAGTTTCCTAGAAGAATGCTATACAAGTTAGAATGTTTGTGGTGGTAAGAATGGGAAGCTGGTATAAAACTTAGAAGTTGGACATGTAATCCCAACACTGGGGAGTCAGAGACAGGGAGATCTCTCAGTTCATGGTCAGCCTGGTCTACATAGTGAGACCCTATCTGTATTAGTTAATTTTCTATTTATGTGACAAAACACCATGACCATGACAACTTCTAGAAGGAAGCATTTAATGGGGCTTACAGTCTGTCGCCATTATGGAGGAACATGACAACAGGCAGGCATGGCACTGGGGCTTTACCTAAGAGCTCTCCACCCCCTTTCCCCCTTTTTCCCCCTGAAGTTGGGTTTTTCTGTGTAGCCCTGGCTGTCCTGGAACTACTCTGTACCAAACTGGCCTCAAACGTAGAGATTCATTTGCCTCTGCCTCTCGAGTGCTGGAAATAAAGGCACGCATCACCACCACCCAGCTAACAGCTCTACTCTTGAGACAAAGCCACCAGATAGAGCTAAATGGGAATGGCAAGAGTCTTTTGAAGCCTCAAAGGCTGCCCCTAGTACTACACCTCCTCCAAAAAGGCTACAACTCCTAATCCTTCCAAACAGTTCTACTAACTAGGGATCAAGAATTCAAACATATAAGCCTGTGGGGACCATTCTCAATCAAACCACCACACTGTCAAAATAAATAAATAAAGGCACCACATTAAAAGCAAAAGTAGAGTTGCGGGGGGGGGGGGGGGGGGGGGGGGGGGGGGGGGGGGGGGGGGGGGGGCCGCCGCCGCGGGCGGGCGCCTTTAATACCAGCCCTTGTGAGGCAGAGACAGGTGGATCTCTGTGAGTTCCACGTCAGCCTGGTCTACAAAACAAGTTCCAGGACAGCCAGGGATACACAAAGAAACCCTGTCTCAAAAAAAAACAAAAAACAAAAAACCAACCAAAAAACCCAGCAAAGATAGAAGATAAAGGGTAGTTACTCTTAGATAAAAGGTAGTGGGCTTCAAAAGGATATATGTTTTTCAATGTCTGTTACTGTAGTATTTGAGTATATTTACTTTTGACTAATGTGCATGTCTACTATAAATTCTGAGCTCTGAGTCACTTGACTTTAAAAATTATATTTTTTCAGGACTTTAAGAATGGAATGAACATGTATTTAACCAAGTTCCAACAAAAGAATGCTTCCACAGGTAATCTTGGCGTTTTTTGTTTTAATCTGTGTCTCCATCCTTGCGTTCCTCTTTTTGTCAACCTGGAGATCAGTTCAGGGCTCTCACGCATGCAGAGCACATACTCCCCCAGCCTGAGCTGCACCCTGGCTTCAAAGACAGTGCCTAGTAACTTGAGATAGAAATACAGATAAAGGCCCTGGTGTTGATTCCTCAACACCAGACAAGGGGGTGCTGGAGAGAAAATGTTATTTTACACACAAAGGTCATTTTATGAGTTATTTGCAGACCATGGACTACACTTTGAATAACAAAATCTACTTAATGGTTTTTTTTTTTGTTTTTGTTTTTTGTTTTTTCGAGACAGGATTTCTCTGTGTAGCTTTGCGCCTTTCCTGGAACTCGCTTTGGAGACCAGGCTGGCCTCGAACTCACAGAGATCAGCCTGCCTCTGCCTCCCAAGTGCTGGGATTAAAGGCGTGCGCCACCACCACCACCACCCAGCTTATCTTACTTGTTTTGAAAAAGGATCTCTCCCTGAACCTCATCTACTAGGCTAGTATAGCTGGTCAACAAACAGGACCCCTTTTGTCTCTGCTTCCCTAGCACTGGGAGCTTACAAGCTTGCTCCCAATTTTTTTTTTCTTTTTTTCTTTCCTTTTTTGTTTTTTAAAGACAGGATTTTCCCGCATAGTCTGGCTGTCCTGGAACTCATTATGTAGATCCGGCTGGCCTCAAACTCAGATATGTCCTCATGCCTCTGCCTCTCAAGTGCTGGGATTGAAGGCCCCAATTTTTTATGTGAGTGATGGTATGGCAACAATTGTACCAAGTGAGTTGTCCCCGAAATAGTCTTTAGAGTAGAATTTACTTAGTTATAGCATTGTGGGTGGGGTATTTGTTTGACTCTCTGTGTGCTAGAGAAAACAGTTGGTAAGCCATGCAATGTTAAGGGTTAAATGAATTTTCTGATTTAGGAAAGAAACATAAACATTTCAGGTTATTATTTTCATTTTCCTTCTAGAGGATCTCTGGGAAAGTTTGGAAAATGCCAGTGGTAAACCTATAGCAGCTGTGATGAATACCTGGACCAAACAAATGGGATTCCCTCTCATTTATGTGGAAGCTGAACAGGTAAACCTATACATAAGAAGCCCTTGCACAGCCAGGTGTGGTATCTCATCCCTGTAATCTCTGGACTTAGGTGAGACAGGAGGAATCATGAGTTTGAGGACAGCCTAGCCAGATGGTTTGAAAAAACAGAAAAGAGTATTAGCGCACAAGGATGATGTTTTTCTCTGAGGATTTCATTCCTCAAAACTGGTAAGCTTATTAATGATTACACTTAATGAAGACTATTAGATGATAATTTTTTTTTTTCTTTAGGCTCAGCACCCTTATAAGCCTTCAGTAGCCTGCCTGGTGTAGTAGTGCACACCTTTAATCCCAGCACTTGGGAAGCAGACGTAGACAGATTTCTTGTGAGTCTTAGGCCAGCCTAGTCTGCATAGTGAATTCCAGGACAGCCAGAGCTACATTGCCTTGGTGGGGGGAATAAAAAGTAGATTTCAGTGAACACATGAGTTACAACAGAGAACAGTAGTTCTCCACTTCCCAGTACTATAAAAATTCATTTTACTTTTCTATCCAGATACTTTCAAGGTTTTGCTGTTTTTGTTTTAATTAGTTTTTGTCCCAATGCCTAGCCAATGAGCGTGTACAAAGGTGTTTTTGTTTTGTTTTGATTTTTCTGAGACAGGTTATCGCTATGCAGTCCTAGCTGGCCCGGATCTCTTAAGTTCTAGAATGCATAATATCCATAACCCATAATACCTCTTTTTTAAAAAATTATTTTTACTTAATTGTAAATTTTTGTTTGATTGTTTGATTGTTTTTGTTTTGGTTTTTTTTTGGGATAGAGTTTCTCTGTGCAACAGCCCTGGCTGTCCTGGAACCCGCTTTGTAGATCAGGCTGGCCGTGAACTCACTGAGATCTGCCTGCCTCTGCCCCCCAAGTGCTGGGATTAAAGGCGTGCGCCACCACTGATCCACTTACAGAATTTTTTAAATCATTATTTCACGTGTATGCATGATTTCCTGTATATATGTTTGTGCACTATGTGTGTGTCCATTAACCATGAAGGCCAGAAGAGGGCATCAGATCCCTTGGAACTGGAATTGCACAGATGGTTGTTAGTTTCTATTGAGTAGTGGGGACTCAAACCCAGGTCCTCTGGAAGGAGAAATAATCAGTGCTTATAACTGTTGGCCGGCCCTTTGGCCTGGATTTTTATTTGGGGCGGGAGCTGTTTCGAGACCGGGTTTCTTCATGTAATTTGGCCTGAACTTTTTAACTTTAGTTTTTAAATTTTTATCTGTTCATTCATTTATTTATCTAGTGGTTCTGTGGACTGAATCTAGGACCTTTTTCCTTTTTTGTTTTTTGTGGGTTTTTTTTTTCTGGTTTTGGTTTTTGGTGGGTTTTTTTTTTTTGTTTTTTTGTTTTTTTGTTTTTGAGACAAGGCTTCTCTGTGTAGCCTTGGCTCTCTACTCTCCTTGTAGACCAGGCTGGCCTTGAACTCATAGAGATCTGCCTGCTTCTGCCTCCCAAGTGCTGGGACTAAAGACATGCTCCACCACCACCACCCAGCCCAACCTTTTTTCTTTTTTCTTATTTGTTTGCTTGCTTGTTTATTTTTTTTCTTTTTTGTTTGTTTTGGTTTTGGGAACATGGTCTTCCTATGTAGCCCTGGCTGGCCTCAAACTTTCAGAGATCTGCCTGCCTTTTCTTCCCCAGTAATGAGATTAAAGGCTGTGACACTATGCCTGAATTTCATTTCTGTTTCTTGTACTTAGTAGGTTTACTAAGGTCATTTTTTTAGTTTAGGTTTACATTTAATATAAGTAAGTTCAAATCTTTTATATTGTGTGCTCTTTAAATTATTTATTTATTTGTATTTTATGTACAATGGTATTTGTGTGCTCTTTGAAATATCCCAGAAAGCAATGTTGATGAGCAGTCAGGAAAATGACTGCCTATTGGTTTGATTTTTTTTTCCCCTTCGGTGGGGGTTGAATGCATGGTGTAGGTGTGCATGTTTGTGTGTGCGCATGCAGGTGGTAAAGGATAAAGGTCAGTGGGCTGTACACTTGGTTTTCTGACAGGATCTCTCACTGGAACCTGGGATTTGACAGTTTGACTAGGTGGACTGGTCAGTAGACTCCAGGCTCTGCTGTTTCTACCTTGTAGACACTGAATTCTAAGTGTTCATTCTCACACCCCAGTTTTCACATGGGTGCTGGGGATTTAACTCAGGTCCTGGTGTTGGCATGGCAGGCCTTATACTGAGTTGTCATCTCACCCAAAGTAGTTTTTAAGCATATAATTTATTGCTTTTGGTTTTCTAGTTATTTGCAGTCACCCTTACCTTCACATTTGTGTTTTATTGCAAACTTGTACTTTGAAAAAAGTTGTGTATTGCTTTTACATTTAACAAGTAGCAGTCTAAGATTTGAATTCTGAATATTGAATCTACCTGTTAATCTAATAAAGTGGGAAAAAACTCTAGATATAATCTTTTTCTATAGAGTAGTGCAATTTGATTGGTTTGTTTGTTGTGTATACTTTGGGGGGAGTGGAACAAGCCTAGGCTAACTTACTTTCTTTTTTTTATTATTATTTATTTAAATTTATTTCATGTGCATTGTGTGAGGGTGTCAGGTCCCTGGAAGTGGAGTTACAGACAGTCATATGCTGCCAGGTGGGTTCTGGGAATTGAACCCCGGCCCTCTGGAAGCGCAGTCAGTGCTCTTAACCACTGAGCCATCTCTCCAGCCCCCTAGACTAACTTTCAACTCACTGTGTAGCATATTCAAGAGCGACCTGGAAGTCTTACTCTTCTGGTTCCCACTCCCAAGAACTGGGATTACTGGTGGGCATTGGCATTCCTGGCTTTTTGTTCTGTATATTTTTAAAGACAAATAAGTTGCTTTTAGGAATTTCTCTCATCTGAGTATTACATACCTTCAGAGGAGTCATATTACATAGAAATTGGTCTTTGATTTAAAAAGTTTTACTATATTTAAATTTATTTTGTGTATATATTGAGAGCTAGTCTCTAGGGCATTTAAACAGGCCCTTTTATTTGTTTTTCTTCTGAGGTCTAAATGAAAAAGATTGACTTTTTAATTTTTTGACAATTTTATACATATATACAATGTATCTTGTATCCTCAGAACTCTTCCCAACACATCCCATTCCCACCCTCATGTCTTTTTTTTTTTTTTTTTTTTTTTAAATAACTCACTGCATGCACATGGCTATGGGGCCAGCCACTGGAGCATGCACAACCTACAGGGGCCACACATCTGAAGGAAATCGACGTCTCCCACCCCAGAGCAGCTGCTTATCAGCTAGGGGTGGGCTTAGATCTCCTCCCTCAAGAGGGACTTTTTTTCCTATTCTTTAGTACCCTCATCTGTGTCACATAAGACATTTGTTTGTACTATCTATCTTTGTCACAGAAACACCTGTCCCCAGTCACCATTGTTATTATAGCCTTTACTTTGCTTCTGTAGGTAGAAGATGACAGAGTGCTGAGGCTGTCTCAAAAGAAGTTCTGTGCCAGTGGACCATATGTGGGTGAGCAGCGTTCTCTAAGATGGGCTGATCAGGGGTTGGGGATTTAGCTCAGTGGTAGAGCGTTTGCCTAGCAAGTGCAAGGCCCTGGGTTCGGTCCTCAGCTGGGGGGGCAGGGCCCCCCGGGGAGATGTGCTGATCAGTAAATTCTGGGTTCTTACTAGTGGTTTTCAAATTAAGAGTAAATAATACCATGTTATATATTTTTTGTTTAGTTATACTTTGAGTTTAATTTGTTTTATTTATTTTATGTATATGTGTGCCTGTCTGTATGTGCACGAACTATATACAGGTACTATAAGGAGGCTAGAAGAGGGCATCAGATCCCCTAGAATAGAAGTTACTGGCAATTGTTAGCCACAATGTGGATGCTGGGAATTGAACCCAAGTCTTCTGGAAAAGCAGCCAGTGCTCTTAACTGCTGAGCCATCTGTTCAGCCCCAGTCTTTAAAATTTTATGTCTCTCTTATTGAAAATGAGTGAAAAAGAGTTGGAATACCGAAGAAATGAGTTTTTTAGTCTTACTCTTGAAGGAATTACTGTGTTAATTTTTTTTTTAAGTTATTGGGCGTAGTAAGTATTAAGTCCAGTGATAATTGTCTTTACTTAGTAGTCATTATACCCGACACTAGAGTTGGCTCACACTTTGTTTTCTCAGTGTCGTTCCAAGGGAGAGAGTAGGATTTTCCTTTTACACATACAAGGCTGAAGCTAAGGTATGCCTAGGTTAGTTAAGTTGCTCAAAGTCAGCTGGGTATGATGCTGCACATCTTTAATCCCAGCACTTGGGAGGCAGAGGCAAGCAAATCTCTGTGAATTTGAGGACAGCCTGGTCTACATAACAAGTTCCAGGACAACCAGGGCTATGTAGAAAGACTCTGTTTCTTTCTTTTTCTTTCTTTCTTTCTTTTTTTTTTTTTTAAAGATTTATTTATTTATTATGTACACAGAAGAGGGCTCCAGATCTCATTGCAGATGGTTGTGAGCCACCATATAGGTGCTGGGAATTGAACTCAGGACCTCTGGAAGAGCAGTCGGGCTCGTAACCTCTGAGCCATCTCTCCAGCCCTGAAAGACCCTGTTTCAATCACCCACTTCTCCACTGCCCTCCACAAAAAAATTTCAAATCACCTGTCTAATAAGTTTAAAAGAGTGGGAATTCAAATAAGATAGTTGAAATCCCTGAGCTTGCCCTCTCAACTACTACCTTCTTAGATAACTCCTCTGTCATTACGCTCTTTTTACCTATCAAATTTTACCCAGGAAATTACATTTAAATTGAAGAAATTAAGTTTCCTTTCTTTTAAAATAGTAATCTCAGTATAGTCCCCTATGACCAGAACAGTATAGGCAACATTAAAACTTGGAGTATCTAAGTGGTGGGGCTTAAGTGGTGATTTAACCAGTTTATTTGTTTGTTTTTTCAAGACTGGGTTTCACTGTTGGCCCTGGGTGTCCTGGAACTCATTCTGTAGACCAGTCTGTCCTCAGAGATCCACCTGCCTCTGCCCTCCAAGTACTGGGAATAAAGGCGGGTGCCACCACCGCCACCGGCTGTGACTTGCCATGTTGCTTACTCAAATGTTGATTGTGTGCCCTTTTAAAATAGCTGTCAATGCACTAACACCAAGTCTGATTTGCTGTTTGATATCTGAGACAGTGTTGTACTTCTCACATGCTCTGGCTTTTCGACGTGGCTCCTCAGTGATGAATAGAGTGGTTCCAGGGGTTGTCCTATCCCGTGTAGCAGTGGGAGCCCTTGAAGGAAAAACACCTGAGAACTCTCACTGCTCAAATTGAACAACAGAGTCACTGTTGGCTTTACTGCTCTCCTTGACTTCATTATTCTCTTTGAGACAACTGTGATTTTGATATTAAATTATTTTTTCCTTTGCACTCATATTACTCAAGTCACCTGGAAGCATAGTGTAACACTGAGAGTGTCTTTGTTACAATACTAGCAGTCTCTGTCTACCTTACCTCCTGTTTCTCTAAGTGTAACATTGTCTTTAAACTTTCTATTTGTTCTCTTCTTGTTTAGGTGAAGACTGTCCTCAGTGGATGGTTCCTATCACAATCTCAACTAGTGAAGACCCCAACCAAGCTAAACTAAAAATACTAATGGATAAACCAGAGATGAATGTAGTTTTAAAAAATGTCAAACCAGACCAGTGGGTAAAGGTGAGTTGAGAATGGCATAGTTGTTTTTAACCGTACCTGAATCAATTTGTTTCTTTTACTCTGCCTTCTGTGGCTAGCTCTGAATTGTATTCTTTCAATTTAGACTAATATTTCAAGGAGAAGAAGGAAAGACTGAAGTGTGGGAAGGAAAAGTAAGAGTTGACTGCATTTGGTCATGCACACCTCTAACCCCAGCACCCGGTAGGCTGAGGCTAGAGGTTAGAGTTTGAGGCTAGCCTGGGTGAGTGAGACTGTTTCAGAAAAGGAAAGGAAGGAGTAAATAGTAGACCATACATAAAACATTTGTAGTCTTGCAGCTACAAACTGCCCTCCCATTCTAAAAAGCTAAACATGGTGGTAAACACTTTTAATCCCAGCCTTTGGGAGGCAGAGGCAGGCCGATGTCTGAGTTCAGTCCACAGAGTGAGTTCCAGGCCAGCCAGGACTACACAGAAAAACCCTGTCTTGAAAAACCAAAAAAAAAAAAAAAAGGAATTGTTCGGTTATTTATGCAGTATATTTTTATGATTCATGTGTTTTTTTTATTTTACTTGCGTTGGTGTTTGCCTGCATGTGTGTCTGTGTGAGTGTGTCAGATCTTGGAGTTACAGACAGTTGTGTACTGCCATATGGGTGTTGGAAATTAAACCTGAGACCTCTGAAAGAGCAGCCAGTGCTCTTAACTACTGAGCCATCTCTGCAGCCCTATTTTTATAGTATTTCTTCATAGTAAATTTTATAATTTCATTTTACATGTGTTCTTTTGTTTATTTGCTTGTCAAGACAGGACTTGCTCAGTAAGAACATACTTGCTTAGTATTCAGGGTCCATGAGTTTGATCACTGTCACTACCCAAAAGAACAAAACCTAGCCAGGCAGTGGTGGTGCACGCCTTTAATCCCAGTACTCGGGAGGCAGAGCCAGGCAGATCTCTGTGAGTTCGAGGCCAGCCTGGTCCAAGATCCAGGACAGGCACCAAAACTACACAGAGAAACCCTGTCTTCAAAAACCAAAAAAACAAAACAAAACAAAAGAACAAAACCTTTGTTCATTGTGTTCATTGTTGTTTTTTTTTTGTTTTGTTTTGTTTTTTTTTGTTTTTTTTTGAGGTAGGGTCTCCCTGTGTAGCTCTGGCTATCCTGGAACTCATGTAGATCAGGGTGGCTACTATGCTCACCCCAAAAAAATCTTTTTAAAAATGGAATGGCTAATCAAGTATGGTAGTGCTCATCTTTAATCCCAGCACTCTGGAGGCGGAGGCAGATCTCTTTGAGTTTAAGACCAGCCTGGTCTACATAGTGAGTTCCAGGACAGCCAGAGATGTAGTGAGACCCTGCCTCCAAAGAAAAGTCAGGGGAAAGGAAGTAGTTAATACTAACTATTGGCTCTTTTCAGTTAAATCTGGGAACAGTTGGGTTTTACCGGACTCAGTACAGCTCTGCCATGCTGGAAAGTTTATTACCAGGCATCCGTGACCTTTCTCTGCCCCCAGTGGATCGACTTGGATTACAGAATGACCTCTTCTCTCTGGTGAGCATCTCACACTTAGGTCATCTGATGCATTTTGTTGGTTAAAGGTTCCTGTTTCTCCTGGAGTGTATAAAGCATAATTAGAAGCATATGGTTCTTCCTAAGGGTTGGCACATTTAGGATGACAGCAAATGGCCAATTATTAATTAGCATAATAAAATTGTACCTATATCATTTGCCAGAAGCAAATTCCATTTCACTGTTTCTAAGCTAGTTTTTATTTAAACTATCCTTTGTAAGGCAAAAAGTCCATTCTTTTCCAAACAATTGGATATGAGTCATGAAGAAATTTCCCTACTGATTTTTTTAAAAACTAATTCAGAGTGATTTTATGTTTTTAAGTAGTACTTGTACTTTGCTAGGAAAGCCAGAATGTTTTAACAGTATGTTATTACTCAAATTATAGCATATCAGCCCCAGAATTATATACATATTTGGCTTTGTTCCAGGAAGGATTTAAAGCAGCAAAATATGTATTTTGTCTTTATGACTCCAGCAGGTTAGGTAATTTCAGGATGTCTTTGCCTGTGGTAAAATTGTCATTCTTTCTAGCGTTCCTTTAAATTGGACCTGAAATCTCCTTGTCCTCTGTGATTGCTGATTGGATTCCTTCTTTGCATAAATGCAGATTAGCATTGATGGACAAATCCTCCCATCTGCTGATCTCACTGCCACGGGAGACCTGTCCCAGGAGAGCAGGCTGTTTGTGCAGTTGGCTGATAGAACAGTTCTTTTTCCAACTCCTGTTAGTCAGTGCTGCGAGCAAGCGCTCTGACTCCGTAGCCTTCCCATTCATGTTCTTTTGGAAGTGAGTGAGGGAGAGGCTCAAAGTGACACAGTTTGCAGGTTCAGCCCTGAAAGAGCCTTTGTCGAGAACCAGAGCCCCAACTTTCCTTGCAGCTTTTCTGAAAGTCTAAAAAATGTGAAAACATTAAAGTGATGTCCTAGAAACTGAGTAGAAATAAGAAGTTAACTGGTTTTTGTTGGTCCCAAATTATGAGGTGTAATGTAATTTTTTAAGGAGTTCTTTTACAAATGGCAAAGGAATAAATAAGAGATTCTGTCATGATAGGATTTTTTATTCTACTAGTATTCTGAACTTACTTAGCCTCATTTCCTTAAACCAAAAAAATTACTAGCAGTAGTTAATACCTAAGTACATGTTTGTTTTCTTTTGTCTTGTTTAGTTTGAAGGCTGGGCTAATTTGTGTTTTTTCCTATCCCAGGCTCGAGCTGGAATCATTAGCACTGTAGAGGTTCTAAAAGTCATGGAGGCTTTTGTGAATGAGCCCAATTATACTGTATGGAGCGACCTGAGCTGTAACCTGGGGATTCTTTCAACTCTCTTGTCCCACACAGACTTCTATGAGGAAATCCAGGAGTTTGTGAAAGATGTCTTTTCACCTATAGGAGAGAGACTGGGCTGGGACCCCAAACCTGGAGAAGGTAATGAATGAACGTACTGTATGGGGAAAGAGTCTGCCTGAAATTAATACTTTCTATTCACTTGTGATTAACAGTTAGGAGCAGCATCTTTGTATCCAGATGTTATTGTGTATTCAGTTAGCCAGAAACTACATCTGCTAAACCTGCTGGTGAAAGTGTCACACCAGCAACAAACAGTAACTCAAGTAGCATGGAACCCATAGAGACTCTCCTGCCTCAGCATGAATCATCACACCTGGCATCCCTCAGCTCTCTGAAATGAATATATTAATTGCTTTCTATGTGTGTTTTCCATGATTATGCTATAATCATGTACCTTTTTTAAAACTGTCATTTAAATGTTGAGAATGGTGATTTGTAAGATTTAAATACAATTATTGCCATCTGCTCACTAAATAAGGTGTTTTCTCCTGACTAATCTTAATCTAGGAGTTTTTTCTTTTTCTAGTGCTGGGTTTAAACCCAAGGGCCTAGCCTGTTCTAAACTCTGCCAATGAGTTATTCCCAGACCACTAATCTGGGACTCTACTAATAAGACAATAATAGTAGCAAATACTTGGCACTGTCTTTTCTTTATTGATTCAACTAATATTTATGTAGCTAGTAAAAGTCAGGTGCTATTTTGGAAGCTGGTGGTAGAGATGAGCAAAGCCCTAACCCGTGTAGCTTCACTTCTAGTGGGGGACATAGCAAACACAGTGTATTATGGTGAAGGAAAGTATCACAAAGAAAAATAAAATTAGACAGTGTGAATAAGGAGTACTAAGCCAGTATTTTATAAAAATAATTGAGGAAATCATCACTAATAATTGGTCTTTGAGCATAAGTGGGAAATTGAAGGAGGGGTTTAAGAATAGAGCACACATGGAGCAGACCAGAGGGACTAGCAAGTGACAAAAGTGTGAAGGAAGAGCGTGGCTGGGGTGTCCACAGAATAACCAGAAGTAGCCGGCATGGTGACGCACAACTTTAATCCTAGCACTCTGGGAGGCAGAGCCAGGCAGATTTCCGTGAGTTGAGTCCAGCCTGATACACAAAGTGAGTACCAGGACAGCCAGAGCTGTTACACAAAAAAACCCTGTCTTGAAAAACAAACAAACAAGATATATTACAAGTGTATATCCTCAGTGTGT
This sequence comes from Peromyscus californicus insignis, assembly GCF_007827085.1. Lineage (NCBI taxonomy): Eukaryota > Metazoa > Chordata > Mammalia > Rodentia > Cricetidae > Peromyscus > Peromyscus californicus. Next base: position 25,570,602 of record NW_026294551.1, read on the forward strand.
TTTGAAGGTAGTACTCAAACTATTTGATGGAGAACTGAAGTGTGGTAGAAAGAAAACTCATCAGATTAAGACTGCTTAGAGAGGACCAGGCTTGGTGGCCTTTAATCCCAGCGCTTAGGAGGTCTTAAATTCAAGGCTAGCCTAATCTACACAGAGAGTTCCAGGCCAGGCAGGGTTACATGGTGAGACCCTCTCTTTAATAAAAAAAAAGAAATAAAAATATGTACACACACTGCTGTAAAAGCACCTTTGGGTACAAAAAAGAGGAGTTTGGTTTGCTGTCTTTCAGATTGAAGTCATTGTGGACACCAGAGTAGAGAATGCCTAGAGATCCAAGCTAGGTAAATACATTTCGGAGTTAATAGCATGCAGGTAGTATCTATAGCTGTGAAACTAGAAGAAATCACCTAAAGATTAAGAACAGGTGAAGACGAGAGGTGTGAGGACTGTATCATAGTTTAGAATTTAGAGATTGGTAGTAGAAGCATCAAAGCCAGGCATGCTGGTGGTACATTCCTGTAATTAGGAAGCATAAATATGCAAGACCAGCCTAGTCTACCTAGAGTTCTTTGTTCTTTGTCTCAAAAAAACAAAAACAAAGAAGACTGGACATGGTGATCCACACCACTAATCTTTGGGAGGTAGAGGCAGGAGGATCAGGAGTCACATCCTCAGCTTCATAGAAAAACCAAGGCCACCCTGGACCATGTGAGACTCAGAAGAACGTGAAGAATCGCAAAGAAACTGACTGGCCAGTGAGAGGGAGAGCCAGGAGAAAGTAGAACGGCCCAGAACTTACCTAGACAACTCTTTAAAAAGAGTTTTGTTGACAACAGGAGTAGAATTGAGGATAGGGGTTTAGAGAAGGAATTTTCTTTAAGTCTGTAAATTTGTAACGTTTTTTTCTACTGTTGAAAAATAATGCAAGAGTATATAGGAATTGGAAGGTTACGGGGAGGGGGCATGGAGGGCAGAGAAATAGTAGTACTGAAAGTGTATGTGTTATGAGAGAAGGTGAAAAGCCAGTGCTGGTGTGTAATTGAGAGGAGTCCAGACCCAGCTTGTAGCAGAGGAGTTAGCTGTTCGGAGGAACATACATATATAGTAACAGGACAGTAGGAAGGAAGTGGACACATGCAGCTAGATTCCTGGATATTGCACTTTTCTTTGGAAATGATATTGTGTAAAACCTTTGATTCAAAAAGAATACAGGGAAGAGAATGCCTTTGTTTTATAGCTGTATAGACAGGGGAATTAAGAGCAAAGCAGCAAAACATTGCTTTGACTTACAACACAGGTCAGTAGCAGAGTCCCAGTAAGGGCTAGGGAGGCAACTCAGCTATGTTTCTAAGAGTACACACCCGAAGCCCCGAGTTCAATCCCAAGAACCCTTGTAAAATAGCCTGGTGTGGTGACACACACTTATAATCCCAGCACTAAGGAGATGAAGACAGGCAGATCTCTAGGTCTTGCTGGTTCTCAGCCTCTCACTTGTGAGCTCCATTATAATAAGAGATAATGGCATAAAAAGTGAGGTGGCCAGGATTGGTGACAGAGGCAAGTGGATCTCTGTGAGTTTGAGGCCAGCCTGGTCTTTAAAGAGAGTTCTTGGCCAGCCAGGGCTAAGTAGTGAGACCCTGTGTCAAAAACAAAAAAACAAGGTGAATGAGTGGCTTCTGAGGGACACCACCCGAGGGTGACCTCTGCTCACCACATACATGGACATATACATATGTACCCATATGTGCACACACAAAAACCATCATAGGAGCCAGAGAGCTTGCTCGACAATTTAAGAGTACTTACAGCTCTTGCAGAGGACCAGGTTCGGTTCCCAGGATCCACATGGAGGCTCACAACCATCTGTCTGTAATTCCAGTTCCAGGGAATCCAACTGCCATTCTGATCTGATCTGTATCCTCAAATAAAACTATTTTTTTTTCCAGTCTTGTGGGTGAACCAAAGGCCTATGGCATGCTCTTACCACTAGCTATATCCCCAGACCTTACCTTGGAGCTTTTACCTGTAATGACAGTGATGCTCAATCAGGTGTGGGTGCTTATTGGTAATTTTTCATGTCGTTGGAGGGTGAATCCATTGGATTTTCATTTTAAAATCTAAGGTTTCAGTTTATTGTGCAAAGAATGTTCTAGTTCCATGTGGGTCTTTTTAAACAAAACTTGCATCAAACCTGTATGATGTAAGCCTTTCATTTTCTTTTTCTTTTTTTTCTCTCTTTTTTTTTTTTTTTTTTTGGTTTTTCAAGACAGGGTTTCTCTGTGTAGCCTTGGCTGGCCTTGAACTCACAGAAATCCACCTGGCGCTGGCACTGAGATCAAAGGTGTGCGCCACTACCACCCAGCTTTAACAGTATAATTGAGAGTACCTTAGTAGGCTCTGATAGCTGACACTTGAGTCCAGACAATGTCAGTAAATTTGTTTGCTTATCTGGTATATTTATTCCTTTCCTCTTACAATTTGATAAATTAAGTCAAGTGTTCTCTCAAGTATTAGAGTAATTGATTGTGTTTGTTCAAGACCATAGACTTGGTATAACAAAGTTACCAAATATTTAGGTAGTGAATTTATAAAAGTGGGCCTTTCAAGTAGTTCTGTGTCTTCACTTCTCAATCAGGTCATCTAGACGCACTCCTGAGGGGCTTGGTCCTGGGCAAACTAGGAAAAGCAGGGCATAAGGCAACTTTGGAAGAAGCCCGTCGTCGGTTTAAGGAGCACGTGGAAGGAAAGCAGATTCTCTCTGCTGATCTAAGAAGTCCTGTAAGTTATCTTAATAAATTCCCATGGAAGCTGGGCATGGTGGGACACTCCTTTAGTCCCAGCATTTGGGAGGCAGAGGCAGGCGGAACTCTTGAGTTTGAGGCCAGCCTGGTCTACAGAGTGAGTTCCAGGACAGTCAGGGCTACACAGAGAGACCCTGTCAGGCAGGAAAAACAGTTACAGTAATAATAAATTCCCTTGACTTTTAGGTATTAGTTCCAGTCTAGAAAGCTAAAATCAAGCTAAGAACTGGCTCCCAGAGCCGCTTGACTGTTGTAACATACGCTACTTAGATAGGTTGTAGCAGCTTCTCATTGGTTTCTCAGGCAGCACATGAGTGTTGCAAGGTGATGAAGTAGTGCAGTTCTCTGGAAGAACTGGTGCAAGCTGCTGATAGGACATGGCAGCCCCTCTGATTGTTCACCAGGAGTCTATTAGGGATTGATAACCAGAGTCTGTCTGTGCAGGTGCATAACTATAATTTTTTAAATTCACTTTTTAGCTCATCTTTGTTTTGTTCTTCCAGACAGGGTCTCACTGTGTAGCTCACAGAGACCTTGAACTTATGGTCTTTCACTTAGGGTTTTCTCACTCTTTCCAGAGCTAAGGCCACAGGCCCTTGGCAACATGCCCAGCTACTTTTTATCTTAGTTAGAATATTTATAACAAAATACGGGTAACTCAAGTGACTTCTTTTTCCTCCTGGTGTTCTTTTGTAGGTCTATCTAACTGTCTTAAAGCATGGTGATGGCACCACTTTAGATATTATGCTAAAGGTAAGTATATCTGGAAAAGGCTCCAAGTTCTTGCTTTTGAATTTGGATATGCCCAGTACCACTTTAAATGGTTTGGGGAGTTGGGGGAAAGCCCAGGCAAAGAAATATATGTGCTGGGTCTGACTTATAATCCCAGGTATTAAAGAGGTTGAAGTAGGCCAGAAAGTGTAAGGCCTATCTGGCTACAGAGTGAGTTCAAGGTCAGAGTGGGTAACTTTGTAAAAGAGCTCTGGGAGTGTGGCTTAATGGGAGAGCTGGCTTGGCATGTTGGAGGCCCTAAGGCCCAGATCCCAGTTCCACCGTCCTAGAGAGTAGGTCTGTTTGGGTATTTCCAAATGATGCTCAACTCATTTTTCAGGGTGGTTTGTTTTTCCTTCACAACTTTAGTATCTAGCTAAATCTTAACCCTGAAATGGTGAGGTTTGACCCCACAACTTCATGCACGTTAGGCAAGGGTTCTGCCACTGAACTATAGCCTGTTTGTTTTGTTCTGTTCTGAGACAGAGTCTCAGTAGCCCGGGCTGACTTTGAAGATTCGTGTTGATTTTCTGGTCCTTGTGCCTCTACCTTCAAAGTGCTGGACTCCAGGTTTGCCACTGCCCATTTTTCTTTTGTTTTATTTGTGTGTTTTTTTTGAGAGGGCCTCACTTAACCCAGGCAGTACTCCACCTACCTTTGTAACTGAGGCTGGTCTTGAACTCTTTAAATCTTCCTAGTACCTTCCCACTGATGCTCAGTTATGGAGATCACAGACATGCATCATACCTGCTCCCACCCTTTTAAAAAGCAGGTCTTACTAGGTTATTCAAGTTACCCTTGAGCTCACTATAGCCCAGTCAGACTTGAAGTAATTCTTCTGTAGCCTCCTAAGTATCAGTATTAAGAACCTTCCTGGGATCACAGCCTGAATCACCCACTAATGCCCCCAGAGATACTTGTTTCTGTTAGTGGTTCTCAACCTTCCTAATGCTGTGACCCTTTAATACAGTTCCTCATGTTGTGGTGACCCCAACCATTAAATTATTTTGTGGCTACTTCATAACTGTAATTTTGCTACTGTTATGAATTGTAATGTAAATATCTGATATATCAGGATACCTGATATTTGACCCCAATGGGGGTCATGTCCTTCAGGTTGAGAACAGCTGGTCTAGATGATAAAGCCAGGTTAAAACTTCTCCCATGGAACGGCAGGCAAAGTGGTACTTGCCTTTAATCCCAGCACTTGGGAGGCAGAGCAGACAGATCTCCGAGTTGAAGGCCAGGCGGTCTACATAGTGAGTTCCAGGGCAGGACTAATCAGAGAAACTTTGTCTGGGGGAGGGGAACTTCTCCACAATCACATGGATCCCTACACACATACACATACACACATACACATGCACCACCGCCGCCTGACTTCTGAGCAGGATTTTTAATCCCAACACTTGGGAGAAAGAGTCAAGCAGATCTCTGAGTTCCAGGACAGCCTGGTCTACAGAGGGAGTTCCAAGACAGCCAAGGCTACACAGAGAAATCATGTCTTGAAAAACTAAATAAATAAATATATAAAATAAAAACAAAAACATCTACATTTCAAGCAGGAATAAAATGTGCTAGCTAGTTCATAGATTAGGAATACTTCTGGCACCAGACGGTGGTGGTGCACGCCTTTAGTCCCAGCACTTGGGAGGCAGAGCCAGGTGGATCTCTGTGAGTTCAAGGCCAGCCTGGTCTACAAAGTGAGATCCAGGACAAGCACCAAAACTACATGGAGAAACCCTGTCTCAAGGGGGGGGGGGGAGATACTTCTGGCTAGGTGGTGGTGGCCCATGCCTTTAATTCCAACACTCAGAAGGCAGAGGCGGTTGGAGCTCTGTAAGTTCAAGGACAGCTCTGGTCTACAGAGCAAGTTCCAGGACAGCCATGGCTACTCAGAGAGACCCTGTCTCAAAAAGCCCAAAAAAATAAATGAATCAATCAATCAGTCAGCCTTTAAGAGCACTGGCTGCTCTTCCAAAGGACCCAAATTCAGTTCCCAGCACCCATATGACAGCTCATAACTATCTGTAACTCCAAGATCTGATACCCTCTCACAGACATATATGCAGGCAAAACACCAATTCACATAAAAAATAAATTAAATTTTAGTTTTTTAAAAAAGAATACTTGCGTTAACTGGGTGGTGATGGTGCACATCTTTAATCCCAGCACTTGAGAGACAGAGGAAGGTGGAGCTCTCTAGTTTGAGGACAGCCTGGTCTACAGAGCAAGTTCTAGGACAGCCAGGGGGTACACAGAGAAACCCTGTCTTGGAAAACCAAAAAAGGAATAAATACTTGTTACCCCAGGTGGGTCAGAAGTGCAGAAACTATTGAGTAAAAGGAAGGGACCAAAGGAAAGGGGACAAGAAAATGTAATGAGGAGGTGAGTATGATCAAAATCTGTTGTATATGCTTGTGTTCCTTTTTTTTTTTTTTTTGGCTTTTTTCAAGAGAGGGTCTCTCTCTGCAGCCTTGGCTATCTTGGAACTCACTCTGGCCTTGAACTATCTGCCTCCCGAGTGCTGAGATTAAAGGCATGTGCCACCCCCATCCAGCCTTTATATGCTTATGAATATGTCATAATTAAACTCATTATTTTGTGCACTCAATATATACTAATAAAAAAAAAAAAAAGGAAGAACCAAGCTCAGTAGCATGTGCTGGTAATTCCATGATTGAGGAGTCAAGAGGCAGGAGGATTGTTGTAAATTTGAGGCTGATCTGGTCTACATAGTTTCAAGCTAGCCAGGGCTACATAGTGAGACCCTGTGTTAAAAAAATGAAAAATAAACCCAGTGTCGTAGCACAAGCTTTTAATCCCCCCCTTTTTGGGAGGCAGAGGCAAGTAAATCTCTGTGAGTTTGAGCCAAGCCTGGCCTACATAGTGAGTTCCAGTATAGCCAGAACATAAAGGAGTAAACCTCAAAGGAAAAAAGAAAAGAAAGAAAGAAATTAAAACAAATTTACAGTTAAAAACAAACTAGCTGTGCATTAGTGGCACACGCCTTTAATCCCAGCATTGGGGAGGCAGAGGCAGGTGGATCTCTGTGAGTTCGAGGCCATCCTGGTCTACAAAGCAAGTTCCAGAACAGCCAGAGCTGATACACAGAGGGAAAAAACAAACTACCAGGCCCATGGTACACGGAATGTCATGTTACATGCACAGTTCATACCATTAAACTGAGGCTGTTCTTGATTTTTTTTTTTGTTTGTTTGTTTTGTTTTGTTTGTTTTTTGAGACAGGGTTTCTCTGTGTAGCTTTGCACCTTTCCTGGAACTCACTTGGTAGCCCAGGCTGGCCTCGAACTCACAGAAATCCGCCTGGCTCTGCCTCCCGAGTGCTGGGATTAAAGGCGTGCGCCACCACCGCCCAGCGCTGTTCTTGATTTTTAATAAAAGAAGTGGAAGAAGCAAAAGAAGAATAAACTATACCTCAAGGCTTATTGCTTAACCTTGTTATGTTATACACAGGCTTCTTTTCCACTGTGAAAATCATTTTGGATTAAACTTTCGACTAAACATTTTGAGTGCTTTTCTTGGGCTTCATATTCCTGTGAAACTGTTTATTGTAAGTCAGGTGAATGAAATGTGTTACTTTAGTCTGTTCCAGGGTAGAGCATGTGGCACACATCTTTCGTCCCTGCACGTGGAGGCAGATATCTATGAGTTCAAAGCCAGTCAGGTCTCCATAGCAGGTTCCAGACCAGCCAAGTCTGCATAGTGAGACACTGTCCCAAAAACAATCAACAAACAAAAATGTTCCATGTATACATGAAGAAAAGTAAGGATTCTGAAAGCTTTATGCCAGATACTATAATATATATTATGTCATGACAATAGAAGAATTTACATTAGTGTGTGGTTTAATAGTTCACAGTTAACACAGGAATGGTCACAGAAATCGGCTTTTTTTATGAGGGGGAGACAACCAAAAACCTTAGTAAGACAGAACCAGGGCTGGAGAGATGACTCAGTGGTTAAGAGCATTCATTGACTGCTCTTCTAGAGGATCCGGGTTCAATTCCCAGCACCCACACGGAAGCTCATAACTGTAACTCCAGTTCCAGGGGAACTGATACCCATGGCAAAACATCAATGCACATAAAATAAAAATAATTAAAAAAAAAAAGAACCCTGTGACAAGAGATAAGGGTTGTTTTCTCCTGGTAATTAAATAATGATCAGTTTAATTTAAAAATTATTCCTGCTGTCTTGAACTGTGGGATTAGAATGCCATCTAGTGGGTGTGTGTTACATGTTCTCTGGGAGAGAAATACTTCCTGAAAGCTAAAGGTCAGACCTTGAATATATCAGACTCAGGAGGTAAGAGGCAGGGGTAGTGTCAGACATTTGAGGCCAGTCTGATCTCCACAACAAGCTCCAGAGTATCCGGGGCTGTGTAGTGAGACCCTGTCTCAAAATAAACAAAAAGAATATTAGGTAATAATAATCTGGGTTTTCCTTTTCTTTTCGTTTTTAAATGTATGTAGGTGTTTTACCTTTGTGTATGTCATTATACCGCATGTATGGCTGGTGACATTCTGATGAGCTCAGAAGATCCCCCTGGAGCTAGAGTTGACAGACAGTTGTGAGTCACCACATGGGTGCTTCAAACCCAGGTCCTCTGCAAGAGCAGCCAGTTCTTGACAATGCACAGCCATCTCTCCAGCCCCAGATATTCTTGTGTGACTATGAGGGACTGAGAGGTAAAAAGCTTGCTATACAGCAGGAGGACCTAGTTTGGATTCCCATGTAAGACCTAGGTGCAGAGAGTGGACAGATAGACAGGAGCTTACAGGCCTACTAGAGTGGACAGATAGACAGGAGCTTACAGGCCTACTAGCTTAGGTGAAATGGCAAGCTCCAGTTTATGGACAGATCCTGACTCAAGGAAACAAGGTACAGAGCAATACAGGAAGACTCCTGACATCGACCTCCAACCTCCACAGGTACACTCCTGAGTAAGTGAGCTGCAAACGTGAGCACATGTACACATATACACAGAAGAAACATTCGATAATGTGTCTAGTTAGTTATTTTGGGACAGGGTGTTGTGTAGCCACGGTTGGCTTCAAACTATGAAGCTGAGGATGTCCTTAAATTTCTGATCCTTCTGCCTTTACTTCCCAATATTAATGCATCTTTTCTTTTTTTTTAATTATTTTTTTTTAAATTACACTCAGAATATTCATTAATTACACTCATGATGCATCTTTTCTTAAATGAGTAAATGATTGTAGCCAGCTACTACGTGTCTAGATTATTTTCAACTTCCACTACTATAATCTAAATTGATGATATCTGGTGATAGTTTGTTCATCTGATTCAATGTCAGTGATGTAAAGAGTTCGACTGTGGCAGATTTACTTCTTAGATCTTACTGTTTGACTCCGTGGAACTGAGGCAGACTACTTAGCTAGTGCACACCTACATCCAGTGGCTTACTGCTATGGCCAATGGAGGCTTTAGTACTCAGCCATTGATGATGTAGTGTCCCACCAGTCTTACCCAGTGGAAGAGAAGCTGATAGGAACATGCGTAGAATCCGGGGATGAGCTAACTGTTCCTCATTGTTTTTTCCCTATAGCTTCACAAACAAGCTGATATGCAAGAAGAGAAAAACCGAATCGAAAGAGTTCTTGGGGCTACTCTTTCACCTGAACTGATTCAAAAAGTCCTCACTTTTGCACTTTCAGTAAGTTACAAGTTAAATTTCAGGAGAACTGGAACTCATTGACAATGTGGCCATTGTCTTTGGTTCAGCACACTCATGATCTTTTGGGGACACTGATACGAGCTTTTTGTTTTGTTTTCAAAATTGTATTGCTTTGTTTTGTTTGTAGCAGGATTGGGGTGGGGGTGAGAGTGGAGGTGAGGAGGTGAGAGGAGGTGAGGAGGTGAGTGGTTGTCTCTTCTGTCATGTGGGTTCCAGAGAGTGAAATCAGGCTTGACTGCTAGTAGTGAGGATGGAAGAAGAAATGGGTTCCTTTAGAATTCTTTTTCCTGCTGAGTCACCTTCCTGGAAGGGAATGTCTTCCTTGCTATTACTTGAATTTTCCAACAGTCTGTTGTATTGTTGTTTTCTCTGGTATCAGAAAATATTCTAGATAGCCAGACTTCCAGTTACTTTTTTTTTTTTTTTTTTTATAGGAAGAGGTACGTCCACAGGACACTGTGTCAGTAATTGGTGGAGTGGCTGGAGGCAGCAAGCAAGGGAGGAAAGCTGCTTGGAAATTCATAAAGGACAACTGGGAAGAGCTCTATAATCGCTACCAGGGAGGGTTCTTAATATCCAGACTAATAAAGGTATGTGCGAGTCTTGAGTAGCTTGCTAATTTGGTTGGTTGGTTGGTTGGTTTTTCGAGACAGGGTCTCTCTGTGTAGCTTTGCGCCTTTCCTAGAACTCACTTTGGAGACCAGGCTGGCCTCGAACTCACAGAGATCCACCTGGCTCTGCCTCCCGAGTGCTGGGATTAAAGGCGTGCGCCACCACCGCCCGGCTAGCTTGCTAATCTTGAATGTTACTGAATTCATGATTTATTAGAGTCTTGTAGATTAGACCCAAAAATCAGGGCTCTTTGCTCTTTAAAAGATTCTTCAGCCAGGTGTAGTGAGCCATGCTTATAATCTCAGCATTGATTATAAGCAGAAGCTGAGGCAGAACGATTACTATTGAGTTTGAAACCAGCCAGGGATATATAGCAAAACCCAAACCCTCACTCCTACCCTCAAATAAAGGGTTCCTGCAGGGCTGGCATTGAATCTCACTCATAGGCCTGTCCTGCACTAGGCCCTGGGTTCAAGCCCCAGCATCAAAACATTTTAACTCAGTAGTTTGTGAGGTTGGTTTTATGATTGTGTATGTTCCCATCTTAGGATCTCTGCAACAAACCAGAGTAGAGAGAATAGAATGGTTGGTTTAGGGGAGTGGAAGTTTGTTCCTCGTGTTTAAAACATGTGGTTTCTTTTCAGCTGTCAGTGGAGGGATTTGCAGTTGATAAAATGGCTGGAGAAGTTAAGGTAAGGAAAGTACTGCTTACTTTTTACTTTTCAATCCGGAATATAAAAACATGAACCTTGTTTTGTTTTGTTTTTCCCTTAAAATTTACTTTATGTGTATGAGTGTTTTGCCTGCATGTGTATGTGTACCAAGTGCTTGCTTGGTACCATGGATGTCAGAGGACATCGGATCCCCTGGAACAAGAAATCTGGGAGGTTGTAAGCCATCGTGTGGGTGCTAGGAACCGGGGTCCTCTGCAAGAATAGCAATGCCCTTACCCTGAGCTGTCTCCAAAGCTCCATGAACTTTGTTTTAATGAGTGTTGGATGGTGTGTTTTTGTGTCTCCTTGTTTCTTAGAAAAAGACAGATTTGACTTTGCCTTCAATATCTGAAGAGTTTAGAGTGGAGAGATAATCAGTTTTGTTTGTGTAGACCCTGGACCTAGTAAAGTTTGGGGGACAAATTGATGCTGAGTAGGAAAATTTTACACTCCATTATACTTTAAACTTCATCATTATGCAGTTTCACCTTTATCTTCTTGGAGGCATGATCTGGTTCACTGTAGGAGTCAGTGTTAGGAATAAGTTTTACAGCCAGACACAGTGGCTCACACCTTTGATCCAGCACTTGGGAGGCAGAGACAAGTGGATCCCTGAGTTTGAGACTATCCTGGTTCTACTGAGCAAGTTCCAGGACAGCCAGGGATACACAACACAGAGAGACCCTGTCTGGAAAAAAGCGGGGGAGGAGTAAGTTTTACTGTTTTTAGGTCGAGGTGAAATACTTGATTTCTGCTGTCATTTAAGTTACATTGTATATTGTACTATATGAACAATTTCATTGTAAAGGCAATGGGATTATAAATGAGAAACACTTAATAGGTTTGGGAAGCAGGGTAGTGGCAAACTGAAGCTGGTAAGGCAGAATTTCCTTACAATGGATGGTGGGCACGGTGGCTCATGCTAGTCAGGCCAAGGCAGGAGGAGGATCACTGCGATTTGAGGCCAGTCAAGCTACGGTGTAGAAGATGCTTTGGAATGAGAAAGAAAAGAGATTGAGACACTAATTCTCCAAGCAAGAAAAACACGGATAATGGAGTCATGAGGTGACAGAGATTCAGGATGGATTTTCTCAATAAGCTTTGGAGGGTATGGAGTGAGATAGGCCTTACTCTCCAGCCAGGCTGGCCTGAAACTCACTGTGAAACCCCAAGTTGGTCTTGGAGTTTGTGATGATCCTTCTGTCTCAGCCTCATGAGGACAGGGTTATGATTTGTGAACATTTGTTAATCTTTAATTCAACAGTGTTTCTATGTGTTGTGACCGTCTAAGGCAGTGGTTCTCAACCTTCCTAATGCTGCAACCAGTTCCTCATGTTGTGGTGACCCCCTCCCCCAACCGTAAAGTTACTTCATTGCTACTTCATCACTGTAACTTTGCTACTGTTATGAATTATAATGTAAATATCTGATTGCAAGATATCTAATATGCAACCCCTGTAGTGGGTCACCACAAGTTGATATATATAAGGGAAGGAAAAAAAAGAGCCAAGGATAATTTCCTTCTGGGGCATGCCTTTCAGCCCAGCACTCCGAAGGCTGGAGAAGGCAGAGTTAGTTCCAGGCAGCCAAGGCTATGTAAAGAAACCCTGTCTCGAAGGAAAGAAAGAAAGAGTCAAGGATGATTTCCAGGTGTAGGGATGCTACGATGCGGGTCCTGTTTGTTGAGATGGAGATGGAGCACTGCTCTGTCCTTCCAGCCTGAGAAGCCCACTGAACATTGCCTTCTGTGAACCATGCTGTTGACTGCTGAAGTTCACCCTTCACCTGATGAGTTAGTCACTTCCCTTTCACACTCTGGTGACCAGGTCCCATTGCTGCATGGTGTTTCCAGATGCTTTGTTTACTGGGAAATCAGGTGAACTAGTTAGAAAATAGCTTAGTAACTTTTAATAATGAACTGGGAAGGAGTTTGATTCTGTGAAAAGTGTCAAACTCTGGAGTTGAACTAGATCAGTATCAGCACCTTACACTTGGCAGCTTCATCGCCCTTATGCACTCATCTTGGGAGAGCATTGGGTCCTGAAGTGCCCTGTGCCGCATTTTGCTAAGTGCTCCTGCATATTTGTTTCTTCATCCTGCAGACATATCTCATAGATGAGAGATTGAAACTTAGAGCCATTAACTTAGTAACAGGCAAGCACCTTGACCATATGAGTCACATCCTAATTACTCAAGACCTTTTAACATTGGGACATAACATTGTCATCTACAAAATTCAAGCTCATGAACCATGAACTCAGCCAGCAGCCGTGGTGCATGCCTTTAATCCCAGCATTTTGGAGGCAGAGGCAGGTAGATCTCCAAGTTCTAGGCCAGCCTGGTCTACAGAGTGAGTTCCAGTACAGCCAGGGCTATACAGAGAAACCCTGTCTTGGAAAACCAGAAGAAAAAAGAAAAAGAAAAAAAAAAAAATGAACTCAGAAGCAATACCTTCCAAAGGCCTTACCTCCCAGATCCCATTAACGTATTGTATGCAAGGGATCACAGTAAAGAATCTGCCAACATTAGTAGGGCAAGGGATTTTTATTCTGAATAAGAGAGAAATACCCAGAGGCATCTCAGAGTCCAGAGCAGAGAGAAAAAGAAGTAGAGTGGATATGGCTAGGGCTATCTGCAAGAGAGCATAGGGAGAGAGACGATGGAGGCTTTGATGTGTAGACCTTGTGGGTAGGGACTGGGGGATCCTGAAGACCAGCTTGGGCTTTGATGCGCAGTCTTAGTCACTGTTGCATAGCTGTGAAGAGACACCGTGACCAAGGCAGCTCTTGTAAAAGAACACATTTAGGTGGGGGCTTGCTTGCTGTTCCAGAGGTTTATTAGTCCATTATCATGGTAAGGAGCTTGGAACAGTAGCAGAGAACGACACTGGGCCTGACTTTTGAAACATCAGAAATCACCCCCCAGTGGCTACTTCCTCCAACAAGGCCACACCTCCTAATCCTTCTAATCCTATCAGAGTTCTACTCCCTGATGACTAAGCATTCAGATATGAACCTATGGGCACCATTCAAACCACCACAAGAACCAAGTCCCTTCTGCCAGAGGGGATGAAATGATTCTTTTTGGGGGACAGAAAACCCATTTCGTGGGCTGGAGAGATGTCTCAGCAGTTGAGAGCACTGGCTGCTCTTCCAGATGACCCTGGTTCAATTCCCAGCACCCACATGGCAGCTCACAACTGCCTGTAATGCCAAGATCTGACACTCTCACACAGACACACACGCAGTAATGCACATAAAATAAAAATAAAATTATAAAAAAGAAAACCCTGTTTTACAAGTTCCTGAGGAATGCTGGCTTTTATCACCAGAATCCTTTATAGGCTAGCTAGAGCTCATTAATAGACATATGGTGGGCCTGAGACCTAACACCTAACTCTGAGACCTAAGTTTCTAGGACATGAAGTGTAGGGGTAGGGGACACTTGCAAATGCTAGCAGCAGGATGTTGAAAAGGACAAAGGAGCCAGGCTTTTTGTCAAGTCTAGGTTAGGGCCAGTGAGATGGCTCAGCAGTAAAAAGTGTTTCCTGCCAAGGCTGGTGACCTAAGCTTGATTCCCCGGATCCCTATGGTGGAAGGTGAGAACTGACTCCTGAGATTGTCTGACTTCCACATTCTCACTGGAGCACACTCAAGTCCACATGTACACACACACACACACACACACACACACACACACACACACACACACACACACGAATAAAAATAAATCTTCAAGAACAAGTCTAGGGGATAGAGAGATGGGTTGGTGTTTAAGAGCATTGATTGTTCTTCCAGAGGTCTTGAGTTCAATTCCTAACATCCACATGGTGGCTCACAACTATCTATAACTGTAGTCCCATGAGATCCAGTGTCCTCTTCCGATGTGCAGACATATATGCAAACAAAATACCCATATGTAAAAACAAATCTTTTTTATTATCTTTTTATTTTTTTTTTTTTTAACAAAACTGGATGCTGGGTATGGTGGCTCATGCCTTTAGTTCTAGCACTCTGGAGGCAGAGACAGGCAGATCTCTGAGTTCAAGGCCAGCCTGGTCTGTAAAGCAGGATAGCCAAGGCAGTTACACAGAGAAATCCTGTCTTGAAAAAACAAAAAATTAAAAATTAAAATAAACTAATTAGATTCTGAATGAAGTGAGAGAAAAGGCAGTTTAATAGACTTGAGGAAAGTAGAGGGAGTCTGAACATGCCATATTCTGGAGGGCCCTGCTTTACCCCACTGGGGTCATTCTGCTCTCTGCAGACCAAACATATTAGATGCTACACGTGACATCAGAGAACTGGAAATGTAGCTAGCTGGTCTGTAAGTATAAAATAGTCCAGATTTTGGAGACTATGTAAGAAACAAAATATAAAATATCTAAATTCTAAATATATCTGTTATATTTGGAGTAGTGTTATTTTTGTTCTTCCTAGTTAAATAAAATATTTTATTGAGAAAAAAACTGCACAATCAGATTATTTAAAAAAAATGCTTTCCTATACTGAGCCCTGTTCATAGCTGACTTTGGCTGTGTGTATCTTGTGTCTGGACCATAAATTGGACACACAGGTAGACAATTAACATTTTAAAAAAGTATCAGGTTCCATCTCTTTTTAATCAGCTTTTGATTAGGTTTTATGCATTGGCTTGTTAAGGAAGGATTCCTGTATGTAGGCCCAAGGAGTTGCTTATTCCAGCCTATAGGTAGCACTGGTCAGTTCTCATGATTGAGGCTGATGGATCCTTTAGGCTTTTACATAGTCCCAACATTAACTTCTTACTGTTGCTAACTGTGGTTCTGCATTCTGATTGTTTTATACCAGGCTTTCTTTGAGAGTCACCCTGCTCCTTCAGCTGAGCGGACCATCCAGCAGTGTTGTGAAAATATCTTGCTGAATGCAGCTTGGCTAAAGCGAGATGCTGAGAGCATTCAACAGTACCTCCTTGAGCGGAAAGCCTCCCTGCCCTCAGTGTGAAACCTCTGCACCAGGGTCCTGCTGCCTCTCCACAGGGTGAGGTGGAGCTACCAAACAGCTGATTCACATGCCAAGAATTTGGAGTCTTATACCAGTGGGGGTTGGACAATGAATGTAGTTAACTGGTTCCTGCTCACACTCCAGAATTAAATTCTATTGAAAAAGGAAAATCAGCAATTCAGCAAAAACAAAATAAAAAAATAAATAAAATAAAAATGTAAATATGATAGTAATAAACTAGAGCATAACGAAACTGTGAAACTTCCTGAAGCCTGTCATGGTTCAAAGTGTTGAACACTCTGTTAGTGACAGATGTTGTTTTAAAACCTACCAAAAGGAAAGAAAGGCTTTTGGGGAAAGGATTTTTGTGAAGTGGGTTCTACATGCAGCTTGACAAGCCGGGTGTGTCCACTGCTGGGGATGCTGACCAGATGGCTGACCCTGGCTCACATGATGGAGTCTGTGCATAATTCCAAGTGGGTTGTTTCTGTTGTTGTTTGTTTGTTTTTTTCCTTTTTGGCATGGGGACTGATCAGGAAGGTATCTTTTCCTGCATAATTCAGTCTGAACCAAGGATTGTAGTTTCCTCCTTGCCTCCCTTCTGTGTGATCCCCCCCCCAAAAAAAGTAATGAAAAGTTTTTAAAAAGTGAAACAATTTCCCCCCAACCTCCGTCCTGGGTTCTTCTCCCTTTAGTTGTGCCCCAGCCCTGACCCTGTCCTTAGAGATGATGAGAAACATCTTTGACAGCCACATTGAGTAAGAGGAGCTGATAATACTTTTTTTTTCTTTTTTAAGATAATTTTTAAGAACCCTGAAATGCACAATAGGTGAGGGAGTAGAAATAAAGACGACCAGCCAGGCCTTTTTGCTGGAGCGATTCTGCTCAAAATGGTCCCAGTTACCTGCCAGGCCGAATGCGCACCTCCTCCCAACAGTATCAGTGAGCTCTGGCTCGCCAGCTTGTGCATAGGGGGCGCCGTGGGGACGCCGCACCGCCAGCGTGCCCGCTAACGAGCCTCGCCACCTAACCCAGTGTCTTTTTACTAAGTCTCAGCCCTTCCTCTTTCCCTTTCTTCTTTTTATTTTTTCTGAATCTTTTTTTTTTTGTGTTAACAGAAATTCATATTTGGTGTGGCTTAATGTATTTCAGAAGGTCGTCAGATTGCGAGACTGCTTCCTTGAAACATTTTTGTGCTATTGTTTTAAAAAATAATAATTAAAAAAAAGTTGGCGTTAATAAAAATGTCAATGTGAAGTTGATGTCCTGATTCTTTCAGCCTCCTTAAAAACAAACTAGAATGTCTCTGTGCTTCCGTAGAATTACACAAAGTCTGACGACCATAGGATTCTTGAGAAACTATTACGTTTTATGTGTGTGGACATACACATAACACAGCACCTGTGTGAAGGTCAGAGGACAACTGTGGGTACCGGTTTTCCCCTCTACCTTGTGGGTTTGGGGACTGAACTCAGATTACCTGACTTTGTAGCAAGAGCCCTTACCCCATGAGCCGCCTTGCCCATTCCTGCCCGTTTGTGGTTTCTGAGGCAGAGCCTCATTCTGCAGCCCAGCTACACTAGACTAGAACTCTTTATGTAGGCCCAGGCCGGCCTCAAACTCAAAGTGATCCTCCTGTTTCGGCCTCCTCAGTGTTGGGATTATAGGCATGAGGAGCCAGGAACAGTTTTTTTGTTGTTGTTATTTTGTTTTGTTTTGGTTTTGTTTTAGTTTTCAAGACGGGGTCTCTCTGTGTAGCCCTAGCTGTCCTGGAACTCACAGAGATGATTCTACCTCTGCCTCCCGAGTGCTGGGATTAAAGGCACATACCACCACCCGGCCAGGCACAGCTTTACCACAGGATTTTTTGAATTTTAAGAAAATTCAGAGCAGGTTTAATGGTTTGTAATCTCAGCATTCTGAAGATGGGGCAGGAAGATTGAGAGAATTTCAGGTAGTATGGGCTATATAGCAGGAACCTGTCTATAAATATATATATCAAGATGTACCTCATCAAGAGAGCATTTGCCTAGCACGAACAAAGCTAGTTTTAGTTCCTAGATTTGCCTAGCATGAACAAAGCCTTAGTTTTAGTTCCTAGATTTGCCTAGCACGAACAAAGCCTTAGTTTTAGTTCCTAGCTACAGTAAACAATAGGGTCTGGCAAGATGGCTCCCTGGGTAAACTGCTCTGTAAGTTCATATCCCTTGCACACTCCCCCACCCCCTTTTTTTTTTTTTAAAGCAACAAGCTTAATTCCAGCACTTGGGAGGCAGAGGCAGTAGGATCTCTGTAGAGTTTGAGGTCAGCTTGATCTACATAATGAGTTCCAGGACAGGACTGTACAATGAGACCCTGTCTTGGCAAAAGGAAAAACACAAAAGCCAGGGGGCTCTATGTACATCTTTAAACCTAGTTCTGGAAAGTGGAGGTACCTGGGGTGATCTGACAGACCAGCATGACCAGCATGACCAGCATGTGGAGGAAAAGCAGGGTTGCCGTGAGTGCAAGGCCGCTACTCTAAGTACTGCGCCAGCCTGAGCTCTTCTGTTCTTAGACACCATGTCTCAAAACACAAAAAAAAGGTCTCTGCACGTAAAAGCACCCGCCACCAAACCTAACAACCTGAGTTCCCTCCCTGGGGCTCACACTGGAAGAAGAGCACCAACTACACCCATTTAGCCTTTGACCTGCACATTTTAAAGAAAACTGAAGATGAGGAAGTGAGATCTGAGTCTGACCCCCGGCTTTGTCTCAGGTCTTAGGAGTCCTTCCTGCCCATCTACCCAGCAGCTGTCTCCAGAGGTACAGGCCTAGAAAGGACCTCTCATCTGCTCGCTCTGGATTACTCTTAAGCCTTGTTGGCTCTCATGAACTCTGTCCATGTTCTTGTAAAGAACCTTTTCTTAAATGTGCTTGTACTTGAGTGTGTTCTTTTTCCGGCTAACACCTTAACTGACCGCTACAGTGCTTTTGGGACTGGCCTCAAACTTGAACTCCTTCCACCTCCTCATCCTTCATGCCAACCCTCAGCAGCCTTATTCTCAGTCCTGAGTCTGGCAAATTGTGCAGTTTACGTCCACCTATTAGTGCATCAGAACACGATCGCCTGGCTTCGTTTGCAGTAATCTGCATGCTCTGTTCTTGGTTACTTTCCTTTGTGGGCTTGAGTTTGTTGGTTTGGTTTGTTTCCCTGAGATGGGGTTTCTCTATGTAGCTCTGGCTGTCCTGGATCTCACTCTGTAGACCAGGCTGGCCTCGAACTCAAAGATCCTCCTACCTCTGCCTCCCCAGTGCTGGGATTAAAGGTGTGCACACCACCCCTGGCTGTTTTTAGTTTTTTGGTTTTTCTTTCAAAATAATTGTGAGGTATAGTGGCTCACTCCTTTACTTTTTATTTTCTATTTTCATGGATGTCTCTATACCACATGCATGCCCAGCACCGAAGGAAGTTAGAGGAGGGTATCATCCCCGGAGCTGCAGTTACAGACATGTGGATGCTGGGAATTGAACCCAAGTAAGTCCTCTTCAAGACCAGCCAGTGCTCTTAACTTCTAAGCCATAACTCCAGCCCCAACCCCTTTGGTTTCTTGGAGACACTCACATGTATCCTGGTCCTTTGTTCCTTCCTGATGTGTATTTGTCTGCACTTAAGAAAGCTGGAGCTGGTGCATGGATCAACAGGTAAGAACACTTTTTTCTTTCTTTTTCCTTTTTGAGATGGTTTCTTTGTGCAGCCTTGGCTGTCCTGGAACTCGCTATATAGACAAGGGTGAGAGCTGACTGCCTCTGCCTCCCAAGTGCTGGTATCAAAGGTGTGTGCTACTCCCTACCAGCAAGACACCTGCTTTTATGCCCAACTACCTGAGTGCACCAGGACCCCCCTGGTGGAAGGAGAGAGCCAGCCGCAAGTTGTCCTCAGACCTTCACACACACACCATGGTATCTGCATCCCCGTCTCACACACAGAATAAATAAATACAAATGTAATTTAAAAAAGTAAAAGGTACAGGGCTGGAGAGATGGCTCAGTGGTTAAGAGCACTGGCTGCTCTTCAGAGGACCCTGGTTCAATTCCTAGCACCCACATGGCAGCTCACAACTGTCCGAAATTTCAGTTCCAGAGGATCTGACACCTTCACAGACATACATGCAGGTAAAAACACCAATGCACATGAAATAAAACTATTTTTTAAAAGATTTATTTATTATGTATACAATGTTCTGCCTGCATGTGTGCCTGCAGGCCAGAAGAGGGCACCAGATCTCATTACAGATGGTTGTGAGCCACCATGTGGTTGCTGGGAATTGAACTCAACCTTTGGAAGGGCAGCCGATGCTCTTAACCTCTGAGCCATCTCTCCAGCCCCGAAATAAAAATATTTTTAAAAAAATATAAAATGCAAAAAGCAGATGAGCTGGGCAGTGGTGGCACACACCTTTAATCCCAGCACTCGAGAGGCAGAGGCAGGCGGATCTCTGAGCTTTAGGCCAGCCTGGTCTACAGAGTGAGTTCCAGGACAGGCAGGGGTACACAGAAAAACCCTGTCTTGAATAAAAAAAAAAAATAATAAAGCAGACAGTGGTGTCCTACATGTTATCCAGTAATTGGGAAGCTGAGGCAGAATTGTCAAGTTCAGGAACAGCCTGGTTTACAATAGTGAGTTACAGACTATCCAGAGATAGAGTAAGATTTTGTCTCAGATTTTAAGAAGAACTAGCTATGATGCACACCTGAGGTCCTAGCACTGGGGAGACAGGGCTCCAAGTTCAAACTGAAGTTAAAGGTGGGTAGCCTTAAAAAAGAAAAGAAAAGCAAAGGTAGGCGTGGTGGTGGATATCTATGATCAGAACACTGAGGAGGTGGGGTATGACCAGAAGTTCATTAGGTGTGGTGGCCCACATCTTTAATCCTAGCACTTTTAAGACAGATCTCTGAATTCAAGATCAGCCTGGTTAAAAAAAAAAGATAGAAAAATAAAGAAGTTCTGTGGTGATACTGTGTTCCCCAAAATATTGTGCACCCTAATAAACTTATCTGGGGTCAGAGAACAGAACAGCCACTAGATACAGAGGCCAGAAAATGGTGGCACACACGCCTTTAATCCTAGCATTCCAGAGGTGGATCTGGATCCATCTGGATCTCTGTGAGTTCAAGGCCACACTGGAAACCACCAGGCACGGTGACTCATGCCTTTAATCCCAGGAAGTGATGTCAGGAAGCAGAAAGGTATATAAGGTGTGAAGACCAGAAACTAGAAGCTTTTGGTTGGTTAAGCTTTTAGGTTTTGAGCAGCACAGTTCAGCTGAGATTCATTCTGGATGAGGACTCAGAAGCTTCCAGTCTGAGGAAACAGGATCAGCTGAGGAATTGGTGAGGTGAGGTGGCTGTGGCTTGTTCTGTCTCTCTGATCTTCCAGTGTTCACCCCAATACCCAGCCCGGATTTATTTTTATTAACAATACCTTCTAACAATTCATGCTACAAAGTTCATGGTCACCCATGGTTCAAGGCCAGCCTGAGCTACAGGAAACCCTGTCTTTAAAGAGAATGTGAGGGAAGTTGGTTTCCTTCTGCTCCTGACTGGACGCTGTGACCATACATCTTCCTGCTGCTGTCCTGCTGTCCCTGCCACCCTGCTGTCCTGCCATCCTGCTGCCCTGCTGCCCTGCTGTCCTGCCTTTCTGCTGCCCTGCTGTCCTGTTGTCCCTGCCATCCTGCTGTCCTGCCTTCCTGCTGCCCTGCTGTCCTTCTGTCCTGCCTTCCTGCTTCCCTGCTGTCCTGCTGTCCTGCCTTCCTGCTTCCCTGCTGTCCTGCTGTCCCGCTGTCCTGCCTTCCTGCTGCCCTGCTGTCCTTCTGTCCTGCCTTCCTGCTTCCCTGCTGTCCTGCTGTCCTGCCTTCCTGCTTCCCTGCTGTCCTGCTGTCCCGCTGTCCTGCCTTCCTGCTGCCCTGCTGTCCTTCTGTCCTGCCTTCTTGTTTCCCTGCTGTCCTGCTGTCCTGCTGTCCTGCTGTCCTGCCTTCCTGCTTCCCTGCTGTCCTGCTGTCCCGCTGTCCTGCCTTCCTGCTGCCCTGCTGTCCTTCTGTCCTGCCTTCTTGTTTCCCTGCTGTCCTGCTGTCCTGCTGTCCTGCCTTCCTGCTTCCCTGCTGTCCTTCTGTCCTGCCTTCTTGTTTCCCTGCTGTCCTGCTGTCCTGCCTTCCTGCTGCCCTGCTGTCCTGCCTTCCTGCTTCCCTGCTGTCCTGCTGTCCTGCTGTCCTGCTGTCCTGCCTTCCTGCTTCCCTGCTGTCCTTCTGTCCTGCCTTCTTGCTTCCCTGCTGTCCTGCTGTCCTGCCTTCCTGCTGTCCTGCTGTCCCTGCTGTCCTGCTGCCCTGCCATTGTGAGCTGGTTCCTCCCAAACTGAGCAAAAATAAACCCTTTCCTTGAAGAAAGAGGAAGAGGTTGGTTTAATGAACGTTAAACCAGTTGGAGAGGTCTCAGGATCTCAGATTAGAAACCACTGGGGGATCTTAAACACAGTTCAATCATTTTTACTTCTTTGGCATTTTTCAGTATATGTACATGTTCCTGGGGAGGGGAGTGTGGTTCTGAAGTTGACTGTGGCTGTCCTCCATGGCTTCTTCACTTTATTTTTGGTTTTGTTTGTTTGTTTGTTGTTTGTTTTTCAAGACAGGGTGTCTCTGTGTAGTCCTGGCTGTTCTGGAACTCTGTAGACCAGGCTGGCCTTGAACTCAGAGAGATCTGCCTGCCTCTGCCTCCCGAGTGCTGGGATTAAAGACAGGCATCTCCATGCCCAGCTTCACTTCTTCACTTTATTTTTTTTAGAGACAGGGTCTTTCACTGAGAGCTCACAGGTTTGATAAACTGATCCTGGAGCTCACAGGTTTGATTAACTGATCCTGAAGCTCACAGGTTTGAAAACTGATCCTGGAGCTCACTGGTTTGATAAAATGATCCTGGAGCTCACTGGTTTGATAAACTGCCCTAAGAGCGCCAGGGATCTTGTCTCTGCTTTCCAAGCACCAAGATTCCAGAAAGAAGCAAGCTGCCATGCCTCCCTTCCCCATGCTGGTGTTTGGGATCCACACTCGGGTCCTCTCGATGGTGTTTGGGATCCACACTTGGGTCCTCTCGCTGGTGTTTGGGATCCACACTCGGGTCCTCTCGCTTGCTTGCAAGCACTGTTCCGACAACTATCTTCCTAACACACATTTTGTTTGTTTTCAGACAAGGTTTTACTTTCTAGCCCAGCCTGGCCTTGAATTCATGGCAATCCCCTTGACTCAGCCCCCAGATGGGGAGATTTCAGGCATGTTTCACCACAGCTGGCTAAGAGAAACAAATATAGCAAGTTTTGAGGCCAACCTGGCCTATAAAATAAGATGCAGTCTCAAAAGAAGAAAAGATAAAGGTAAAAAGAGACATCATGCCCATCCTGAAAAAAGTTCTAGAAGGTCACGCCTTTTTTATACCTAATATCTGTAAGTATTTCCAGCCTGGTGGTGGTGGTGGTGGTGGTGGAGCACACCTTTAATCCCATCGCTTGGCAGGCAGAGGCAGGCTGATGTTTGTGAGTTCGAGGCCAGCCTGGTCTACAGAGTGAGTTCCAGGACAGCCAGGACTACACAGAGAAACCCTGTCTTGAAAAACAAAAACTATTTCTATCTGAACTGTGATACAGGGCTGGAGATGGCGCTTGTTGGTAGAGAACTGGCTCAGTATGTGTGAGGTTCTGGGTTCAATCCACTGAATAAATAATAATGGTATATATTTTTTCCCAAGTTTTTGGGGTGGGAAGGAAGCCAAGTGTGATGTCATACATACTGAAGAGATTTGGGCAGGAGAAATTCTTGGGCCTATGAATTTCAGAGCAGCCTGGGCTACAGAACCCATCTCAAATAAAAACCAAACAGGCTGGGGGGCGGGGTTGGCTGGCAGAAGAGACTTGTGGGTTGTGGCTCTGTTGGTAGGTCCCTAACACCTTAACAAATGGTTTGCTGGTGCATGCTTACCATCCCAGCACCCTGGAGGAAGGTGGAAGCAGAGGACCAAAGAGGGTTTGAGGGTGGATATAGCTCAGCGGTAAGCACTTTCCTGGCATGCATAAGGCCCTGG
Organism: Peromyscus californicus insignis; assembly: GCF_007827085.1. Classification (NCBI taxonomy): domain Eukaryota; kingdom Metazoa; phylum Chordata; class Mammalia; order Rodentia; family Cricetidae; genus Peromyscus; species Peromyscus californicus. The sequence goes on from NW_026294551.1 coordinate 25,594,311, forward strand.
GCTCCATCCAACTAGAGATCTGGAGGGAGGGGAATTTCTTAACAAGCTCACCTCTCAGGAACAGGCCTTTTTTTTTTGTTTTTTGTTTTTTGTTTTTTGTTTTTTGTTTTTGTTTTGTTTTGTTTTGGTTTGGTTTGGTTTGGTTTTGGTTTCTCAAGACAGCATTTCACTATGTAGCCCTGGCTGTCCTGATAGCCATTCTGTAGACCAGGGTGGCCTCAGACTCACAGAGATCCACCTGCATCTGCCTCCCAAGTGCTGTAATTAAAGGGGTAAATGGAACAGCCTTGTTTAACAGGTAAGTTTGGAAGTTACTCTACCACTCAGCTTTTTTCTTTTTTTTTAAAGACAGGTTCTCGTGTAGCCAAGACAAGCCAGACTAGGCCTAGAACTCACTCTCCTGTCTCGTCCTCCCAAGTCCTAGGCTCACAGGCATGGACCAACCCACCCATCCTGGCTGTGCTTGTATTCACTAGTCAGTGTTTGCAGGGATAGAGATAGGCTGTACCCGCTTTTTGTGTCCTCTGTACAATCCAGTGTGCCACACCTTTGCCATCTTTGATGTTCTGAGCTCTGGACCTGGTGCCCGTGACAGTGTGCTAGGCAAACACACCTGGGGACTGCATCTTCCTCCACCAGTCACTGTCAGGTGTTGCAGCCTGCCTTGCGGGTATTAGGGTCAGTGTGGTGTAATTCCCACAAGTGAGGAATGAGGTCCAAAGCTTCTGGCATCACTGGTTCTACGTGATTCCTGTCCATGTCCTCGTCACCAGAGATGTCAGCTGTTCTGAATCTGAGACCAGCTCTTAGAATCCTGCTGGAGTGTTCAGTTACATTTTAAAAAGTCCTTTAGACAATTTCACACAATGCAGTCTGATCACTCCCCCCTCCCTCCCCCCCCCCTCCCTCCCCCCCCCCTCCATTATTGTCAATGCTATCTTCAGCTATAGTTTCTGGCTAATATCACCATTAACTGGATTTAGAACGCTATACGGTGATTAATTTTACAATGATTTTGTAGGGGGAAATAATAGCTGGCCGAGAAAACCACTAGCACCTGTTTTCAGATTCCCAAGCAGCAGAGACTATTTCCCGAGCTGCTAAGGAGCTGAGAATGCCTCTCAAGGCGCATGCTCACTTGCTGACTGGGGCCACGCCAGCCGAGCAACTCTGCTCCTTCTACTACCCTGCTTGTCTCATTAATCCAGTGACTGACTGCCTTCTTCCCACAAACAAAACCATGTGCTGGTGCTGGGGGTGAGCTCATGGGTAGTCACCTGCAACTTCCTGGGCTCAATCTCGGCTTGAGAGATGGGAGTGAAGGGAACACAGGACAGGAAGGACCTCAGGTAGTGTGGGAAGGTTTTTTTTTTGTTTTTTTTTTTTTGGTTTTTCGAGACAGGGTTTCTCTGTGTAGCTTTGCGCCTTTCCTGGGACTCACTTGCTAGCCCGGGCTGGCCTCGAACTCACAGAGATCCGCCTGGCTCTGCCTCCCGAGTGCTGGGATTAAAGGCGTGCGCCACCACCGCCCGGCAAGTGTGGGAAGGTTTTGTTTTTGTTTTTTTGAGACAGGGTCTCACTATGTAGCTCTTACTAGCCTGGTATAGACCAAGCTGGCCTTGAACTCATAGAGAGCTGCTTGCCTCTGCCTCTTGAGTGCTAGGATAAAGGCATATTCCATTACTTCTGGAAGGGTGAATAATTTTAAGTAACTGTCACTTATGGACCATCCTTGACCATGCCAGTGTGTTCCAGCTGGACACGGGAACATCACAAAAGCAGGAATCTAATGAGAATGGCACTGGCCTTGTCCAGTTGTTCTGACAGAATGGCATTGTGCGACCTCACAGCATGCCGTTTGCTAGGGTGGATGTACATTTGGTCACGAATTAAAAGACCTCGGTTAATCCTAGCCCTTGGAGGCAGAGGCAAGCAGCTCTCTGTGAGTTTAAAGCCAGTCTAGTCTACACAGTAAATTCTGGTTATTGATGGGGAGGCTGGAAAAAGAGTTCAGCAGTTAATAACACCCACTGCTCTTGCAGGGGACCCGAGGTTCAGTTTCCAGTACACATCCATAGGAATGAATGAGCTGCCAGGAACTCTAGTTTGGGTGGGTGGGTGAGGATCCAATGTCCTCTTCTGGCCTCTAAGAGCACCTGTGTGCATATGGTGCACATAAACACATACACTCACACACACACACACACACACACACACACACACACACAAATTAAAAAATAAGACAATGATCATTGAAATACCATAAAAGCAGGGCAGTGGTGGCATATGCCTTTTATCTCAGCACTCAGGAGGCAGAGGCATGTGGATCTTTTCAAGTTCAAGGCCAACCTGGTCTACAGAGTAAGTTCTAGTACAGCCAGGGCTAAACGGAGAAACCCTCTCTCAGGGGAGGGGAGAAGTGGGGGATGGTTGAGAAGAAAAAGAAAAGAGATAACAGAAAAATCATGTCAGAAAAGTCCCACCGCATTGAAGGTGAAGGCGGTGTTTTCCAAGCACAGGCTGGAATGTGTTAGTCCTGGCCTTGAAGTATAGCAGATAGCTGTTCCAAATTTTCAGTCACTAGAATATAATGTCAGACACAGCAGACATGGCCTCTGTCTGCATGACGAGTTAGCCTGGACAAGAGGCACTGAATGAGTGCTCTTCTCCTGACGTGTTGGAGATGGAAACCAGGGCTCGCCAGTTCAGCACTCTGCCACTGATCCGCAACATTAACCATCTGGACCGGGAAGCCCAGGGTGCAATACAACTGAGATTGCACTGGGGATTCCAAAGTGGCTTGAATGTTCGAGAAAATCTCCTTGAAGAAATGATGTCAAACGAGACCTGAGAGATTTGCCAAGCAAGCTGGAGAGACACTCGGCCGTTACGAGCACTGGCTGCACTGGCTACTCTTGCAGAGGACCCAGGTTCTATTCCCAGCACCACATGTAGGTTCACAACCATCTGTAACTCCAGTTCCCAAGTATCCAATGTCTTCTTCTGGTTTCATGGGCACCAGGTATGCATGTGGTTCACAGACATATATACAGGCAAAACATTCACATATTAAAAAAAAAAAAAAAAAAAAAAGCACTAGCTGCTATTGCAGGACACCCAGATTTGATTCCCAGTACCCAAATGCAGCTCCCAAGCACTCAAAACTCCAGTTCAGGGAATCTGATGCCCTCTCCTGGCCTCTAAGGGCACTGCCTCTACATGGTGTAGAGTCCACATGCAGACAAAACCCCCATACACATAAAATAATAAAATAAAATAGTAATTTTTTAATTGAAAAGTAAAGCATTGTTCATGTCTCTTTGTAATGGGAAACTCTACAGACCTGTTCCTCCAGGGATCTGGTGGAAAGGTCGGAAACATACTTCACTTGATACTCCAGTGTTCCAGAGGTCCGGAAGCCCAGGGGGTGAGCTCAGCTGTTTTGAGCAAGAGCCGACCATTTATGGCAATGTGTATTTCTCAACTCCAGTTCCTCAACACAACGTCCAGAAAAGATCAGCATTCCTCCTCATCAGCCCGGTGAGACAGGCCCACTAGAGCATGCCGTCTTCCTGGTTTCTTCCAGCCAAAGCTTGTTCTGAACACCGACTAGCTTAAACTTGGTGCCATTGTTCCAAACTATTACAGTCCTCCACACCGTCCTGTCCTGTCTCAGGTCCATGCATTAGCACTTGTGAGACATCTTAAGAAAAAGACGATGCTTTGTGAGTCAATACTTAGAGAGAACTCAAAAGTACATTGAACCAGTCAAGTCTCATGAGATGCCTGAGAGATCTAAGACTTAGCTGGCCCTTAAGACTGGAGCCTCTATTTACTGTGTAACGCTTAGTGTTCATCCTGGACCATTTCAATGACCAAGTTCAGAGGCTGAAAGTTGACTGAGGCCCTGTCTCACAGCCCCTCCCAGCTCTGAGGAAAAAGCAGCAGACCAGTTCTCCCAGAGGCCACTGACTGTCGAAAAGCCCCACTCAGTACAGTCTTAGAGGCCACAAATGGGCGTTTTCCTCTTTGACCTGCATGGTGCCTTTCTCCCCTTTTGTTGGACTACTGGGGGTTAACCTAGGGCTTTGCTATCTTAGGCAGGTATGCTGCAACTGAGTCATATAGTCAGTCAGTCCTTACAAAATGCTGTTAGTTTCAAATGCCAGCTTTTAAAATTGTTTTACTTTTAATTATGTATGTGCATGAAAGTGCCTGGGGACTAGAAGACATGTTAGATTTCCTGGAGCTGGAGTTCCAGGCATCTGATATGGGTGCTGGGAACCAAACTCTGTTCATTTACAAGAGCAGCATGTACTCTTACCCACTGAGCCATCTCTCCAGCTCCCCAAAAGGGAGCTTATAGAAGTCAAGATATTCTAGACATGAAACAGAACTAAAGAACCATCGAGAAGGGATGGGGAGAAAGGGGGAAGAGAAGGAGGAAACATTCAAGATATTTCTGCCTAGCTTATGGTGACACAAACCTGTAATCCCAGCATTTGGGAAGCTGAGGCATGGCTGAGAGGTGGTTTTTTATTACTGTTGTTATTGTTTTGTTTTTAAATTAGGCTGGGTGTGGGTGGTGCATGCCTCTATTCCCAGCGTTTTGGAGGTAGAGGCAGGTGGATCTCAGTGAGTTCGAGGCCAGCCTGGTCTACAGAGCAAGTTCCAGGACAGCCAGGACTGTTACACAGAGAAACCTTGTCTCAAAAAAACAAAACAAAAAACAAAAAAATATTGTTTTATGTGTATGTGTTTTACCTTCCTGTATGTCTGTGGACCACATGCACACAGAGAGTAGGAGAAGGCATCGAATCCCCTGGGCCTGGAGTTACAGATGGTGATGAGCAGCCCTATGGGTGCTGAATATCAATCCCAGGTCCCCTGCAAGCACAGCCAGTACTCTTAAACACTGAGCCATCAATTCAGCCCCACAGCTGAGAGTTGGAGGCCATGCCTTAACTACTTGGGCCTGTCTCAAAAAATAAAAACAAAACAAAAGCAACCAGAGGCTTGGGAGATGGCTCAGCGGTTAAGAGCACTTGCTTTTCTTCTAGAGGACCTGAGTTCAGTTTCCAGCACCCAGTTAGGGCAGCTCACAATCTGTAACTCCAGTTCCAGGGAATCCAATGCCCCTGCTCTCTGTGGACACCTGCACTTACATGCACAAACACACACCCAATTTAAATTAAAAAAATATTAAAACAATAAATCAGGCTTGCCAAATGGCTCATCAGATAAAAGTGCTTGGTACAGAAATCCTGATGGCATGATTCAATTCCCTGGAACCCAGGCCTTTTTTTTTTTTTTTTTTTAATTGAAATAGGGTTTCTCTGTGTAGCCCTGGCTATCTAGAACTCACTTTGTAGACCAGACTGGCCTCAAACTCACAGAGATCCACCTGCCTCTGTCTACTGTGTGCTGGGATTAAAGTGCACCACTACACCTGGCTTTTGAAGTCATTTAAATTTTTTTTTTATTTTATATACATTGGTGTTTTGCTTGCAAGTATGTCTGTATGTGGGAATCAGATCCCCTGGAACAGGAGTTACAGACAGCTGGGAACTGCTGTGTGGGTGCTGGGAATTGAACCTGGGTCCTCTGGAAGAGCTCTTAACCAATGAGCCATTTCTCGAGCCTCAAGTCATTTTTCAAATTCGAGGGAGGCTTAAAAAAATCACTAGACAGGCGGTGAGCAGCTGTAGTTCCTACTTTTCCAGAGGCCACAGCAAGATTACTTGGGCTTCTGAATTCAGGGCTGGTCTAGGCAGCATGGCCAGAAGACTTGGGAAGGCTGGCTTTTGAAGGATGCCATGCTGACTCTGACCTTGGGCAAGGCACTCCCTGGCACACAGCCCCTTCCTATAGCGTGAGGGTAGAGCAGCAGGGCAGGCAGGTCGGACAGTGCTGAGGGACTGTATGCTGATCAAATACTAGGTGTGCTCTTCATCTCAAATTGCAGTTTCTGTAGTGACTCAGTATATCTTAGATTTAAGAAGAGTGGGGTTGGGCAGAAGAGTGGGAAAGTTCTGTTTAGTGCCAAGATGTTACAGATGAGCAAATGAGAATTTACCTCCAAATTGCTCATGGTTCAGTGGGAAAAATAAACACAGACCTATGAAAGTGTACAATATGTATATTTAGGGTTAGCCTACTATAGTCTGGCTTCAGATACACACATCTGCCCTTCCCTGTGATGGGATGAAAGTTTGCCGTAAACTTCTATATACTGTTTGGGTAAATCAAAAGCTATCAAGTTATTGGAGCACGTTTAATGCTTCAGGTATTTAATATAAACAATGAACGGTGTTGTGTTTGTGTGCACACTTTTGCCCACAGCTGTTTGGATAGTTTACTTATTTTCCTTTCCATTAATGACCACTCTCTCTCTCTCTCTCCCCCCTCCCTTTCCTTTCTTTTTTTAGTTTAATATATACAGGTATTTTACCTGCATTTATACCTGTGTACCACATGCATGCAGTGCCCAAGGAGGTCAGAAGAGGGAGTCAAGAGTCTAGGAATTGGAGTTACAGACAGTTGTCTGCAGTCCTGTGGGAGCTGGGAATCAAACCTGGGTACTGTTGAAGAGTAGCCAGTGCTCTTAACCACTGAGTCATCTCTCCAGCCCACTTTCTTCTAGTTTTTGAGACAGGATCTCACTGTGTAGCCTGGCTGGCCTTGTACTTACTGTGTAGCCTACCTGGCTGACCTCACACTCAGCATTTCTCTTGCCTCAGCTTCCTGAGTGCTGGAATTCTAAGCACATATTACTACATTCAGCCTATTTTTACATTTGGGGTATCCTGTTGCCCAGGCAGTTCTTGAACTTGATGGCCCACGTGATCTTACCTCAGCCTCCCTGAGTAGCTGGGACCACAAAGTAGCTGAGATTACAGGCATGTGCCAGCACATTAGACTTCTTGACAATTTAGTCTAAGTATTTAATGCATTAATTTACTAAATGAATTCCATTCGCTCAAATCCTAGTCAATGAAAAGGAACCCAGGATACTTGAGACAAAAAAAGAACTGCTGGCTGGAACACAGGAAGGACAGTTGGAGGGGAAGGAGACATTCCGGCTGCAGGGGAATAGTTCATCTGTGCCAGGGTGGGAATCAGCAGACTATTTTCTCTGTACGACACACACGGCTGGACAGCTTAGTCTGTGATTCTGTTGTTCCTTTGTTCATTTGAGACAGGCTCTCACTATGTAGTCTTGGGTGGCCTGGAACTTGCTGTGTAAACCAGGCCTCAAACTCACAGAAATCCTCCTGTCTCTGCCTCCCAAGTGCCAAGATCAAAGGCAATCACCACCATGCCTGGCTCTGTCAGCTTTTAATATCTGGAGTTATAAACAAAAACAGGATTAGATTTTCTCAATGTCCTTGCAATGAACTGTTCTCATAACAGCCACTTCATCTCATTTCTTGGATATGTATCACTTCTTTTTATCACTAAATTTGCTTTGTGTGTTTGTCGTCTGGGGACAAACTGAGGCAACAGGTTGCTTCTTTCTATTATGTGGGTTCCAGTGAGTGAGCTCAGGCTGTTAAGACTGAGTAGCAAGCACCTTTACCCGATGAAGCACCCTGGCCTGGCTACATCACTTCTGTTCCGATTGCTCTCTAGCCCTGCTGCCTGGCTGGTCAGTACCCTGGGATTTTCCTCCTTTATTCTGACCCATGTTGATTATCCTGTTTCCTGGATCATGTGTCTTCTTTTAAATTATGGTTTTGCTTTTGTTCAAATGGGTCTCACTCTGTAGCACAGACTGGTTCAAACTCACGACAGTCCTATTTCTGCCTCCCTAATGCCGCTGTTGCTGGGCAGGCCACCACGCCCGACTGCCTTTCTGTTTTACTTTCTGGTTTTAACAGTCACTTCCCCCAGCTGGCTCCTGAGAAACTGGGCAGAGATAGGAAGTTAAAAGTTTTGTTTTAATTTCGTACATCTGTAAATATGCTTACTCAAGTGAATCACTATTTTGGCTAATTTATACGGTGACAGGTTGTGATTGTCAGGACAGCCGTGAGGAAAGCGTCTCTTGAGAGCATCTCTCCATGGTCTTCCAGCCCCGAAGCAGAGAAGCATGGTGCCTTTCCCATGCTTCTTCCCGGGACCTGCTTTTTTCCTTGGTTCTTCTGTCTTCTCTCCTTCACTCTTCTCTTGCAATTCTCTGAACACTGGATCTCCTGTGTTACCTTTCTCCCCCTGAGTGTTTGGACAGGATCTCCCTGAGTTACCCTGGCTTGCTACAGCCAAGGCAGGCCTTGAACTTTTAGAGAGCCCCCTGTCTCCGCTCCTGAGTGCTCAGGTTAGTCATGTCCCACCTCATCTACCTCTTGGGTGTGTGTGAATGCAGGTGTGCTTACCCATGTGGGCACAAGTGGAGGCCAGAGCTCTGTATCAAGATGGCTTCCTTAATTTTGTCGCCACCTCATCTTTTGAGATAGGGTCTCTTATGAACCTGGAGCTTGCCACTTCAGCTAGCCTAGCTGACTGAAAATCCCCAGAGGTCTGCCTGTCTTCTCCCTGCAATTCTGGGGTTACAGGTGAATGCTGCCATGATCAGCTTTCACATGGCTGCTGGGTATGTGATTGCAGGTCCTCACGCTCGCACAGCAAATACTTCCTTCCCTGCTGAGCCATCTCCTCAGTCTCCACCTCGACATTTAAAACTGGTTATTTGTCTATTGGTTTTGGGAGGAGTTTGTTTGTTTGCTTTTGGAGACAGTGTTTCTCAGTGTAACAGCTCTGGCTGTCCTGGAACTCACTCTGCAGACCAGGCCTGCCTCTGCCTCCTGAGTGCTGGGGTTACAGCCATGCACCATCACTGCCCAGCTTTATTTATTTTTTAAGACAGGGTCTCTCCATGTAAAACTGTTTTTAGTTCCTCAATTTTATCTTTCAACTTTTTAAAGTTATTGTATTTTCTTACTGCATATATTTATGGGGATGTGTGTGCCGTCTTGCTCACAATATTGTAGCTGAGATTACAGACCAGGGCTAGCTACCACAGCGGGCTAGCAACTGCTAGATTTTATCTTTGCATGTGCAGCCCAGAGTCAACATTGGTTGTCTTTCTCTATTGGTTGCTACTTTTACTTTTTTTCTATTTATAAGTATGTGTGAGTGTGTATCATTTGTGTGTGGAAGTCTGATGATATCATCAGTTCCCTGGAGCTAGAGATACAGGCAGCTGAGAGACCCCCAACATGGGTGCTAGGAGTCTCAGGTCCTTTGTAAGAGCAGCAGCACTCTTAAGCACTGAGGCATCTCTCCAACATCCCACTATTTTTCTTCTTTTTTTTTTTTTAGTTCAGTGTTTCTCAACGATGTTGGAAACCGAGATCCTCAGTCCTGGAATTCTGTATGGGTACACTGCTGTACCCGGCCATTTGACATGCCTGTTGGGATTGAATTCAAAGTATTGCTTGTGTAGCAAGTACTTTACCAACCAAGTCATCTCCTTGGCCCCTTTTTATTTTGGGGGGGACAGTCATTTCATAGCTCAGCCTGGCTGCAAATGCATATACTCCTGATTGGCCTTGAATGTGCAACAATCCTTCTGCATCCAGCTACTGAGTTCTGGGGTCACCCTTGTGCACTGCACGGCTAGGGGCTTCCAATCCCAGTGTCCTTCTGCCCCAGCACCTCCTTTGCAAAGCTCTGCACTATCCGTTCCACCACAGACCCCCTTGAGTCTAAGCCACCTCATGCCGGAGCCAACGGAAGCGCTGCTTCCTCCGCTGACTAGCGCCACACAACAAATGGTCTTGTCAACAGCAAGTCTACAGAGGGCAGAGAGCAACTTGTGGGAGTCAGTTCTTTCCTCCAAGTGGGTTCTAGGGTTCAGACTTAAGATTCCCAGCCTTGGAGACAAGCACTTCATCCACTGGGGCAAGTTGTGGGCCCAGTCTGTCTGTCTGTCACTCATCACATTCTCCTTGTGTGTGTCTAGGACCATCATGTGTGTGAATCTGGGTGTCACACACATGCAGACAAAGGACAGTCTGGACCTAGCCTTCTAGCTAGTTTGAGATAGTCTCTATGTTGTCATGAGTCATTGTTGTCCTCATGTGTGTCCATGTACCCCAATCTTCTCCACTTCTCATGTCCCCATAGGAGCCCTAGGGTTACAGACACTTGTGCTACGTGTCTGGCTTGTACTGGGTTATGGAGATCTGAACTGCAAAGGCTTTTATGCACTGAGCCCTTCCATATTATACTTAAAATGTCCCGAGGCTCGGGGGTTATCAATTGATGTAGTTGAATGTACCAATTAAGGGTGCAATATTGATGATGGAGAGGGACAAGGAGAGAAGGCTCAGGAGTGTGGGAGTACCTTGATCCCCATTCCTATAGGCTAAGGTGAATGATGGAAAGGAGAGCACAGCTAAGTTATAAAGCATCTCTGAGATATCAAAGTCACTCTTCATGTATCACATGCTGCATGTTAATTATGTCTGTTTTATCCATTGGGCACAATGAAAACCTACTATATGCCAGGCACTACTTTAAACAGTGAGACACATGATCTTGGCCTTGTAGAACTTGTCATTTAGAGGGGGTAGCAGAGGTTAAATGATCTTTAGGTAGCAAGAGGTGTGCTGAAGGACAGGGTACCAAGCCTACCTGGGTCCTACATAATAGCACATGCCTGTCATCCTATGACTAGGAGAATCAGGCCACTGGGCAACAAAATGAAGCCCTATCTTGAAAAACCAAGGGCTGGAGATATATGTAGTTCAGTGGTCGAATCACAGTATCTGGAGACTACATGGGACAATGTGGTCAGGACCAGTGTCACTTGACATCTGGAACAAGGAGTAACAGGAAGGAACTCACCAGGTGGTAATCAAAGAGATGAAGCAAAAATTACAAGTTCTGAGGCTACAAATTAAGGATCATTCAAGAAACAGTAGAGTGGGCAAAAGCAAGAGGGAGGGCTAGAGAAGTTCTTTGAAGTTTCTATTCCATGTGAATGGGTGTTCTGTCTGCATGTGATGTACGTGCACCATGTGTGTGCCCATGACCAAGGAGGCCAGAAGAGGGTGTGGGATACCCCTGGAATCAGAGTCATAAAGATTATGAGCTGCCATGTGGGTGCTGGGAATTGAATCCAAGTCCTCTGGAAGAGAAGTCAGTGCTCTTAACCACTAAGCCATCTCTCCAGCTCTTGGAGAAGTGTTTTGTTCTTAAAGTCAAGTTTCTCTGCTTCTGAGGGCTAAAGATGGAAGAGCAGCCCTGCCTTGCTTTTCTATGAATGCTCCCAAGGTCCTAAATTTCTTGGGAGAAGTGTCCTGTGTAAACAGTGTGGTCTAGACAGGTAGGCAGTCCTTGAATATCCTTTCTCAGCACCTGTGAAACTGACAGTGAACTCCACCGCTCAGAAACCTTGCTGGAGCTCCTGGGGGCGGGGTGGGAGAACAGCGGGCTCTCCTTCACTGGAGAGTCCAGTGTTTGGAACTAGAAGTGCTAGAGCCTCTCTGCAGAAGCTTCTGTCCGGGGACTTTACAGAGGGGCAGAATTCTCCCATTTCAGATACCAAAATGTAGGCAGTGTCCAGACCCATTAGGAGCAGGAGAGATGGCTCAGTGAACGCACTGGCTGCTCTTGTAGAGGACCTAAGTTCACTTCCCAGAGCCCACAAGGTGGCTTACATCCATCTGTAACTCCAGTTCCAAGGGATCCAACACTCTTCTGACCCCTGTGGCACGAGGCATGCACATGATGTACAATACACACACACACACACACACACACACACACACACACACACACACACACACGCGCGCGCGCAGGATAAACACGCACAAAAATCTAAAGGACAAAACCCAACCAAACCCCTGAGAACCAGCACTCTTCAGAATGTCCTCTCTTTTCCATTTTGGGACAGAACTGGCTTTATGTATGCTCAGCAAGTGCTGCCTGCTAAGCTTCATCACCAGCCCTCTTAGCCCTATTTTACAAGAGGAAAGTACACCTCGCAGGCTAAGAAGAGGGAGACCTGGGAACATGAACTCAAGCAGGCATTTCTGATGTCTGCTCAACAGTTAATGCTGAGATTGCAGGCTTAGAGCACTATACCCAGTTTATGCAGAGCTGGGGATCAAACCCTGGGCTCTGTTCATGCTAGTACAATGGTTAATCTTGGTTTTCAACTTGATTGGCTTGGTCAATGAAGAGACTCATCCTCTGGACAGGTGTGTGATGTTATTTCCTGGACGGATTAACTGATGATGGGGCAAGTCTCCCCTAGAGTGAACAGATTTTTCGGAGGTAGCCACAAGGGTAAAGCAGGTCTGGTTTTGTCTGCCAGCCTTCATGCTCTGCTGGGCAGTGTATCTACCAGGTGGCTGCTGCTGCCATCTTCCACTAAAACCAGCTTTTTTTTTTGCCTTCCAACATGGATTGAAGATGAGCAGCTATCCAGGAATCCTCCAGGCCGTCAGCACCAGATTGAGACTGTTAAGACACCCAGCCCTGTGGACTGAAAAGCTACCAGGAATACTAATGCACTAAGCAAACCCTCTACCAACTGATCTACATTATATCCCCATTATATCTCCATCACTGATTAAAGTCGTACATACAAAGCAGCACTTCTAGCTGATAGAGCAAGAGGTTGGGCTTAGGGAGCTGGTAAGCCAGAGGAAATCAACTAGTTAAAAGATGGTATGAGGAAAGATGGACCTACAATTCTTGCTGCAAAACTGTAAATTCCTGGACCATAAAAAGACTGATTTTGGGGGCTGGAGAGATGACTTAGTGGTTAAGAGCATTGGCTGCTTTTCCAGAGAGGTCCTGAGTTTAGTTCCCAGCAACCACATGGTGGCTCACAACCATCTGTAATGGAATCAGATTCCTTATTCTGGTGTATATATAAAACACATAGCCGGGCGGTGGTGGCGCACGCCTTTAATCCCAGCACTCGGGAGGCAGAGCCAGGCGGATCTCTGTGAGTTCGAGGCCAGCCTGGTCTCCAAAGCGAGTTCCAGGAAAGGCGCAAAGCTACACAGAGAAACCCTGTCTCGAAAAACCAAAAAAAAAAAAAAAAAAAAAAAAACCCCCAAAAAAAACCACATGAATAAGTAAATCTTAAAAAAAAAAAAGGGCCGACTTTTGTCTTAAGAATCAAAGTTATGGAGGTGTGCAAGGGGTGTGTAGGTGTGTTCACATACTTGCACAGTAAAGAGAGGGCAGCAAGGGTAATTCCAGCACTCAGGACTCTGAGGAAGGCAGACTATGGAAATACTGAAGCCAGCTTGAGCAACATACTGAATATAGTGAATCTTTGACCAGCTACAGACAGGGACTCCATCTCAAAGAGTCAAGGACAAACAAACAAAAAAACCAAACCAAAAAAAAAAAAAAAAATCCAAATAAACCCACCAACAACAAAAACAAAAACAAAAAAATCCGATGAATTCAAATGAAAACATTACAATGAAACTCATTTCTGGCCAAGTGTGGTGATGTATGCCTTTAATCCTTGCATTTAGAGGGCAAAAGCAGGTGGCTCTGATTCAAGAACAGCCTGGTCCAACCTAGTGAGTTCCAGGCCGGACAGAGCTGCATGAGGCTGTCTTTAGAAAACAAAAATAGAAACCCACACCAAAACCATACTTGAATGCTACCCCAAAAAATTACTTAAAATCAAGGTTAGGGTGAATGTAATCAGAACATATCATATACATATATGAAGCAGTCAAAAAAAAACAAATTGAAGAATACAACAAAGAAATTACAGGCTAGCTGGCCAAGCCGGTCTGTCCTTCCAGAAAACACTAAAACCTTCGGGGTTTCCCAAATGTGGCTAGTGTACGCAATTTCTTCACATGTTAAAACTAGGTAGTAAAATCTACATGCCATTCATTAATCCTGGACCCATCTGCTCCTGAACCCGACTTGCAGACCGGGTACCCAGGTGGGGAGGATAAGGGAGTATCGAGCATATATAGTTATACATCAGTTGTTTTTTTTTTTTTTTTTTTTTTTTTTTTAAATCTCAGACTGTAGCTCAGGCTGCCTCGGCCTTGGAGATACTGAGATTGTAGGTGTGTCGCCACGCCTAGTCAGTACACATGATCTTTATATCCTTCTATACACATGTTTTAGGTCTAAGTTGGAGCACCAATGGTTTAAGGTAGCTGTTAAAATTGACTGGTCTAAGGACGCGCCTCCGCGAAACTTTTGTAAGCGCAGAGGTCCGGACAGGGACTCCAAGGGCAATTAAGCACGTCCAAACCCAGCTCTGATCGAGTCTTTAATCGGCTGTGTGACCTTGGACACGCTCCGCGCGCTCTCTGGGCTCCAGTTTCCAAATCCGCACGTTGGAAGGTGAACCACGTGGTCCTCACGGTCCTGCTCAGCCGAGAGCCTGGCAGACGGCAGACCTCGCTATAACAGCAGCTTCCTGTGGGCGCGGCACAGGACTTTAACGGTCCCCCCCCTCCCCGCCCCCTCTGAGGCCCGCGAAACCCTCGCTTTTGACACCCCTGCCAGGGACCGCGCTACGCACAGCCCGGTCCGAGCGGCTCGCGCGCAGCTCCGCCCCTCCCCGGAGGCGTCCCGTCGTGCCCCGCGCTAGAATGTGAGGAGTCCGGCCGACTCCCGCCTTTACGCCCGGCGACCCCGAACTCCTCTCCCCTGTTCTCCCGGCGCCCCATCCTATCAACGTCCAGAGTCCTGGCCAATAGGGCGCGCTCCGAGCCTTACCTTCCGCCCGCCCTCCGGCCCGCGCACAGCCGGTGCGAGCCCGAAGGCCTTTACCAGGCCAGCCCAATCAGCAGCCGGCTCTTTCCTGCCCCACCCCAATGTCCCTCCCCTCGGCCAATGAGCGCTCCCCATTCCGCCGCCCGCCCAGCCAACCGGGCCTTGAAGCCCGCGGGCGAATAGGCGCGCCGCGGCCCTTCAACGTTAACCTTCTGGCCAATTGGCGAGTCTGCGTAGCCGCGGCAGCAGCCAATCATCGCGCAGCGCGGCGCCGCCGCGGAGAGGTCCGGCAAGAATATCCCTCCGCCTCCCTCCCTCAATCTCTCTCCCTTCTAGCGATCCGCCTCTCACTGACTGCCGCCCTTCCTTCTTTCTCCCTCCGCCGCCTGAGCACCAGCCGCGCTCTGAGCTGCCCCCGGGGTCCCTCCCCCGCCGCCAGAGGAGCAGCTGCCGCCGCCTAGCACGTTTAGGAGGGCGGAAGGAAGGAGAGAGGGGAGGAAGGGGAGACAGAGCGCCTGCCCGGAGGCAGCCGGTGAATGGGCTTGTGGTGACCCCCGCCCCCCACCCCACCCTCCCTTCCCACCCGACCCCCAACCCCCATCCCCAGTTGGAGCCGCCGCCCGAGAGGCCGGGCCGTCGTCTTTGGAAGAGTCCCCGCCGCCGTCACCTCCGCCATGGAGCTGATCACTATCCTCGAGAAGACCGTGTCTCCGGGTAGGACTCGGGGCCGGGGGTCGGGCTGAGGTGACTGGGGTGGGGGAGGGGGCGGCCCCTCTGACCCCGCTACCTCTCCCCATTCCTCCCCCCCAGATCGGCTGGAGCTGGAAGCGGCGCAGAAGTTCCTGGAGCGTGCGGCTGTAGAGAACCTGGTGCGTGCTGCCCCGCCGCGCCCCATCCCGCCGCGTCCCCATCCCTGCGTGCGGGCCTTCCCGCCCTCCTGGAGGCCCAGGCCTCAGGAACCCACCCCGCCCCATCTCGTCCCCCTTCCCCCCCGCCCGGTCCAACCTAACCCCGCCATCGGGAAGCCGGTGGGTGTGTCCCGCCCCGGGCCCTGCGTCTGTCCAATGGCGAGGCGCGCCGGGGTGATTGCTGTCCAATCGCCGTGCGGCCTGAGGGCGGCGGTGCAGCGGGAGGGAGAAAGAGGGAGGGAAGGGAAGTTAGGTTGCATGGCGCTGCGTGTTCAGCAGGGGTGGGGGTTGGGGAGCCGGGCCTAGGGGCCATGTGGAAGCTCTGCGCCCTGCTGCCTGCCTTCTACTGGCTGGGGCCGGCTTTTCCTTCCTGTCCCATGGCTCTTGTGGCTGTCGGCACCTACTT
This sequence comes from Peromyscus californicus insignis, assembly GCF_007827085.1. Lineage (NCBI taxonomy): Eukaryota > Metazoa > Chordata > Mammalia > Rodentia > Cricetidae > Peromyscus > Peromyscus californicus. The sequence continues at coordinate 25,610,346 of NW_026294551.1, forward strand.
CCTAGAGCCCTACCCTTTCCCAGCTCCCTTAGTCTGTGCTCATGGCCACGCCTGGCACCCGACCACCTCTGAACCCAGTGCCACTATTTTTTTCTCTTTCGTGCCTTGTATCCCTCCCCTGAGCTTAGTGTGCATGTGTGTTGTGTTTGAGCTTGGATCATTAGGGACCTCATCCTTAGGGAGCTGTACCCTGACCAGAGTCTGAAGCTCATTCCTGAGATTGAGCCTTATTCCCTCAAGAAATCACAGAGGTGTAAACCCGTTTTTCATATTTACTGATTTAGGAAGTACATTTAACAAAAAAAAAAAGAAAAGACTGACCGTTGTGTTGGAAAATGGGAGATGATTGAAATAGTCTGGTGCCAGAACGTTTCTCTTTCGTATCCCTCTTTTAGGGAGTAGATAACAGGAAAGGGTGGATGGTATTGAAAGTCTCTTAAAGGTAGTAAGAAAAACAACAACAACACTGTAACCAAATGTCCTTTGTGATAGCTCGGTAAAATAGTAACATCCATAAAGTGGCAAAACCCATTGGTACAAACTGCTTTTCTTTTTGGTATTTAGGTAAGGGACTTTATATTAACCTTTTATCTTTTAACTCACCCCCTTTCAAGCATTTCCTTGTTAGTGTAGACTGACAATTCCACTCGTGGTATATTATTTTGCCGATTTGCAAGGAGATCCTTTACCTTGCTCCTCACACTCTTCAGTGGTACATAATAAACCTTGGGAGTTACCTCCTGTGTTTTTAGAGCTTACTAATAGTGAGGAAATATGTCTACTTTTGGCTTCTTTAACTTTCCTGTTTAGGCAGATTCATATACGGCCCCCCCCATGTGTGTGTATACACACTCATGCTAGAATGTGTTAAAAGTTTTAGAGTAGCTTTTGGGCCTCTTATCTAAAAAAAGGTATTTGGATGATTCACTCTTAGTCCAAAATATGAGAGGGCTTTTGGTATGTGTTGCTATTAAACAAAATGATTTTTTTTGAGACAACTTGTCATTTTTTTATCTTCATTTTTTCCCCCATTCTACTGAATATTATCACTTTTACTTACATCCCTTCTGTTGAATACTCAGAACTAAACTGCAGAGGACAGGGCCCTTACATCTGTTTTAGACTTAAATATATTTCTATTAAAAAAGATCACTTGTACAAGATTCAGAAAGCTGCCCTGAGTTATTATTTTTGGACTAGATTTAAAATTTTTAAAGTGTACACCAATTTTCTCCCTCCCTTGTCCTATTCAGCCAATTGGCGGTACTGGGCCTTCTTATACCTAGGATAACCCACTGTCACGTTGTCAGATTTGCTTTAATTCTGGGGAGCTATCAGAAGATTGTGCAAAGGATGATCTTTGTAGGAAGATCCAGTCTCTTTGTCTAGTAAGTAATGCTTACTTTGAAGTGGGGTCTTGTTACATTGCTTAGTTTGTTTTTGGCCTTAAGAGTTTTGAACCCAAGGAAAGCTCTTGAGTGTTGAATCTAGGCAGGCACCACTTCAAATAGATATTTCCCAGTTTCCTCAGAGGTTTTGATTTGATCTAAATTTCTTTGGTGTGTGCCTCAGTAATTTAGTGCTCTACAAGGAAGTTGGAATTTCTGAGATAATCACAACTGCATTTTTCCTCAACAGCCCACGTTCCTCGTGGAACTGTCCAGAGTGCTGGCAAATCCAGGAAACAGTCAGGTTGCCAGAGTTGCAGCTGGTCTACAAATCAAGAACTCTTTGACATCGAAAGATCCAGATATCAAGGCACAGTACCAGCAGAGGTGGCTTGCTATTGATGCAAATGCTCGACGGGAAGTCAAGAACTATGTAAGTGATTGTCATATAGCCTAAGGAATGGTGTTGTCAGATCTTGGTCATTTGCATGGCTTAGAACTTGACAGTGATATGTTTCTAAGACCTAAACTTAACCTGAAGGTAGAAATTTTGTTTCATTAAAATCTCTCAGTGTGGCAAAAAGTATTTGGATAGGTTGGGTTCAGCTGACTAAGGTAACCTGCAGCAGTTTGTTAGAATTGGAGAAATGCAAGCCGTGTGGTGGTGGCACATGCTTTAATCCCAGCACTCAAGAGGCAGAGGCAGGCGGATCTCTGTGAGTTCGAAGCCAGCCTGGTCTACAGAGCGAGATCCAGGACAGGCACCAAAACTACACAGAGAAACTCTGTCTTGAAAAAAACAAACAAGAATTGGAGAAATGCAGGTTTTGGTGCTGTATATCACCTCCACCTAAGAAATTTCACTAATGTTATATCTCCGTATGTGGGAGTTTAACTCAGTGATAGGTACTTCTAGTATCTACAAAGCCTCAGGTTCTCTCCTTAGCACCACATAAGAGACTGAAGTATTTTATGTATCAGGGATCTCTAGAATGAAGCTGGAAATTCTTTCCATACAGTCTTATGTAGTCTAGGCTAGCATCAAATTCTTGGTCTTCTGTCTTCACTTCTGAAGTCCTAGGATTGTAGGTATGTGTCACCACACTGCACTCTGATTGTGTGTGTGTGTGTGTGTGTGTGAGAGAGAGAGAGAGAGAGAGAGAGAGAGACAGATAGACAGACAGACAGACAGACAAGGTATTAAGTAATGCAGCTGGCTTTGAGTTTACAATATTGTAAAAGGGGTGCTATGAACTCTTACCTTCATACTTTTACCCTGAATACTGGGGTACAGGTGTATGCCATCATGCCTGGATTTTCAGAGATATTTTAAAATATTTTCATTTTTATTTATGTGTGTTTATTTATGTTTGGGTGCCTTTGGAAGCCAGAAGAGGGTGTCAGGCCCCTGGAACTGGAGTTATTTGCCATTGTGAGCCATCAGACAAGGGTGCTGGGAACTGAATTCTCAGGTCCTTTAGCAGAGCAGAAAGTGTTAACAACTGCTGAGCTATCTCTCCAGCAGTCAGGCAGCTCCCGGTGAGCTTCAGCGGCTGGTTCCTGTCATGATACTGTGTAAAGTCCGAGGGAGAATTGGGTAATTTTGTGTCTTCCAAATGTAAAGAGTTTGCAAATGGGAGTATGACATTAACAGACCATTTATTTGTTTTATTGGTTTATTTTGCGTCTGGGTCTCACTAGACCAGGTTGGCCCCAAACTCACAATCTACCAGCCTCTGCTTCCTGAATGCTGGGATCTAAGGTGTGTGCCACCACGCCTGGCCCTATTATTGGTTCTTTTATGTACCAGATTGTGAAAAACTTGAGATCTCAACACTGTGGTTCAGATGATGGATTTTAAGGAACATACAGAGTCCTTTGCTGTTTTGTATCATGGCTTCTTTGTGAGGTTTGCTGTTGTTGTTGAATTAGCCATCCAGCTAAAGCCTAGGATTCAAACAGGCAGGTTTGTCTTCTTTGCTTTTAATTAATAAGGTTATTTAGTGGTCTGCATTACATGGATAAGGGCCAAAGGAAGCTGGGTAAATTAAACAGCTGTGTAGTCATAATTTGTTCTGGGCATTTAAGATGGAAACGAGAAATTTCTGTGTACTTTTGCAGGTTTAGATTATGGACATAGTAATTGCTGGATTTTGATGCCAGCTTTAGGCAAATTAGTATTCTTTGAGGCTGATGCTTCCCCAGCAGTGACCCTCCTCTCTCTTTCCTTCAGTCATGCTTTCTAGTGCCTGTCACTTGGCATGCAAGTTAGGAAAGCAACTTACTTTGACTCTTCCTTGGATTATATAAAGCTGTTTCTATCCAAATTGTCCCTTCTTGGAAATGACATTTTTGTAAAGTGTTGTTTTTAGACAGGGTCTCACTATGTAGCCTTAGATGGCCTCAAACCCACAAAGATCCACCTGCCTCTGCTTCCCTAGTGCTGGGATTAAAAGTGTGCACCACTGTGTCTAGCTGTTCTCGTTATTTTTAATAATATATGTGTGTGGGGGTGCACTTTAGTACAGGTGCCTATGAAGGACAAAGGTGTTGGATCCCTCTGGAGTGGAATTATAGGTGGTTGTGAGCTGTTTGATGTAGGAGCCAAGGTTGAGTCCTCTGCAAGTGATATATGCACTCTTTTTTTTTTTTTTTTTTTTTTTTTTTTTTGGTTTTTTCGAGACAGGGTTTCTCTGTAGCTTTGCGCCTTTCCTGGAACTCACTTGGTAGCCCAGGCTGGCCTCGAACTCACAGAGATCCGCCTGCCTCTGCCTCCCGAGTGCTGGGATTAAAGGCGTGCGCCACCACCGCCCGGCGATATATGCACTCTTAATAGCTCAACTGTCTTTCCAGCCATGTATAATAATATTTTAATCCCTCTTTCTCTTAGTTATTGGACATAAATGAAATACATTTTATGACTGAAAAATCTCTCTTTCACTTTCTTTGTTTTTGAGATGGGGTTTCTCTGTTTAACAGTCCAGGTACTCACTCTGTAGACCAGGCTGGCCTCAGACTCACAGAGATCCTCCTGCCTCTGCCTCCCGAGTGCTGGGATTAAAGGCGTGCGCTTTTGGAGCTGGGATTGTCACACTGTGTTCCTAGACTGACTTCTACCACATACCTGGTAGTTCTCTTCCCTTCCCTCCCTGGTGCTGGGCGTCCGGCTGGGACTTGAATCAGATTGGGTCGTTCCCATTCTGTTCCTGAGAGTTTACCTCGTTTTTTCCTTTGTTTCACTTTGTTTTTGTTGTTTTGAAAAGGGATCTCGTTGTGTAGCCCAGGCTGGACTTGGACTCACATTGTTCTTCCCACCTAAGCCTTCTAAGATTATAGGCATGAGCCAGGGGGTCCACCACTTACATCTTCAACATATGGTTTATATTGATGTCCATTCTAGCTCTACTGTTCCTAGAGAGGCTGTAAGATCAGAATTATTTGGTATCAGGCGAATCTGTCAGGGTGGAGGCTGACAAACATGATACACCATTTTAGAGAAAGAGAGTTCCTTCTAGCTAATAGTTGCACAGCAGGGCACTAAATGACCTGACCCAGTCAGCAGAGCTGGCCTGAATATCTGGCAGCTTCTCTTTGTCCTGTTCATGCCAGGAACAGTTAACTGTTTGCCTTTGAGTGGACTGATGATTCTTAGTGAGTTCATGGTCTGAATTAGCTGATCATGGTAATGGTTAACTGTGGGCAAATTGTGGCTTCATTCTTTATCTGAATCTGTGCCATTACCCTGTATAAATGCTGTGTGGCTGCCATTTCCAATGAGACATGCTTAGTGACAAACGGATCTCCATTTGGCATCACCGACTACTTCTTGGTGATGGTTAAGAACAGTATTTTGTTTCTTAGACATACAGAACTTAATCCTCTGAGAGTGCAAGTTATATAATGGTTGAGTCTTAGATTTTTGGTAACATTTAAATGAAGGTTTCACACAACCCCAAACCTTTTTGTGTAAGTCAGTACTGGGTTATTGGTGACCAGAAATGAGGTTTGTTCATGTCATTGAGAAAATCACTTTCTTGAATCAGATTAGATTAGTGTACTGGGAATTGCATTCACCTGGGTGGTGCACAGCTACTCATTCCACAGCCCCACTTTCCTGTCCAAACAAGAAGTCAGTGTCCATAGTCTTTTTACCACCAAGTGCCCAGAAAATGTGTTTTGTTCCCATTGCTCCCGCCTTGCTTTTTCAATGCTTCTTCTCACTCTTGAGTTTCTGACGTGTTGATTTTGAAGTGAAATGTGAGTTAGGTAGTCATTCATTTGGCTGTAGGTTTTGCTTTTAGCTTCTGGATACCTATGCTGATACTTAAGTAGTCCTTTTGTGGGGTGAGGTGAACAAAAATCAGACACATGATGAAGAAGTGGGTGGTGATGGGTAAAAGATGCTCAAAGAATGTTACAAATTGATATCCTGTTCTGTCATCCCCCTACCCTCCCAGGTTTTGCAGACTTTGGGCACAGAAACTTACCGGCCTAGTTCTGCTTCACAATGTGTGGCTGGTATTGCTTGTGCAGAGATCCCAGTAAACCAGTGGCCGGAACTCATTCCTCAGCTGGTAGCCAATGTTACAAACCCCAACAGCACAGAGCACATGAAAGAGTCCACATTGGAAGCTATTGGTTACATTTGCCAAGATATAGTAAGTACTTGCCTGCTGTTTCTAATTTATGTACTTTGATTCTTTTAGCTGTCATGTGAGTGGGACTGGGACTCTCAGATGGAAAGACCAGCCTGCTGTAGTGCTTTAAAGATGGGAATACTTATTTTGGACCTGTAGTCTCAAAGTACTAATCATGCTTTGAAGTAAGGAGCTTGGGGTCATGAACTCAGAATGGGGCTGTTGGGGTATAGCTAAGTGGTAGAGTCCTAGCGTTCATGAGACCCTTAGGTATGATCTCCAGCACAAAAATGAAAAGAACAAACTCAGTGGAGATCCGTATGAGATGCTTTGGGTTTTTTTGTTATTTTGAGATAGTCTCCTATATTGCAGGCTGACCTTGAACTCCCTTTCTGCCTCCATTTATCAAGTGCTGCTCGGGGTTCTTGGGGTACTGTGAATGTTCCAGTGCTTTTTTACTTACTGCCTGTAAGCCAGTTTTCTCGATTGCTATAGTTGATTTAGTTACTATAACCACAGAAGTCCTAGATGCAGCCCTCCCTGGACCCTTGCTGGTGAGGACTGTTACTCCTTGGCATCTGTTCAGCTTTGACTTATTATGTGGCCTATAACATTTGACCTGAACTTAGACATCCTTAGATGTTGTAACCAGGTCCTTGACTGTTCTAAAGCTTTATTTTGTTTGGCACAGGTGGGAAAAGCCCCAAGACTGCTGCCATCTCTGTGTATACAGAAGGGAGAAAAGCCAGTGCTTCCTGTGTCCAGAAACATGTTAAGAAGTCAGGGATAATGAGTTTGATTTGTTTCAGTTTAATTTTGCACCATTCTGGGGGATATTTTGTGGGTACTTTGCAGAACTGTCTCCAGTGGAAATGTGTGAGAAATGGCACTCCCTTAGGTAGATTATGTAATTAAAAAGATTGCTGATTAGCCACCAGCATGTTGTTTGTGACCATTGCATTTCTCTGCTTGTTTCAGGACCCAGAGCAGCTACAAGACAAATCCAATGAGATTCTGACTGCCATAATACAGGGGATGAGGAAAGAAGAACCTAGCAATAATGTGAAGCTAGCTGCTACTAACGCACTCCTGAACTCACTGGAGTTCACCAAAGCAAACTTTGACAAAGAGGTATGTTTCTCTGACACATAGATAAGCTGTCAGAGGATGAGGACTGGTCTTTTAAGATTAGAAAGTCTTACCTTGTTTAGAAGCACTCCTCTCCATTCTAGTTGATGTTTCTTGTGAGGTACTTCCGTGAAGTACATAACTTGATGAAATACCAGATTCCTCATGGTGACCATTTTTTCAGTGTAGGATCAGTTATCCAGTCTGCTATAGAAGCATTCTTCACAGTGTTTCATGTGCAAACTAACTGTATACCTAGTGACTAACTCCATTCCTCCAGTCTCCAGCTGCTAGCACCCACAATTCTACTTTCTCTTCTGTGAATTGGATGACTAGATACTGCATATAAATACATGAATGGAGTCAGACTGCATTCTCCTTGTCACGTTTGGAGTTACTATCATTTATTGTGTGGGAAGGGGTGACACAGTGAATCAATCAGAGGACAACTTTAGAATCCGTTTTCTTCTTTCACCTTTCTGTGGGTTTCAGGGGTTGAGCTCTGGTCATCAGGCTTGCTCAGTAAGTACCTTACCCACTGGGCCGTCTCACCGGCCTGTCCGTGCCTTTTTGTAGCTAGTTTTGTTTGTTTTTTTAACTTGGCATACTGTCTTCAAGACTCCTCCGTGCATGACAATTCTCTTTTTAGTCTGGGTAAGACTCCTTTGTAGGAATGTGCTGCATTTGGTGTATTGAGCCATCCGTTTGGCTGCTTCCACCTTCTGGATCCTGTGAACAGTGCTGTTGGGAACATGTGTGTGTGGATGGTTTTGAGAGTCGATTTCAGTTCTTTTTAGCTTGTAGTCAGAAGTGGAATTACTGAACCATATGGTCTGAAAGTATTTGGGGGTTCCTGTTTGTTGACACCTTGGCTCAGTTCTTTTTATTTCTTGGCCTTTGAGTGGAGTAGTGAGGTCTAGGCTACCACAGTGAGCTAATTTGTGTGTGTGTGCTTTACTCTTGTTCTGACAGGGTCTTACTGTGTAGGCCTGCCTGGCCTGGAACTTAGAGAGCCACTTGTCTCCCTAGTGCTGGGATTAAAGGTGTACCACCAGACCCAGCTTCAGAGCTGACTTAATTTTAATTGGTTCAGAAGTGGAATTTTCCTTTTAGGTCACAGGTGATTTAGAAAGGGTAATGATGAAATTCACTGTTTTGTTCTTCCTTTACCACATTTGATATGAATTTGTCAATTCATAGAAATCAAATTTTGCTTCTCTGAAATCAAATGTTCTGAATATTGTTAAATTTTTTATTTTGTGGAACAAGGTCTCACTATGTAGACCTAGCGGCCTAGAACTTATTATAGAACGTGCTAGCCTCAAATTCATAGCGATCCTCCCGCCTCTGCCTCTACACGTGTAATACTATGCCCTGCTAATCTTAAAATTTACATGTGAGGAAAGGGGTTTTCCTACATGTAGGGTTTTTCTCTCTCTCTCTCTTTTCACTAACTGTTGTTTAAACCTCGTGACCTACATCTTCCTATCTGCCTTCTCTCTAATACCTTGTTTGGGAAGGTCACCTTGGTAATTAAAAGATTAAAGACCTCCTTAGAGGGAAGGGTCATACTGAAGACACCAGAGGCAAATTGCTTATAACCTTTATTGCCTAAGGGCAGGGTGATAGGTTGTACCAGAGTGTTACAGGGCCTTGACATAGTGACAGATTTTCTTTGTAGAGTCTTGAAACCTTCCTACATGGAGTTAATGCATTCCTAATGCTCTTTACCTTTCTGCAGTCCGAACGGCACTTTATCATGCAAGTGGTCTGTGAAGCCACACAGTGTCCAGATACAAGGGTAAGTTTGTTGCTTTTATGAAAATGGTCTCTCCTTGTCTTCCTAGGAAATGGTGGCTCTATCATCCAGTTTGAAATTTAGGGAATCAGTGAATTAAACTAGTCTTATTAATCAAAGTTTTCTCCAGTGGGGACTATTACCCTCTTAAATGTTGAAAAGGAGGTTTTGATCACCTTTGTTGATTAGTGCCATGAGTTGTTCCCGTGATTATCTTCATTGTAGACATGGAAATGGCATTGCTGTTGCTGTAACCTAAACTTGAGTCTTGAAGTTAGTGAAAGGAGCATGTTCAGTCTAGTGAGCACTAGTGAGTGTAACCCTGCTGTGGTTTTTCCAGGGGTTGGTAAAACATGGTGGGGGCAGGATAAGAAGGAGGAGATAGTGAAAATGGCGGGGACAGATTGATTGGGGTCAATGACAGCATTGTTCAGGTACCCTTAGTTCTTTAACTCTATCCTGTGCAGACTGCTTAGTCACTTAGTAACTGTTTAATCTGTTCTTAAAGGTACGAGTGGCGGCTTTACAGAATCTAGTGAAGATAATGTCATTGTATTACCAGTACATGGAGACATATATGGGTCCTGCCCTTTTTGCAGTAAGTATTTTATGTAATTTGAACTTGTAACTAGTTGCAGGGCTCATTATTTTTAATTGCTATTTTGTAATTCTGTGCGGTTTTTTAAAACTTAATATTATGTAGTCAAGATTACTTGAGTATGGATGTTAGGACTTGTTATTTATTTTTGTGAGACATTGTTTTACACTAATTCCAGTTGGTCTGGATTTCACTGTTCAGGATGGCTACCAACTCAGCACACCTCTTAAAGGGCTGGGATTGCAGCTATGAGCCCTGCCATGAACAGTAAATTTACCAGTGGTGTGCCGAGAAAATGTGTACCGACTTTAGTTGTTCAAAGAGGTCTATTTTTGCAAGTCTTTTCCTCTTTTTGTTGCTTTTTATGTCAGACTAAACTTTATAGTTTGTGTTTTTTTTAATCTCAAATATCTGGTTGAAAGGATGTCTAACTTGAATCTATACTTACTTGAATCTATACTTACTTCATTTTTTCTTTAAGATCACAATTGAAGCAATGAAAAGTGACATTGATGAGGTGGCCCTACAAGGAATAGAATTTTGGTCCAATGTCTGTGATGAGGAAATGGATTTGGCCATTGAGGCTTCAGAGGTGAGCCTGGGGTGAGCCTCTTTGAGAAGAGCTGCTGTTGGGCTTACACATTTTGTTTGTGGGTATCATTCTTCTGGAAGTGTTCCATTCTGACTGGGCTACTGTCCCTGCATAATAGTGCTTTTTCTGCTAGCCAGATCCCCTCAGTAATGCCATAGATCATGCTTTTGCTGGTTCTAGGTATTCATACTGGTAATTCTGCTGTGAACACAAGGGGGCAGCAGGTTGTCAGTTTATTGAGGTGGCAGCTGACCGGAAATTTTTCCTTTTTGAAATCTCTCTCTTTTTTTTTGGCTTCTCAAGATAGGGTTGCTCTGTGTAGTTTTGGTGCCTGTCCTGGATCTCACTCTGTAGCCCAGGCTGGCATCAAACTCTCAGAGATCCGCCTGGCTCTGCCTCCGGAGTGCTGCGATTAAAGGCGTGCACCACTAGCGCCCGGCCTTTTTGAAATACAAGCCCAAGTTGCATAACTGATAACTTACTAGCTCTGAAGAAGGAGTCAGATATGGGGAAAGGAAGGCTATCTTTAACTTGGAACCCTAACACTGAAGCTCTGCTTCCAGCACGGCCTTCCGCACGTCTTTCTGTAACTTGTGTGCACCTCTTGAGCCAAAAGAACGTTATATATCAGATTTTGTTGGTTTTTAATGTGCATTGCGGTGTGTGTGTAGAGACCAGAGAATGGAGACCAACCTCCAGTGTTACCCACCCCATGTGTGGGTTTTTCTGTTTTTTAGGTGAGTTACTTCATAGGACTTGGGGCTTGCTGACAGTGCTGCTGGCTGCTGGCTCTGCACCGCTGTGCCAGGATTATAAGCTTGCATTGCAAGTCATACGCACCTGGGTTTTTTGTTGTTGTTTGTTTTGTTTTCGGAACAGGACCTTGCTGTGTAGCTTTAGCTGTCCTGGAACCGACAGAGATCCCCTTGTCTCTGCCTCCCAAGCACTGTAATTAAAGGCATGCACCACTATAGTCCACAACACACCCAGTTGTTTTGTTTTGTTTTAATGTGGGTTCTGGAGATGGAACTCTCCAGGCCTAAGTCGAGTGTTTTGCCAAGTGAGTTATCTTTCTAGCCCTGAATATCAGGTTATTAAGATGAATTAAGTTTTTTTTTTTTAACATATTCAAGGATGATACACACACACACACACACACACACACACACACAGGGTTTCTTTGTATAGCCCTGGATCATGAACTTCTGATCCTCTTTCCCCCACCTCCAAGTACTGGGATTCTATGCCATGCCGCCACCATGCCTGACTTATGCAATTTTGGGAAATAAGCCAGGGGCTTTGCACATGCTAGATAAACACTGTAGCAGCTGCAAGAATATAATTCCAAAGGCTGACTTGTTCTTTAATAAACATGCATATAATGCCTAGATGTATGCACAGATGTGCTACATAAATCTCACTGAGGTTGGTAAAAGTGTAAGCAGTATCTCCAAATGTCCCAGTGAATATTACCATTAGCTTTATAGACCTGTCTCAGTTCTCACTGTGTTCCTGTAATACTCATTACAGCTAGCTTACTTTGTGTTTCTCCGTAGGCAGCAGAACAAGGACGGCCCCCTGAGCACACCAGCAAGTTTTATGCCAAGGGAGCACTACAGTACCTGGTTCCCATCCTCACACAGACACTAACTAAACAGGTGAGCTTCCTGACTGGATGAGTGAGAAACCTTATTTAGGGTGGGTTGGTTGCATGTGGAACAGTTTCCATGGAGGACATTGGCAACCATCTGCTGTTCTGTTGTAGATGACTAAGGAGTAGCTGAGCTAAGGCACTGAGTTGTCTGTGAAAAGACTGTGCCCGAGTATCCTGTATGCCTTGGTTGTGAACAAACCACACACTGCGCTGATTTCCTGAGTGCTGTAGTAGCTGCACTAATGGGACCTATTCTGGATAGGTTGCAGTAAATACAGGTTGTTGGCAGTGGTACAGCTCAGGAGTAGTGGGAAGCTTGCCTGGCATATACGACGCCTTGCTGCTGCCCACTGCCTCAAAGAAGAAAAGGAAAATGTAGAATTGATGCGCTACCTTAAATGTCTGTTTTGGTATTTGTAATATCTTTGTGAAATCATTTGATACATTTTGTTTTGGGAGTGGTTGTTTGTTTGTTTTTGGTTTTTCGAGACAGGGTTTCTCTGTGTAGCTTTGCTCCTTTTCCTGGAACTCACTTGGTAGTCCAGGCTGGCCTTGAACTCACAGAGACCCCTGCCTCTGCCTCCTGTGCTGGGATTAAAGGTGTGCGCCACCGTGCCCAGCCAGAAGTGCTTTGATGAGCACTGTGTCTGTTTTGCCACTGTTCTCTTTCTGCTGTAGTCACTGCAGTATTTGGTGGTGGAGTGTGTGAGAAGTATGACTAAGGATCTGGCAGCATCCTGAGGGAGCAGTGCTAGGAACACTGAGCACTATAAGTATTTTGCACAGGAATATAATTGCTTTAGGGGTGTGCATGCTTCTTCCTCCATAGAGCAGTCTCAGAGCGTAAGATAGGGAGAGGCTTTTGCTTGATACCTACCTCTAAGGTTCTCCTCCCCCCAAACCTGTGTGTTTAATCTCTGTGTGTCTACACCACTTGGGTGCCTGGTACTCTTGGAGGCCAGAGGAGGGCGTCGGATCTCCTGGAGCTGTGTATTGACACTGGTGCTATGGAAGAGCAGCCAGTGCCTTTGACCACTACGTATCTCTCCAGCACCTACAGTGGTTATCTTTAGTATTTTTCCTCTTGGATATATTTGATATGTTTTTTTTCCTGTGGAACAGATTTTTTAATTTCTTTTTTATTTTTTTGTCCTTTGAGACAAGCTTGCATGTAGTCCAGGCTGATCTCAAACTTGCTATATATAACAGGATGGCCTTGAACTTTTCGGTCCAGCTTCCATCTACCAGTACTGGGATTACAGGCATGTGTTAACCTGTCTGCTTTATGTATTATTGACACCCAGTCTCAGAGCTTTGCAAGCACTCTACATTTCCAGTTCCTGTTGTTTTGAGACACGGGATGTTTGTACACCTGGTTGGTCTCAAACTCATGACTGTCTTCCTTCCTCTTGACCTCAAGTGTTAGTGTCCCAGGTGTGCCTATTAGTGTCCCATGTGTGCCTCACCAGGCTGGGCAGTTGATCGTTCTTATATGTAGCTGGAGTTTCTTTATTCTCATTGTTGTGTGTAATAATTAAGCTGAATCTTCTTCCATCTGCATCTTAGATTGACATAGGCTATGTTGTGATAAAACTTGGAGAAAAATAAATGTTTTATATTTTATTTGATTCCCTGAACATTAAGCTCTAATGATGCTTAGAAGTCTGTAGAGAGTGAATTCGTGGAACAAAACCTTACCTAGTGTCACCTTCTTTCTCCAGGATGAAAACGATGACGACGATGACTGGAACCCTTGTAAAGCAGCTGGGGTGTGCCTCATGCTTCTGTCTACCTGCTGTGAAGATGACATTGTGCCGCATGTCCTTCCCTTTATTAAAGAGCACATCAAGAACCCTGACTGGCGGTACCGGGACGCAGCAGTCATGGCTTTTGGCAGTATCCTGGAAGGGCCAGAGCCTAATCAGCTCAAACCGCTAGTTATACAGGTACGATCTGGGGAAGTTTCAGTGGAGGGGTGTGGTGTGTGTGTGTGTGTGTGTGTGTGTGTGTGTGTGTGTGTGTGTGTGAGAGAGAGAGAGAGAGAGAGAGAGAGAGAGAGAGAGAGAGAGAGAGAGAGAATTTAAACTACAATCCATCACAAATGTTATTTTCAAGTCATTTAGTGGTAGGTAGCATAGACCTAAGTCCCACATTCTTGTGGAGACTAACAGGTTAGTAGGAGGCCTGGGCCATCAGCTTTAGCTGGATAATAATGAGACCAGCCTGTGCTGTGTGATACTTTGCCTCTCTCACTGTAGTTGCCCATCATTAAGGGTAAGATATGTTTAACTTTTTAAAATTAAGTTATGACCCAGAAACTTGAAAAGAAAAAAGAAAAAGGTCAACTTTAATATATTAAGTATTAACTTTAATATATTCTTACCTGTTTGGAAAACAGGATGGAGTTATCACTGTGAAGATTGCCTCACAGCTATTTTTAATGCCACACATAAGCATTTTTCCTGTTGATTTAGGACTTTGGGACAGTCTCAACCTATATCCCAGGGTTAGCCTTGAACTGGTGGTTACTGCCTCAGCTTGTGAGTGCTGGCAGTATAAGCATAAGCTGCCATACCAAGTGGCTCCAAACCCCAAGGCTCATAACGTCTTCGTGCTTCACTTAGCCTTCCAAGTGAATGAGAATTACAGTGTGGAAAACTATATCTAGTTACCCTATGGTTTTTCTTAGTGTTTTTTTTTTTTTTTTTTTTTTTTTAATTATTATTCAGGGTCTTGTGTATGCCTCAGATTAGCTATGTGGCTGAGGCTGTCCCTGAGCTATAGATCTTCCTGCCTCTTCTACCCACGTGTTGGATATAGGCTTACACCACCATTCCCATAGTCTTTGGATGGTATTATTATTCTAGTCTTTGAACAGAATTGACATTTATGTAACGATGCAGTCTTTTTTGGAAATGTTCTTATTTTCCTGGTATAAACGATAGAAGACTTCATTGTAATTGAGCTTTGTGCATAAAGAGATCAGTCTTTCAGGGTAGAAACTGGTGCCTTGTGACTACTTCTTGGGGTCTCTACCTGACTAAAAATAATTACGAATAAACTGCTTGAAAGTATCCACTGTAAACTCTTTAATAGAATCCTATAATGGGATTTGATGAAGGGAAGAGAATTTTTCCCCACGCCTTGCCGTCCCCCACCCCTGGTTTTTTAAGATAGGATTTCTCTCTGTAGACCTTGCTGTCCTGGATCTCGCTCTGTAGACCAGGCTGGCCTCAAACTCACAGAGATCCACCTGCCCTTGCCTCCCGAGTGCTGGGATTAAGGGCGTGTGCCACCACCACCTGATGGGAAAAGAACATTTTACACGTTTTGTTTACTGTTACTATTTTGTTTTAGAAATGTCTATTTTCAGAATATCTTGGTCATGTTTTACATTAAAATCCTTCTATCATTATATGGGGAAGGGTGTTTATACTTCAGATGAGATCTGGCATCAAATTTGCTACATACAATAGCCATTGATGGACTTGAATTCCTCATCCTCCTGCCTTCATTTCCCAAATGCTGAAATTACAGGCATGTGCCACAATGTCTAGTAGTATTTATTCAGAATAGTAGTCAGCACAAATTTAAATTTGTTTTGCTTTATTGAATTTATAGGCTATGCCCACCCTAATAGAGTTAATGAAAGACCCCAGTGTGGTTGTTCGAGACACAACAGCATGGACTGTGGGCAGGATCTGTGAGCTGCTCCCGGAAGCTGCCATCAATGATGTCTACCTGGCACCCCTGCTGCAGTGCCTGATTGAAGGCCTCAGTGCGGAACCCAGAGTGGCTTCCAATGTGTGCTGGGTAAGGGCTTTTCTCTCTGGTGCAGACAGGAGCGTGTCCTGAGGCACTGGGAAGAAAGGAGGTATGGGGGAGGACCTGCTCTGGATTCTGTCCCCTGGTATCTTCAGTTGGATCTGTAGAAGCCCGTGGAGCTGTTGACTCACACTGATTGGTCCCACAGCACTTCCAGCGGTCGTGGGGCAGAGAGACTCTCTGGACTTGCTTTTCCCCCTCCGTTGCTTTCAGAGAAGCTGTTCTGATTAAGATGCAGTTTTTGCTATAAAAGTAGGGGAGGGATGGGAGCAGGAAGAGGTGGTCAGCCTCTGCGCTGAGTCACTAGTTCTGAGTAGAAAGAAGGAAATGGTGGGATTGCTGGAAGAACACTGCTGCTTAGGGAACTGGGCGGATTACTAGGCAGTACGTACAATGTGAATACTCAAGTTTTCTTTCAAAAATGTTTTGGATTATATCATTTTCTGTCTATGAGTGTTGTGTCTGTGTGCATCATGTCATGTGTACCTTGTGTGCCTGGTGCCTGCACAAGTCAACAAAGGATATCCGATTGCCCGGAACTGGAGTTGTAGATAATTGGAAGCCACTTTGTGGGTGCTGGGACTGAATCTAGATCCAATGCGAAACAGCTAGTCTTCTTCACTTTTGAGACAGTCTCACTCTGTAACCTAGGCTGGCCTCAAACTCAGAAAGTTCTGCCTGCCTCTGCCTCCCGAGTTCTGGAATTAAAGGTGTGAGCCACCACATCTGGTCCTTCATGTTTAAACGTTTAGATTTTCTTTTCTTTTTTTTTTTTTTTTTTAAATTATGAGTGTGTGCTTATGTGAACATTTTTTAAGAAGTTTATTAATACAGCTACTTCCATATAGAATTTTTTTTTTTAATTTCACATACATTGGTGTTTTGCCTGTGTGAGGGTGTCATATCCCCTAGAACTGGAGTTACATATAGCTATGATCTGCCATGTGGGTGCTGGGAATTGAACCCAGGTCCTCTCAAAGAGCAGCTGGTGCTCTTAAACAGGTTGCTTACATGGTCAGTCCCTAATGGATTCCCATGCATGGAGTCTCTAATGTCCGTGGTAGACAGCATTGCATTATGTGTTGTCATAGAAACCTGTTGAGGGGAGTGGTGTGTGCTAACTCCAGAACAGAGTGTCAGAGCCCCACCTCATGTGAGTGCTAAGTAATGAACTTTTCTTGATGACCTTGACAGGGCAAGTCAGAGATTTAACAGCAGTTTAGTTGTAGGTTAGAGAACACTTTTCAGGGAATCTTAAGGGGAAATGAGAATCCTACTGTGGGCTTCCTGTGGGACTGATCTTACATCTCTGCATTTCAGGCTTTTTCCAGCCTGGCTGAAGCTGCTTATGAAGCTGCAGATGTAGCTGATGATCAAGAAGAACCGGCCACCTATTGCTTGTCTTCTTCCTTTGAACTTATAGTTCAGAAGCTGCTGGAGACCACAGACAGGTAACCGATAATCCTTAGCAGCTGAGAACAGCACGTCTAACGCCTCTTTTCTAGAAGATGAAAACTGGGACATGACACAGCGCAGTACCTTCTCAGAAGTTAAAGGTGTCCTATCTATAGTAGATGAAGTGTTTACAAAAGATGGAAAAACAAAGAAATGAGGACTGTGCTCCCTTTAGAACTGATGGGATTACAGTGGATGTTGCACCTCTGTAGAGGCTGAGGCAGGAGAATCTCAAGTTCCAAGTCAGCTGAGGCTGTATGGGAAACTCTGTCTCAGAATATCCCAAACAAAGTAAAAATCTCTCTTCACAGAGTGATTGATAAGTGAGAAGTCTTAGAGTAGTGGCACATTGCCACACCAAATCAGTCACTGTCATTGATGGAGTTCCTTTGTGGCTGCTCAAGCGATTTCTTGAATTACCCTGTAATTTTTTGGCCCTCAGGCATTATTTGGCCCTCAAATTTTAGCCTGCTCACTCTTCCATTCTGAGTTTTGGTTATTGTTAGGGAGAGTTTAGGGTTGGGGAGTGCGTAGACAGACACTGTGGTACGTATGTGAAGGTGGTGGCGGTGGCGGGGACTTTGTGGGGTGGTGCTTACCTTCTCACTTTAGATGGCCAGGCCTGCACAGTGAGTGCCTTTCCTCACAGTGCCATCTCACTAGCGCGCCTATAAATTAGCATAGGATTGGCTCAAAGGACTTTGGGTTGGTTTTGGTTTTGGGTTTTTTTTTTTTTTTTGGCTGGGCGGCAGTGGTGCACACCTTTAATCCCAGCGCTCGGGAAGCAGAAGCAGGCAGATGTCTATGAGTTGGAGGCCAGCCTGGTCTACAGAGCAAGTTCCAGGACAGCCAGGGCTACACAGAGAAATCCAGAAGGAAATAAAAAGAGTCTTTTTATGTAGCCCTTGCTGTCCTGGAACTCACTCTGTAGACTAGGCTGACAAACTCAGACCCACCTGCCTCTGCCTCCCAAATGCTGGGATTAAAGCTGTGCGCCACTACTGTCCGGCTAAAAAATACTCACTTTGTGTGTGAGGGTGCACATGTGGAGACTGGGAGGCACCTTACCAAGTCAGTTTCCTTCTACCCTCTGGGGTTCAAGGACTGAACTCAGGGCATTAGCCTTGGTGCAAGTGAATTTATCTCCTTTGGTTTGTAGATACTATCAAATTGTCTACTTAGAAAACAAAGAAACAGACCAGGATTCCACTCTGTAGCCCATGCTGGTCTCAACTCTGGGCAAAGTCTCTGCGAGCCAGGATTTTAGGTGTGTGATATCATGCCTGTGGTTTGTTGATATCTTTTTTATTTTTGTGAGACAGGGTTTCTCTGTGTAGCAACTGTGGCTGTCCTGGAACTCTCTGTGTAGACTTCAAATTCACAGAGATCTGCCTCCCTCTCTGTCTCTGCTGGAGTTAAATGCATGCGCCAGCACACCTGGCATGGGCCGTTGACATCTTATTGCCAAGTTCAAACCTGGTTTACTGTCATACCATTTTTTTTTTTTTTTTTTTTTTTTTTTTTGGTTTTTCGAGACAGGGTTTCTCTGTGTAGCTTTGCGCCTCTCCTGGAACTCACTCGGTAGCCCAGGCTGGCCTCCAACTCACAGAGATCCGCCTGGCTCTGCCTCCCGAGTGCTGGGATTAAAGGCGTGCGCCACCACCGCCCGGCCTACTGTCATACCATTTTTTACTTCCTGTTTTATAGTACAAGAGATTGAACCCATGGTTTTGGGTGTGCTACATCCTCAACCTCTGTTTCCTGGTGTGGGAAAAATATTGTCTGCTTTACCAGCTCCTTTTCTGTCCATTTTCAATTGAGGCCTTAAGATTTTTGCTTTGTGTCTTTATAGACCTGATGGGCATCAGAACAACCTGAGAAGTTCTGCATATGAATCTCTAATGGAAATTGTAAAAAACAGTGCCAAGGATTGTTACCCTGCTGTGCAGAAGACCACCCTGGTCATTATGGAGCGGCTGCAGCAGGTGCTTCAGATGGAGGTGAGACCAGGGTGTGTTATGCCCTGGGAGGTGGAGGGGAGGTGGAGGCACTTCTGACTTAGAAGCATTTGCAACCTTGGGCACGGCCTTAGGTTCAGTTACCAGCACCAAACCCCAAAAACCTTGCATCTTACTGCCTGATTTGTCTGTCTCTGTTTTCTGGTGATAATGCACAGTGTTAGCATTCTGGCAACTTAGCTGATGGTCCTGGTAATTGTGAGCAAGTGCAAGGTTTCCATTAATTAGAACACGATTTCTTCTTTTCCTTCAGTCCCATATCCAGAGCACATCGGATAGAATCCAGTTCAATGATCTTCAGTCTCTACTCTGCGCAACTCTTCAGGTATGATGATGCCGTTTCTCACTCTTTCTCTCTCTTTTGGTTTTTCGAGACAGGGTTTCTCTGTGTAGCTTTGCGCCTTTCCTGGGACTCACTTGGTAGCCCAGGCTGGCCTCGAACTCACAGAGATCCGAGTGCTGGGATTAAAGGCGTGCGCCACCACCGCCCGGCCACTCTTTCTCTTTTTAATGGTGTTTTGCCTACATGTGTGTCTGTACACCATGTGGGTGAAGTGTTTATGAAGGCTGAAAAGGATGTTGGATCTCTTTGCACTGAATTTACAAATGGTTGTAAGCTGTCATGTGGGTGCTGGGAATCGAAACCAGGTCTTATGGAAGACCAGCCAGTGCTCTTAACAACTGAGCCTTCTCTCCAATCTCTAACCTCCTCACTTAATACTTTAAAGGATGAGAGCCATTTTATTATTATGACAGATTCGTGGGCACACGGAAATCGGAAATAGTGCGATAATTCTGACCAAGGGTTTTGCGCAGAGAGTGCTTTGTTCTATGCCTGAAAGAGGGATTTCTCACTGTGTTTGTCCTCAAAGATCTAATTTGTCTTTTACGGAGATGGAAGTGCCTCAGAATAATGGTCCTTCCCAGCTGTACACCTCATGTGTTGACAGCTTTTACTCTTGGTGTTGTCCAAGCACAGCTTGGTCAGATGTGGTTCACTTAGTTAACAATATGGCCCTAGGGCTAGGATTGTAGCTTAGACAAGTCACCAGCATATGCCGGGCCCTAGGCTCAATCCCTGCATGGACAAAAAGCCTTTAACTTGGCCATTGTCTTTTGAAACATTACGTGATGTGGCATTGATAGTGCTTTTTGCTTTTCAAAGATTGACTAGAAAAACTGAAGTAAAATGTCAGTGTCTGCTTAACCCTTTTTTATCAGACTAAAAGGAAAGCTCGTGGGACATCTGAAGCATAAGTAGATACTGGATTTTTGTAGTCAGGACACTTGTCTTCCTGTGCTGTTATTTAAGGCATGATTGGTGTTAGAACTGTCTCATCAAACACAGCAGTGATATGGTGACTTTAGATGGAGCACACAGGGGAGTGGGGAACAGTTTGGGGACCGTGTCTGGAATTGGAAGGAGTTGAGTGGGTCATTTTATCAGGACTGATTCTTGACCATTACTTCAAAAGTTAAGGCTGTAGGCTTTTTGTTTGTGTGAGAACACCTCCAAGACATACTCTCTTTGTAAGCTGAAATAACACGTCCCTCTGGTAGGACTGGGCTGGTACTGCTGGTTGTCTGACAGGCAGAGGAGGTGGTGGTGCGCTTTTTTTTTTTTTTGAGACAGGGTTTCTCTGTGTAGTTTTGGTGCCTGTCCTGGAACTCGCTCTGTACACCAGCTCTGTGAACTCACAGAGATCTGCCTGGCTCTGCCTCCCGAGTGCTGGGATTAAAGTTGTGTGCTGCTATGCGGCAGAGGTGGTGTTTTTTTTCCTCTGTGTATGTGTGGTTTCGGTGATTTGAGAAATAGAAGATCATTGAAAGAGTTTTTGATTGAAGATGATTTGCTGTGCTCGTTCTTGAGGAAAGTCTATTTGGCTTTTTGGGGGTGGGGGAGGTGGGGGAAGGAGGGTCTTAACTTTTTATTTTTTAAAGAAAAGGCGTAGTGTCCTGATTTGAGGATTTGGAATGAACAGATCTTGAATTCTTATTCCTTTCACAGAATGTACTCCGGAAAGTGCAGCATCAAGATGCTCTGCAGATCTCGGATGTGGTCATGGCCTCCCTGTTAAGGATGTTCCAAAGCACAGCTGGGTCTGGGGGAGTGCAAGAAGATGCTCTGATGGCAGTTAGCACTCTGGTAGAAGGTTAGTGTGTGTGCAGGAGACAGGGACTGTCCTCAGGGCAGGAGAGGGGTGGTTGAGTTGACACGTGTAATTATATCACTGTCAGACTAGCAGCCTGCCAGGGGCAGGTAGTACCCATCAAAGGGTCCATCGGGGGGTTCCTTCTTCTCTTGAAAGTCAACTTGCTTTGTTAAGGTTGTCTCTTGCTTCGGGCAGAGGAAACAGAAGAGAGGTTCTGGTTTTATTCCTGCCTTTGGTACCTTTGGGTCTGGATTACAATTCTTTGGACTTCAGTAGATCAATGGGGCTTAGTGTGGTATTTAATAAACTATTACCTGAGTTTTAGGAATTGATTGACTTTTATTGTAGTTATATATATATATATCTAACCATACAAAATTGCTCTGGCGAACAGTCTTCAGACTTTTTCAGGGCAATTAAAACATTAAAGAGCACATTGGAACTCTGGAATGCTTCATTAGGGATGATCTTTAAGTATGTTACTAAGGCCATATTTGAGGACCAGTCCTATTTCTGGAATAAAGAACCTATGTCCAAAACTAGGTGTGATAGTACATGCCTGTAGTCATACACTCTAAAGGCAGAGGCAGGAGAATTGTGAGTTTGAGCCTAGTATATGATACATAGTGAGTCCCTTCAGGGGAAAGAACAGAAAGATACTGAAGATATACTTCAGTTGGCAGATTATTTGATTAAAGAGCAGGAAGCTCTGGGTGCCCCCAAAGCAACATAAACTGCATAGGGGTACACATCTGTTATCCTAACTCCCAGTTAGCGGTGGCAAGAGGATCAGGAGCTCAACATCATCCTCTGCCACACTGGACTACATAATAAGTTCAAGGCCAGCCTGGGGTACATGAATCCTGCTGGGGGTAGGGGGGAAGCAAAGCACGCACCTGTAATCCAAGCAAGTGGGAAGCTGAGACAAGAGGGTTGCGAGTTCTGGGGACACCTCAGCTACAGAATGAGACCTTGTCTCAAGATAACAAAAACGGGGCCGAGAAAGGTGTCTCAGTGGTTAAAGGTGCTTGTTGCTCTTGTAGAGAACCAGTGTTGGCGTCCTAGCACCCATGTGAGCTGGCTTACAAACACCTGTACCTCTTCTAGCTTCCAGGGGCCTATGCACACACATACACTTAAATAAATAGATAAAACTTATAACCACAAGAGTGATGGGAGTCAGGTGGGTAAGGCCTATTCCAGCTGCTGTGGTCTGCAGCTCTGTCTGCCTTTCTCTGCTCTCTCTTTGTACTATGGATTGAACCTAGGGCCTTGCCTATCTTAGGCAAGTGCTCTACCACTGACCCACACCCCTGCCTTTCTGTTGCTTTTCCTGACTGTGGCTTGTTAGGTCTTCACTGTGATTGACTAGTAGACCTTGTTTTGAAGCTGGCTTCCCGTGGAGGAGGGAATATGAGGCAGCATTGCTGAGTCAGTCAATTAAAAATTATTCTTTCCGTAAGGTCCATGCTACTTTGTTATTTTAGCTACAGGGAAATCTCATTCTGAGGAGCATTGGCATTCTCTCTAAGGCATTTGAATTTGGCCCTTCCAGCTGTTAGAAAGCTTGAATGTCTTCATGATGGAAATATTAACCAAGACATATTCTGCCCAGCATGTTGAGTAGTGAATATGTTTTGGGTTACTTGCCTCACGTGTCCTTTCTTACTATGATTAGCTAATAGTTTGTTCCATTAACAGTGTTGGGTGGTGAATTCCTCAAGTACATGGAGGCCTTTAAACCATTCCTGGGCATTGGATTGAAAAATTATGCAGAGTACCAGGTAGGTATGCTTTTCAAAACAGTGTCTTTGTTTTTTGTTTGTTTTCACATTGCTGAGAATCAGAATTGGAGTGTTGCATGCTAATGCTAGGCAAATACTTAAACCATGAGCTGCATCGCAGCCCTCCAATCATACACTCTCATTAATGCAGCGTAGAGTAGTACAGACAGAATCAGGTTTCTGAAGCCAAGTGGTTTCCCTTCTGCATTATTTGTAGCCTTCAAGTCTGCCCTGGAGGTAGCGTGTGAAAAGCAGGTTATTGGATCTGCCAGATAGAGATCACAAGATGACTGCCTGAACATTCCTAATTAAAGGGCAGCTGCCAGGTTATGTCACCACTGCCCTACAGAGCAGCACTGTTCTCCGTGTCTGCCACCACCATCCTTTCCTACTGATAACTCAGGCAGCTAGTTCTCTTGCTGAATCTGGTTAAAATTCCATAATCTCCACAAGGGAAGGATGTGTTCTGATTTGATTCTGGTTCGAGTGATGAGAGACCATTGACTAGGTAGAAATAGTGCTGTACTCTGCTGGAAGCCTTTTCTGTTTGGAAAGTAGTTCTTTGACTCTTCGCAGGTGTGTTTGGCCGCTGTTGGCTTAGTGGGAGACTTGTGCCGAGCCTTGCAGTCGAACATCTTACCTTTCTGTGATGAGGTGATGCAGCTGCTCCTGGAGAACTTGGGGGTGAGCATTTTGAAGAAGTTATCAGTTGCAAAGAAGTTTAAATCTCAAGGTCTGTGACGAGGAGCTGTAGGTTCCTAGAACACTGCCTGTGAGCTTGTTGCAAAGTTAATTAAAGGAATGTGTTCCACTTGGAGGAAATGGTAAAGTAAATATATAATTTTTTTATCCAACAGTAACTCAGTTTTTGTGCCTCAAGTTTCTTGGGTCTTCAAATCAGACAAGACTTGGTATTTATAAATTCCTGTTTTCTTTTTCCTTGTTAGAATGAGAATGTCCACAGGTCTGTGAAGCCACAGATTCTGTCTGTGTTTGGTGATATTGCTCTTGCCATTGGTGGAGAGTTTAAAAAATACCTAGAGGTCGTATTGAATACTCTGCAGCAGGCCTCTCAAGCCCAGGTGGACAAGGTAAGCTTGGAACCAACTGTTGATCGTCTTCTAAGACCAGCTCTAATGGGAGCAGAAGGACTGTTGATGGGTGTAACTCTTAAGATGGCCAGTATGACAGGTTTTGTTCTTTGTCTCTTCCAGTCAGATTTTGACATGGTGGATTATCTGAATGAGCTCCGAGAAAGCTGCTTGGAAGCATATACAGGAATTGTCCAAGGATTGAAGGGAGATCAGGAAAACGTACACCGTTGAGTATATAGCCCAGCTCCCAAAATCCACTGACCAGGGTGCATCTTACCTTTGTAGCCCACTGGTGAATGAGTACCTGCTCCATATAGGAAGAAAGAAAAGAGAAGTGGTGTCTAGTGAAGACAGTGGTTGGTGGGGAGGCAGTAGATAGACATTGATATTCCTTCTGTGCTTTCTTTTTTCCTTGTAGTAGGGGTGGCGGAGTGCAGGGGATCAAACCCAGGGCCACATGGCGTGGTAGCAGAGCTCCACCACTGAACTGCACCTCTAGCTGTGTCTTTTTTGGGGATCTAATGAGGCCAGTGGGGAAGTGCTCTTTACTGATTGCAGCCACAGCCAGAGCAGCAGTTGTTGAGCAGCTCAGGCCCACAGTGGAGGGTGTTCCTTTTGTGTTCTACTTGTGGGATGAAACTCCATGGTGTAGGAGCACTTTCCTACTGTGTAAGGCCTTGTTCTGTTCTTCAGTACCACAAAAGTCCTGTGTCCACATGATTACAGAAGGAATGCTTATCCCCTCTGTCATTTGAAGGATGAGAATCATTTTTTGCTGTCACTCTGTATAACTGCTTATCCATCTGGAACTTTGCTATTGGGGTAGAATAGCAGTGGCCATATTGAAAAGAGGCTGAGTCCTGTCTAACATGGGACAGTTTAATCAGACCTCCTCTTTCCTTTATAGCGGATGTAATGCTGGTACAACCCAGAGTAGAATTTATTTTGTCTTTTATTGATCACATTGCTGGAGACGAGGATCATACAGATGGAGTTGTAGCATGTGCTGCTGGACTGATAGGGTAAGTCATGCCTTCTTCCACAGAACCAGATGTGTATACAGAGAAAATCTGCTTGTTTGGTTTTTTTCCCCCCATGACAGGGCTTCTCTGAATATCTCTGGCTGCCCTGGAACTCACTATGTAGACTAGTAATCCACCTGCCTCTTCCTCCCAAGTGCTGGGGTTAAAGACATGCGCCATCACTGCCTGGCTAGAAAAATGTTCAGAGTGTGAATGGCAATAGCCCACAGAAGAGTGTTGTTTGTTGGTTTGTTTTGTTTTGTTTTGCAGTGCTGGTGATAGAACCCAGGGATTCACACTGTAGCCCTTCAAAATTATTATTTATCTTGTATGTGTGTATGTGTATGGAGGTCAGAGGACAGCTTGAGGTATTCACTTCTCTCCTAAACCATGTGGATCTTAGAGATTTGTTTGACAGCAGGCAGCTTTGCCCACTGGGCAACCTCACCAGCCTCTTCTGAGATCCTGAGACCATGTTGGGATATAGCTTCACAGCTTTTCTCTTTTTTGTTTTTGTTTTTCCAGACAGGGTTTCTCTGTGTAGCATGGCACCTATCCTGGAACTCACTCTGTAGCCCCGGCTGGCCTTGAACTCACAGAGATCCACCTGCCTCTGCCTCCCCAGTGCTGGGATTAAAGGCGTGCGCCACCACGACTGGCCTAGCTTCGCAGCTTAAAGGCCTGGATCTCTGGATGGTGATGGCACACGCCTTTAATTCCACTACTTGGGAAGCAGATGCAGGCCAGTCTTTCTGAGTTAGAGGCCAGCCAGAGCTACACAGAGAAACCCTGTCTTGAAACACCAGGGAGGGGCGGGGGTGGGGTGGGGTGGGGAGTGAATGGATACTGAGGAACCCATAGTTGGCTCTGCCTGGCTTGGCAGCATCAACATGGTACTGGTGTGGCCAGGAAGTCATTCATTCTCAGGTATCTTTATTTTGCACAGGGACTTGTGTACAGCATTTGGGAAGGATGTACTGAAATTAGTAGAAGCTAGGCCAATGATCCATGAACTATTAACTGAAGGACGGAGATCGAAGACTAACAAAGCCAAGACCCTGGCTACGTGGGCAACAAAGGAGCTGAGGAAGCTGAAGAACCAAGCTTGGTAAGAGCTGTCTTCACTCCTTCAGGTCCTGGGAGGAGGGTGCAGCGCTTTACCAACCTTTGGTGATGGCTGCCTAGTGGAATTTTGTGTAACTGTTTTCTCGCCCTGCTACCTGGTTTAGTCAGGTAGCCTTGTCTTTTCTACGCCCAACATTTGAGTCCTTGTAAAGGACAACAGAACTCATGGATCAGAATACTGAACGTATTTTGGGAACTTAGTAAAATTTTCCCATATCTTTTTTGCTTCTGTTCCTTTCATATCCCTACGGTGGTGCGGCGAATCAAAACGGTGGTGCGGGGCAGGGTTTTTGTATGTAGCCTGGCTAGCCTAGATCTTGCTTTGTAGATAAGACTGGCCTCAAACTCACTGAGATCCACCTGCCTCCGCCTCCCAAGTGCTGGGATTAAAAGTGTGCAGCACCATATCTAGCCTTGAGTGATCATTTATTGATTGCTTGGATTGCTGGGAATTGAACTCAGGACTTCACATTCAAGTAAGCACTTTCACCACTGGACTGCAACAGTTGCTTACTTATGGCAGCAGGTAGATGGTGTAAAGGAAGACGAAACATACAGTCTTTGAGAGTTGGCAAATCCCATTCAAACTCAGGGGCAGTCAGTTGTAGGAGTTGGGGGTGTATATGACTGCAGGATTGACCTCTTCATCCATTTGTTTTTAGATCTGGTACCATTGGGATGATGACCTGAGACCCCCACTGGAAATCTCCAATCTTTTGAAAAAACCCGGAAGTGAGGAGTGTGCACGGATGCTGAATGTTTGGGAATGAGAGGATGAGTGAGTGAGGCTTGAGAACACCACATTGAAAATCCTGCCACAGCCAGCAGCAGCAGCAGCAGCAGCGCTGTTAGTGAGCTAAGTAAGCACTGACTTTGTAGAAAACATAACATCAGTCATCTTGGAACAGAGAAACAATGGATTGACTTACTTATTAAAAACAAACAGCAGTCTCTTCCCAGGGGAGGCTAGAACTAGCTTTCCTGTCTTGGTCGGTGCGGAATGGGGTGACAGGTTTGGGAGAGGAGGGCCTGGGTTCAGCTGTGGGGCTGTGTTGTAAAAGGCAGCCTGGCCTTTGCTACTGAGGAGAAAGATGGAGCCCGGGTCTTGAGCCCACCTTCACTGTACCGGTGCACTTGGTACTGCGCATGTGCCCGTTAGAAGGCGCGTGGGGGATTTCACAGTCTGAGAATGAGTGTGTGTGAGTGAGGCGGTATCCACATTCTCAACTTCAAGTCATTGCAGTTTCTTTTTCCCAGAAAACAAAGGGGTTTGATGTTGCATTTCATAAACTAACTGAAGTTCTGGCTACTGATGCAGCACAAGAGACATGTTTAAACAAAATGAGGAAAGACGCTCTTTACGTTTGGTTTGGTTTCTTTTTAATTATTCTAGGGAAAACACTGACGAATGGTCAGAGCTCCTGTCCTGATCTTTTCATCAAGGCGCCTTTCCTGATACTATGGTTCAGCTGTGAATGTAGCTGTGGGGGGAGGGGGGAGAAAAAGAAAACTCTGGAGTTAGAGGAGATAGAAAAAATTAAAGTACAGTTGTTACAAATAAAATGCAGACTTCAAAGACAGAAAAAGCCACAACCGAAACCAAATTTAAATGCTTGAAAATTGGCATCACAAACAAGCTCATTCCTGACTTACATTGTGGCAGTCTGAATGCCCCCAGAAAACTGTGCCAAAGAGTTTAGAATACAAATGTACAATAAAAGTAAATACACACTCAAAACCGCAAACTTCAGGTAACTATTTTGAATTGCAAATGACGAAAATTTAATGTTGAACGATCTGATAAAATAACCATTTGGAAACTGCTTGGCCTTCTGTTCTTTTCTTTGATTGACTGCAATGCGGTACTGGTCTCTGCTGCACTTCAAAACCAACTAACCAGTAAGACAGATGTGTGTGTGTGAGTGTGTGTGTGTATACACGTATACCCACACACTGACTGCACCTGCTGTGGTGAAAATGGCACTAGAAAAGGTTCTATTTTTCCACTCCAGTTGAAGAGGAATAAAATGGTGTCAGACATTCCCCTGCTCACACGCTTTAGTATTTTTTTAAAGTGTGATGTGCTGTGATTACCATAAATCAGAATTATTTTCCCTTTCACAAGGGAACAAGGCACCCTGAATTTTAGTCTTTCAGCAATAAGAAAGGATTTCAGTGAGCTGGCCCTCTTGGCTTGTGCAGACATAGGAGATTTGCTGGCGTTTTGAATATGCTGCTTTAAAGAAATAATAATAGAAACCAAGGGAGTTTTTATTGCTTCCTGGTAGTTGGAAGATTTAAAACACAAGACCCTCCTTCCCACTTCATTTCCATTGTAGTAGAAGGTATTGGCTTAGGTTTTCTCCACTGTCCCCTCATCTCCCCTCCCTGTCTAAGCCTGTTCCTGAGTGGGACTGGCTCCGTCTGCCTGTCCATACGCAGCATCTGTAGTCGCTCTTTACAGGGTATCAGATATTGTGCCTTTTGGTGCCAGGTTCAGAGTCAAGTGCCGATCTGATCTGTGAACCAGTGTACAAAAAAAGTATTTGAAGGAGAGCTGCTCCGTTGTGAGTGAGCAGAGCAGTCACTAGGAGCCTAGTGAGAAGAGGGGCCCAGGCCTCTGAATGCCTTGTTTCCATCTTAGCTGTTTTTTCAGATTTACTAACCATTCCTGATACTAGATAGGGTTGGGGCAGGGCTGGGGGGTGGGCAGAAATATTGGGGGAAAGGAAAAAACAATCTGATCATTCCTCAGTGCTGCCCGTTTCTGTCCTGTGTGGGCTGCTTAGCGAGACAGCAGGGGAATAAAGTACACCGAGAACCATGATGCAAACAAAACCTTCCGCGTGTTTGCCGTGTTTTGTTCCAGGGAAGCAGTTGACAAGTGCTGTTACTAATGCTTTCTCCCAGATGCATTCATGCTGGAGAGGAGGAAATGGGCTGCTTGGATTGTGGTCTTGGTGCCTTGCTATTCTGTACTCGTTATACATTTTAACCCTCTTTTTAGTTACCTCCAGCTACTATTTCTATGGTTTGGGTGTTTGTCCTTAATCACTTAGTTCCACTTAAGGCAACTGAAATGCTTTCTGTCTACTCACTGTCTGGGCCTTCCCCACCCTGAGTCTTGGCACATTCCTTCAAGAATGTAGTTACCGTCTGCTTGGGACAATGTCAGTGCAAATGTGAAGAAAATGGGCATCAGACTAGACTTGGGTCTGCCACGTGTGGCAGCTGCCTGCACCTATTCCATTGGTTCATTTTGCTTTTCATTTTTCTCAGTTCCCCCAGTCCTCCCTCTTTGTTGAAATGTTGAAGTTTTTAGCTGTCAGAGGCGACTGTAAACCTGCCCTAGGGTCTGTGGAGATGTGGAGGGACTTGCTCGCTATGGTGTTCTAACGTTCAGAACCAAGCAGTCTCCTTACTCTTACCATTTTAAGATGTGTGTAGTCTGACTTTAGAAGAAGTCCAAATTCCATCAGCTTTGATAGCATCAATCTGTAATTGGCATTCAGAATGCCGTTGGCATGCCAGTCTGTGATGGCATTAAAGACCTGTTAAAACACTTGAGCCCAACTTTATTAACCAAAACTGATACCACCATCTTTATCTTCTGAATAAAGTCCGCTTTATTTTTATTTTCAACATTTTGCTGCTTCGTTATTTGTTTCAGATGTTGTCACTGCTGTGGTTGTGAAGTGAATGGTTTGGAAGAGGCTGGAGAGAGAGAGAGAGAGAGAGTGTGTGTGTGTGTGTGTGTGTGTGTGTGTACACAAAGAGGGACTAAGCAGCGTGTAAGTGAAATGGGTGAAGAATTGCCACCTGAGTGAGGCACAGAGGTGAGTACGTACACTGCAGGAGACCTGTTGGGGAGACTGAGGAACTGGGGAGGTCAGGATAGGCCCCTAGTGGTAGCCCACCCAAAGTTCCTATTTACTTATCCTGCAACAGTGAACCGTGTCTCTTTCCCTCTTCCTGAATCTTGTGTTTAAACTGGGTTCTTCCTTTCCAGTGGGTTCCTGTTGACTGAACTGCCTTACTTACAGAGTAGCCAGCCTGTGCCCTCCAGCTTTCCTGTCTGCACACTCCATAAGGAAGCCCTGACACCTAGCCTGCATACTTAGAAGTTAGGTACTGCTCTCTCCATAGGTTGTAGAATCAACAGTAGATAGAGAAATGATTATATGAGGGGAAAACAGTTGTGTCTTATTGTGAAGATCACTGCGTGAGAGAGATTTGTCTGTCACAAAACTATTAGGTCATGAGCCACAGCCATTGACCCAAGAACAGGTATATTTTCAGTTCAGGTTGTTGTCCAGAAAGTTCTTGATCTCTGCAAGGCTGCAGATAACTACAATGGGACAGTTCCCTTGAATGCTCCTCACTAAGTGTGTTTAATAGTCCTGAAGTGAAAACAGCAGGGGTGCTGGTTGTTGTTACACAGTATCTTAACTGTCAGAACAAGCGTAGTTAGTCTGTTCCCCTTTCAATGTAAGGAGCAGAAAGGTTGCTAGACTAAGGTCACGGGAGTCCGATGTGCCGGGTCTACCCTGCAGATGCTGTCCTGTTTGCTGTTCTTTCCAAGCACCATCTGAATGTATCTTAAACTTGTTTACTCATTGGTTGTCAACGATAGGCTTGCTAATGCTAGTTACCCTGGAACTCACTCTAGACCAGGCTGGCCTCAAACTCAGATCCCCCTGCCTCTGCCTCCAAGTGCTGGGATTAAAGGTGTATGCTAATGTATATGCTAATGTGCCCACTCCTGGTTAACCTTACCTTACCTTACCTTAGGTAAAATGAATGGCAACAGTATTGGTCAGTAATTAGCCATTATTTATATGGTATCCGTTTTATGCAGTCAGATGCTAAGCCTGAAACAGCAATAAATGTCATTCATTTTAGTCCCATTTTAAAGATGAGGACTGGGACACAGAAGCTAAGAACCTTGCCCACTTCTCAGTGACCCCTAGGCTGTGTGTGTACTGAATATCAGTTGAAATTATTGAAATTCAGTCCCGTGATCATTTTGTCTTAATTCTGTGATAAGATTGTATACCTTTGACAACTACTAAGCATTTTGTGGGGGGGGGGGGCTGGTGGACAACAAGATGCCTCAGTGGGATAAAGGCACTTGACAAACCTGACAACCTGGGTTCCATTCCTAGATGACGTGGTGGAGTAGGAGAATCCGTTCCTAAGAGTGGGTCTCTGACCTTCACACACACTCCATGGCAAGAGTGGTGCCCACAGCGACGCACATACACAATAAAAATACTATTTCAGTAGTATGATAACAGGATCTCTGCAAAGCTGGGTTGGTCTCAAACTTGAGATCTTGGCCTCCGGAATGCTATGGTTACATGTGTGTGCTACCATAGTAAGCTAAAAACAGTAAAACTCAACTTTAAGATTTATTTATTGGGGCTGGAGAGACTCAACACTTAAAAGAGTACTAGCTGTTTTTTCCAACGGACCTGGGTTCAATTCCCAGCAATGCATGGTGTGGCTCACAACCATCTATAACTCAAGTCTCAGGGTCTGATGCCCTCTGTGGGAGCAGGTGCACAATAGTACACATACATATGTATAGGCAAAACCCTCATACATTTACAAACTAAAGGTTTATTCTCTTGCTGCATTTGGTAAGTGCATACCTTTAATCCCAGAACCCAGGAGGCAGAAACAGGAGTTCAAATCCTATCTGGTCTACATAAGTTCCAGGCCAGCCAGAGTGACATACTGAGAAGCTGTCTCAAAAAACAAAAAGATTATCTCAGTGGGAGGCAGCATGGGTCTATGTGCACCACATGCATGCACATATGCGTTCAGATACCTTTGGAGTCTTAGAGTATCAGATCCCCTCCCTGCAAGTGCAGTTTCAGAGGGTTGTGAGCCACCTGGTGTGTATGTTGGGAACTGAACCTGGGTCGTCTGCAAGAGCAGTAAGTGCTCTTAGCCACTGAACCATCTTTTTAGTCCAAACTATTTTGGGGGTGACTGTGGCCTTCATACTGCTTTAACAGAAGTAGTGGGGTTATAGGCATGAACTAACTTACACCCAATAATAACTGCCAAACTCAATTCACTGGGTGGGGCTGAGAGGATGCCTCTGTGTGTGTGTGTGTGTGTGTGTGTGTGTGTCTAAGGTTGACTTTCTTCCTACTTGAAGTTTAAGCCAAACCATCTCCACTTCTGCTCCATTTCCCCCCTGAGCCAGAAGCTTCTTGAAATGGTCTATGTGCCTGGTAGGCAGAAAGGCCCCAGGGTTGCTGAATAAGCAGCACATCTGAACTACCCCAGCCCTACCTGCTGATTCCGCACAGTGCAGCCCAGGCAGGAAACCTGTGAGGCCTGGGTTACCTTCCTTTCCCGGGTGCTCCTTGGCCACAAGTTCCCAACAGCTGAGCTGTCTTCTGAGTGAAATGGCATTTAAACTTACCATGCAGGCCTGAGGTCAGTATGCAGAGGGGTAACCTGTTACCATCCTGAGGATGATACAGTTGTGGACTGTCTGGTACATTCTCCATAGCAATGACAGTCACTGTTCTTTACAGAGTACTGCCCTCCAGCAATACAGTCAATTAACCCTTTTTAGCCCTCACTGTCCTCATTTGTAAAATGAATTCCAGTGAAAGATAGGGCATAGGAATTTCGTAGTACAAGGCTTGGGACATAAATTAGATAACCATTCAATCAAATAACTACCAGACATTGAAGGCACTGGAGATACAATAAGCTGAACTAAACACCAAACCCATTTCCTGTGGGGCTTTTATTCATGGGTAATGAATACAAGGTATTCAATAACTAATAAAACTTGTTTTCCCTACTTTTCCGTGATAGGGTTTCTCTGTGTAGCCTTACCTGTCCTGAACTCACTGTGTATACCAGCCTGGCCTCGAACTCACAGAGATCAACCTGCCTCTGCCTCCCAAGTGCTGGAATTAAAGGTATGAACTACCACTGCCTGACTTTAAACTTTCTTTTTAAAAAATTGAAGTATGGGGCTGGAGAGATGGCTCAGAAGTTAAGAAAGCTGGCTGTTCTTCCAGAGGCCCTGAGTTCAATTCCCAGCACCCACATGGTGGCTCACAACCATCTGTAATGAGATCTGGCTCCCTCTTCTGGCCTGCAGGGATACATGCAAACAGAACACTGTATACATAATAAATAAATAAATCAAAAAAAAAATTGAAGTATTTTTTATCTTAAATGTGTTCATGTTTTGCCTGCATGTATGCATGTGCACTACATCCTTTCCTGGTGCAAGGGAGCATCCGATTCCCTGGAACTGGAGTTACAGATGTTTGTGAGCCACTGGGTGGGTGCTACAAATCAAACCTGGGTCCTATGGAAGAGCAACAAATGCTCTTAACTACTGATCCATCTCTCCAGCCCTGCCTTTTATTTTTAAAGATTTCTTTTATTTTGTGCACTATATGTGTGGCTGGTGCTGGAAGAAGCCAGAAGAGGGTGTTGGATTCCCTGGAACTGAAGTTAGAGGCAGGTGTGAGCCACCATGTGGGTGTTCGAAACTGAGTCTGGTCCTCTGCAAGAACAGCCAGTCCTCTTAATGGATGAGCCAACTTCCAGCCCCTACCTTTGCCTTTAATTTTTTTTTTTTTTATTTAATAAGCTTGGACTCGTTGAAACTTGATGTGTAAACCAGGCAGGTTTTAAACTCTGTTCTTGCCTCCTGAGTGCTGGACTATAGATATAAGCTACTTCGCCCAGATTTAATTTTTTGCTGTTTCTGAGGTAGCAGGTCCAAGTTGCCCGGGTTGGGCTTGAATTCACAATGCTTCAGTCTTGGCCTCCCAATTAGCTGGGAGGTGGGTCAGTATCATTTTTGTAATTTTGTTTGCCAGCTGGGGATGTCCTCCGTGGTCAAGCAGTTGCCTAGCATGCACAAAACCCAGGCTTGTCCCCAACACCACCTACATAAATAATCTTGACTTTGGATAAAAATAAACACCCTTTTTGAGAAAATGAAACAGAATTGTAAAATAATACCATAACATATCCCATCTTCCCCAAGCCCTGCTCCCGGAGATCCTGGTTTCTCTGAGGTGCCTTGTGATCTCTGAAAGAATTGGGAAGTCAGGGCAGGGATGGCTTTACCCCACTGCCTTCTCCTCTGTCCACAGAGGAGACCACCCGCTCCCCGTGATAGCCCATGATGGTTCCGCAGTGCCCCTAACTTCCTGAGTTCTGGAAGTGAAGCATCGGAGGTGGCACAGGATCCTGTGCTGTCACATGGATCTAATCAATTTTGCCCGCCAGCTATTTGAGTCATCTGGTTTTGATTCAGCCTAATGCCACTTCCTCCTACTCTTTTTTCAGGCAAGAACGGGACAGGAAAGACCAAGTCTTTCTCTAGAGCGAGAGTCATGGGAGTGGGAGACAGGCTCTCCCTGGTGGCTTCCAGGAAGGATGCTCCCAGGCTCCTAGCTTTAGCACTCTTGCCTTGAGGACAGCAGTGGGTCCTCCCTCACCATACCTGGGAAGGTCAGTTAGGAACGTCAGTCTGACCAGCGCCCAGCACGTCTCCCTCATCTATCTAGCTTAGCTCCTTCCTCCGTTCCCCTTGCATTCCCCTGGTGTTCCCCTTCTGTCCCCTCCATGATAGGAGCCCAGGTGCTTTCAGGGTTCTTAGAAGGACTTACACCAAGCCCAGCTTTCTCAGTCATAGGGGTTTCATTCCCTTATTAACAATGCAGAACATGCCTTCTAATCCTCCAGAGTTTATCTCTAAGGCTGTGTCATCTGTCACTCTTCCTAGACAACCTGAAGCCACGCCTGCCTTCCTTCTCTGTGACTGCTACTACGGGTTCCTTCCTCCCCTGGGCCCCAGTCCTGGAGCAAGCCCAGCACCTTCCTTGCAGATACTAGGCAAGAGCTCTGCCACTGATTCCACGCCAGCCTATTGGGTAGATAGGAAGGCAGGCAGACTGGAACATAGTGGAACATAGGCCAGCCCATTCACAAGAACCAAGGGCACGGTAGTGTTCTTTTCCTGCAGGCTCCACAATTGCTCTTGTGAAGTAGGAGCCATGCAAAACTGGAGATTTTTTGAGACTTTACAACTAGCCCATGATGGTGTCCACATCCCAACCCTCCCTCTGCCTCTCAAGTATTGAACTTACAGATGGAGGCCATCATGCCCAACTTTTCTTCGTCTGGCTGCTTCTGCTTCCCAAGGGCCGGGACTAAAAGCTAGCACTACCATGCCCGGCTTCCAACTTTTTTTAAATTACCGATTCCTATTTTTATTTTTCTGACTCTTCTACCAGAATGTAAATTCCATGAGAGCAAAAAAGGCATACTTTTTACTGTATCCTCAGCATCCAGTGCATCATGGGTGTTTGAGATTTTTTTTGGGGGGGAGGGGGTAGGGGTTTTCAAGACAGGGTTTCTCTGTGTAGTTTTGGAGTCTGTCCTGGATCTCGCTCTGTAGACCAGGCTGGCCTTGAACTCACAGAGATCTGCCTGACTCTGCCTCCCAAGTGCTGGGATTAAAGGTTCGCGCCACCACCGCCCAGCAAGAAATTTTTCTGAAGTCAGGCATGTGGTTCGCTCCTGCAATCCTCTCCCTGAAGAGGTGTGCCGAAGCAGGAAGACTGCTTTGAGTTTGATGTCACAGGGGGAGACCATGTCTCAAAACAGCCCCCCAAATAATTTTTGAATATTTTTATTAAATAAATGTAATGACCATGGACTGAGGTGCGTTCTTGTCCTTAGAATTGTCTGACATGAAAAAGCTAGAAATAGAATGTACTGAAATCAGGGCCAAACTAAGGGGCAGGTTTTCAGGCATCTAAGTCTGTTGGGCTTTTGCCAAGAGCCACATAGAGCCCAGGATAGAACCACCTGGCTCTAGGGCACCAGGTGACTCACTTAGGCCTCCACTGTGAGCAGCCAGCAGCTGCAAGGCTGACTCATCCTGGAGAGTACTCAGAGGGTACCTCGACCCACTGTCTTTTCCAACAAGAGAGGGCCTGCTATGGCCAACTCTGCTCACTGAGGACCGTGGAAACAGCTGCTGTATGCCTGGCCTCCAGTCTTCCATACCTCCTACTTCACAAGAGACACTGTGGAGCCTGAAGGGGAAGGACACCTACCTTGCCCTTGGGTCTAGGGAGTGGGGTAACCCATGTTCCAGTCAGCTTGCCTTCTTATCTCCCGGATAGGTGGGTCAACTACATGCTCAGAGAAAGTTACTGCTTGCTTGGCCAGCAAGTAGCTGACCTGCCTTTGTGTTCTGAACTATAAAAGGGAGCAGGCCAGCAGGAGGAGGCCAAGCCAGTGAGAATCCCCTCCTTTGAAGAGAGTCCAAGACCGGGGCTGGCCATCCTGGGAGGAGCAACTGACCCTAGCCTAGCGTTTTTCTCTACAGTGGAGAAAAGGACAACTGCCCTTGTTTCTCAAAGCTCCGGCAGAACGAGAGACCTTTTCTTTCATCTTCCCCTCCTCAGAGGCACTTCTGCTAGAAGCCAGAAAGCTGGGCTCAGGTTCCAGGGAGTCTTCCTAGCTAAACACTGACCCCTTCCAAAAGCCCCCTTCCCTAGCCTTTGCCCTGCCTGCAGGGTTTGCCTCTATCCAGCTCAGAAGGCAAGGGCCCTCAGCTTTCCTCTGGCGATCCCCCAGCGGCAGTCAGGCTGGCTTTGCCTCTGTCCACGGTTCTTAATCCACCAGGGAACGAAAATGACTCATTAACATCTCCCAGGCATTCTCAGGGCACCTTGGCGTCTGATCCCTATTCTTTCCCCATTAGGGTAGCCTGTCGGGAATGATCTCCAGTGTAAGTCAGAGGTGAAGTAACTTGCCCAAGGTCACACAGTGGGAACGTAGCAAAAAGATTCGTCTTCTGCCTGGCAGTTTGGCAGATGCTCAAATCTTTGTGGAAAGGGTGAGATATGTTTCTACATCTCTCCAGCCTCTGGGAGCGTCTTTAATGAGGGTGGGAGGGCTGTCCGTCTTCCCAAACGAACATTTCATCTCCTTAGTTCACTCTCACTTTCAAAGTTAGATTTAACTCTAATGTCTCTGTGTTCAAGTGGAGAGATCAGACCGATGCCCCCTCCTCCGAGAGCACAAAGTACATAGCCCGGTGATCTTTCTTCTCCAAAGACCAATAAATAAACAAAAATATTTCCCCCCAAATAAACAGCTCTACTTCTTCGCAAAATGTGCAGCCCCAAGTCCAGCCCGAGGCGCCCCAGCACCCAGTCCGCAGACACTGCGCCGGTCGGCGGGGAGGGGAGGCCGCGCGGCGGGGAGCGGGTGGGCGCCAGGCGCGCTGCCAACCTCCGCCCGGCCGCACCGCGGGGGCCGCCGCCCCTCGCCACGTGGTGGTGGTGGCAGCCGCGGGGTCCCGGGCGCCGGCCCAGCTGGAGAGACCCGGAGCAGCCGGGGAGGAGGAGGCGGAGGAGACGGCGGCGGCGGCGGCGGCGGCGGCGGAGGAGGAGCGGGGCGGGCGAGCGGGAGGGAGGGGGCCGGGAGGGGAGGGGAGGGGGTGGGGAGAGACCCGGCGGCGGCGGCAGGGCGCGGAGCGGCGCGCGGTGCCAGGGGGTGGGGGCGCCGGGGCCGGGTCAGGGGAGGGAGCCGGCGGAGGGGTGCGCTGCGACTGCGAGCAGGAGCCCGCGGCGGCCGTGAGTGCGGGCCGGGCCGGGGGGGGGGGGAGGGGCGCGGCGGGCGCCGGGGGGGGGGGGGCGGGAGGCCGGGGCCCGGGGCGCAGGGGGGGGCGAGCGCCTGGGCCCCGGGGCGGCGCGGGGAGGGGTCGTGCGCCGCCGCCCGCCGCCTGCCGCCAGCCCGACCGCCGCCGCTCAGCAGCCCGCCCCGGGGCCCGGCCGCGGTGGGGGAGGGGGCTGCGCGGTCTCGGCCCCCGGGAGGGGAGGGGCGGCCGTTTCTGTCGGCCGATCCCGACGGCGGCAAAGAGCAGCTCTTTAAGGGGCCGCGGGAGGGGCCCGGCCGGTACGGGCGCCCCCTCCCCGGTCGCCTGCGCGGGCGCTGGGCGCGCGGCCCCAGGATGCGGAGGAAGGAAGGCAGCTTGGGTCTCACGGCAGGGGTGTGTGGGGACACCGAGTCCTCGAGTGGGGGCCGGCCCGAGGTCGTGGGCAGGGGTCGAGGGTGTGTGTGTGTGTGTGTGTGTGTGTGTGTGTGTGTGTGTGTGTGATGAGCGCGGGCCAGCGGAGTAGGGGGAGGGGGTGGCGTGGGCAAGAGAGGGTTAAAGGTGGGGCCAGCCCTACAAACCCGCGCACACGCTCCTTACTCAGACCTGTCACACGCGTCTCGCCCGCACTTAGCCCGGGCTGGGGGAGGGGACCGGGGCCTGCACGGTCGGAACCCGCGCCTCCGGGCCGAGCCCCCTGGCCGAGGCGCACACACGCTCCAGCGCGCGCACACACCTCGGACATTCCCATAGTGCCTCACGTGACACTCGGCCCGAACGTGCCCACCCTGCCCACACGCTCACGCACGCGTGCTCACACGCGCGCACACAACCTCTGGCCGCTTCCGAACTCCCGCACTGACCCCCGTCCTCCGCCCCGCAAAGGCGCTCATTGACGGCGGCACACCTCCACTCATTCACAGACACACACTACCCCCACATGCCAGCCACAGCCACACATTCATAAACAGGGCAGGGAGAAGTACACACGCACCCCCTCGCTGCCTACTCGTTTGGGAGCCCTGAGTCATTCCTGCCCCCTCTCAGGGCTCCCCATGTCCCTGAGTGCAGGCACGACGGGACAGGCTGGAGTCTCCTTTAGGGGTCCCCGTCCCCCTAGGCCCCCTTGCCCGGTTTGCTGCCCCTGACACTCAGCCAAGGACTTCCTGTAGGTCCCAGGTCAGGGGCTGGCTGCGCCTGGACGGTTGCCACAGCCCCGGTGCAGTTAGGGAGGCACTTCCTTTTCCTGAACTCTGGGATCCTGCGAGAGGAAGTTGGGCGGGGGCCGCAGAGGCCAGGCTGACCGGTGGGACTGGCCCTCCAGAAGCACTGGCCTTTCTTAGGAGCAAGCGACAGAGGCCTGGGATGGGAATCTTGGCGGCTGTCGAGGTATTTGGGAAAACAGAGGTCTGGGGAGGAGACCAAGCTGAGC
Organism: Peromyscus californicus insignis; assembly: GCF_007827085.1. NCBI lineage: Eukaryota > Metazoa > Chordata > Mammalia > Rodentia > Cricetidae > Peromyscus > Peromyscus californicus. The sequence goes on from NW_026294551.1 coordinate 25,649,720, forward strand.
CGTCCAGCCAGGTTCTAGGTTGTGCCAGTGTTGGGACAGCAGGCCTCCCATCTGGTCTCTCTGGGTTCTGGAAAGAGTCCTTCCCTGCCACTGTGGCTTCCTTGACCCTCTATCAGTTGTCCCCAGACTGCGCTCATGCGGTCCATCTGGTTCCATCTCCTTCCCCTACAAGCAGTGACAGCAGAGGACAGATGTAACCTTCTGAGGGAGAGTGTGTTGTGGAATCTGGTCTCCCAGCTACCACAGGGTCCTCAGCCCAGCATGGGGGAGCTGGGGACAAGCACCGGGTGTTCCTCTTCATGCTCTTCCTGCTCTCTCAGGAGGCCCAGTGTGGGCTGAAGCCCTTACCATGGAGTCCATGTTTGAAGATGACATCAGCATCCTGACCCAAGAAGCTTTAGGGCCCAGTGAGGTGTGGCTGGATGGTCCTGGAGACGCCTCGCTCGGAGGCGACATGTGTTCTGCCTCCCACTTTGCGCTCATCACAGCCTATGGAGATATCAAGGAGCGGCTAGGGGGCCTGGAGAGAGAGAATGCCACCCTCCGCCGGCGCCTCAAAGTCTACGAGATCAAGGTCAGAACCTGGATGGGCTGGGGAGTTGTATAGTAATGTTGCAAGGGCGGGAGGCATTCCACCAAGAGATTCCAAGGATGACAAAGAAGTCTTTAGAACTGGAGGCTCACCCTCGAAGAAGTGGCTACTCTGGTGTGTGAGCTCCACTAATCCTGCAGCCAACGGGGCGGGGGTGGGGAGCTCAGCTTTGGAGTGGCAGGTTCCACTGGAGAGGGCAGGGGTAGAAGTCTCTGAAGTGGGTTGTAGGGTTGGGGCAGAGTGGTGATTGGGTGGGAGCCAGGCTTCTCTGAGGACTGCCCTCCCACAGTACCCGCTGATCACTGACTTTGGAGAGGAGCATGGCTTCCCTCTGTATGAAATCAAGGATGGCTCCCTGCTGGAGGTAGAGAAGGTCAGTCTGCAGCAGCGGCTTAACCAGTTCCAACACGAGGTAAGCCCCTGGCCTTAGCTTCCCAGCCAGCCCAGCTCCCTAAGCTTCCTCCTTCCATCTGTTTCTGACTCCTGTCACCCTGCCTCATCCCCATCATGGCCTTGGATTAGAGGTGGCCCCTGCCCTCCCTAAATCAGATTCGGCTCTCCCTTATTCTATTGGGAATGGGGTTGGGGAGGTCCGTGGAGCCCCTCTGCTCCCTGTCAAGGGTGGCCCTGACCCTGGCACACCTCTCTGGGCCTACCCAGTTGCAGAAGAATAAGGAGCAGGAAGAACAGCTCGGGGAGATGATCCAGGCTTACGAGAAACTCTGTGTGGAGAAAAACGACTTGGAGACAGAGCTGGGGGAGATGGTGAGGCCCAGAGAGTGGGGGCGGGGTATTCCTGCACCTGATAGTGTGTGTATGAGCGTTCCAACCCTGTGACTGTGTGGTCCTGTGTGTCATACACACCCTGCTTGTGTGCATACCTCCTCTATCCACGTGTATCTATCTGGGAATGCCTGCTTTGCTTTGTGAGTGAGAGAGTGTCATCCAGGTCAGGGGTGGCTCTGTTCTTGGCTCTGCGGTGACCCTGTAGGATACTGGGCATTTGGCTCTCACACTGCATCGAACCTGTGCCTGGAGTGCTGTGCCTGGGAGAGGGTGTGAGTGACAGGAGGGGCCCAGAACTCTAGAGACAGATCTTGCCGTGAGTGTGGTGACAGTTAGCACGTGGCCATTTGTGTGAGTGTGTGGGCAGGTGGCAGGATCAGGAGACATGGCCTCTGTCAGCTCCTCACTGTGACCCTGGTCCAATTATTTGGCTTCCAGCCCTCATCTGAAAAGCAGGGTAAATGGTAACCCTCTCACTGAGCTGCTGTGAGGGTACTGGGACATTTGTGTAAAAGCGTTTTCCTTTTATAGTCGGAAGCATTTGTGAGGCACTTGCTGCATGCCAGGCACTGTTCTTATCCCTCTACGCACACTTACTCATTTTAGCTCTCACAACAATCAAAAGAGGTAGGCGTGGTACTGCTATCCCCATTTTATACATGAGGTAGACGAAGCCCAGAAGTGGTTAAGTACATATGCAAATGGAAGTTATGTTCGCAAGGGGGTGGGGTGGCTGGACCTAGAGCTGAATGTTTGTATAAATGTCCCTGTGTGATCGTGACAGAGAGGAGGCCTGGCGCTGACCTTGCCAGCCACAGTAGCCAGAAACATCTGCATTGCAGGTGCTGGGAGAGAAGGCCTCCCACCTGTGGCCACTTGGAGTGTGAGCGTGGGACACTCCAGCAGTCTCTGCTCTGGTTTGGGGAGTGCTGACTACCCAGCCTGGGGGACTCTTGGGTCTGGGAGTCCATGGGGCTCCCTGGTCCTGCATAGACTCTGAACCCTCCGTCTTTCCCTGCAGCGGGCCCTGGTAGAGACCCACTTGCGGCAGATCTGTGGTCTGGAGCAGCAGCTGCAGCAGCAGCAAGGTCTCCCGGATGCAGCCTTCCCCAGCCTGAGCCCCCCACCTGCCCCTGCCACACCCTGTCCTGACCTGGACCTGCACTATCTGGCTTTGAGAGGACCTGCCTTGGGTCATGGTGAGATCTCAGTGACCTCTGCCTTCCTGATCTCCAAATCTCCAGCTGTGACTCCCATTTCAGTATCACTGGGCACCTCTGCCTTGCCTAAAGTCTCAATACAATTTGTTTATTTGTTTGTTTGTTTGCTTGCTTGCTTGAGATAGGGTCTTACTGTATAGCCCTAGTTGGTCTGGAATTTACTATGTACACCAGGCTATCCTTGAACTTGGAATGATACTCCTTATTCTGCCTCCCTGGTGCTGAGATTACAATCATGTGACACTACACCTGACTCCTTCCAATAGCTTAAATCTGTTCAAAATTATTCCATTCTCCTCTCCAACTGTTCTTGCGCCTCAACCACCCCTTCACAAATTCTCCCACTGACATCCCTTTGCTATTCAGATCATACAGTTCTTGGGTGTGCCAGCAGAGGGCGTCCCCACTCAGCGTCCCCTTAGGCTGTGGTTAGAAGAGGCCCCTGAGGATGCTGGAGACTTCTGGTTCTAGCCTGAGCTACCTTCCAGAGGACATGTTCTCTGCCCCACCCCCAACCCCCTGGCCCACAGGAGGTCTGAATCTGCGTCTACCCTATCCTTATTTCTCTTGTAATGGTATCTCTCATCGTTGGGTGTTTGGCTTTCTGGCTCCTCTCAGTACCTGGGGCTGAGTCCCTACCCTACCTGTTTCACTTTGTGTGGGTCTGGGAGTCAACAGAGGCAGCCAGAGCCTACCTGACATGGTCTTGTCCCCTGACAGCAGGTTGGCCTGGCCCTACTAGCGTAAATGTGAGCGAGCTGGAGCGAAGGCAGCTGGAAGAGGCCTTGGAGGCTGCGCAGGGGGAGGCTCGGGGGGCTCAGCTTCGGGAAGAGCAGCTCCAGGCGGAATGTGAGAGGCTGCAGGGAGAGCTGAAGCAGCTGCAGGAGACGCGGGCCCAGGTAAAGGGGCTTTGGAGCTGCCCTTGGATGGGAAGAGCTAGACGAGCAGGGGAGGGGTGAGGCCGGAGGGGAGGCTGGGCTCTGACCGCTACTTTTCTCCTCAGGATCTGGCCTCCAACCAGTCGGAATGTGACATGGCTTGGGTAAAGAGAGTTGGGGACGATCAGTAAGTCATATCTGTAACCCTTGCCCTCTCAACCCCATACTCAGGGGACTGCCTCGGGTCCCCATCGTTTGCTTTCCATCCGTCCACATTATTTGAGTGGCCTCTTATCCTAGGTCTTGGGGTGTGGTGTCTGGGTTGCTTACACTTTAGCCCTGTTACAGGAAGTAGGGAGGGGCTCTGGAGTATTCAGGTTCTGGGACCAGGCCCATCTTTTCTCAAGGTTTGGGTTGGGGTGCACTCAGTAGCTCTGTCACCCTGTTCTGTGTTCCCTCGTGAGTTTTCTATACCAGAGACAAAACTCAGAGGTGAGTACGTCCACTGTCACCTGTGAGGAGGGAGATGGCCTCCCTCGTTTAGGATTTGACCTGCCTTGTCTGTTTATTTAAAGGGAGCGGTCGGTCCTTGAGATGGGTAGAGAGTAGAATCCCAAAGGAGAGAGGACCTAAAAAGTAGGGAAGAAGCTGTGTCGGGCGGGACAGGGGAGGTGCATGACAGGGGGGTCTTGGGATGTGCTGGGCAGCAAGGGTGGTGGGCAGTAGCAATGGAGGCCGGCGTCTTTCACAGCTTATCCTCACCCACTTCTGAGAAACAGTGCCTCAAGCTCCTTTTGCTTCATTCCTCTCTCATGTGAGATGAGGCTAGTTAGTGGTACAAGCTTTGTACATTCCTTACCAGAGAAGACGGGCCTGAGAGGGGCAGGAATTAACCTTCCCTCACAGGGCATACCCGGGTCCCAGGATCCCAGGGGTCCTCCCTCTCAACAGGTTTCCTTGGCATCCTACCCGCTTCTGGCCAGTTAGGGGTACCCCTTGCTTCCTTCCCCACCCCGGGGTGAGGGCCTGGGTGGAGCTGTGACAGCTGAGAGGGTGAGAACCTAGTTTGTGGGACTGATGGGGGAGACCCCTCCCTCAGCTAGGCTTCTGTGGGGGATGGGAGGGAGCTCTGCGGAAAGGGTCCACCCTAGCTTGTGGCTGGGGCTCTGGGACCACTGTAGCCATGTGTTCAAACCTGGAACGCACACATACCCACATAGAGTAGATCCTTGCTCAGTCCCGAAGGTCCCCTTAGGGGTCAGTGATTCCAACCTCTTCTGATAGCGAAAGTTCCTGCACTTAGTGTAGACTTCGGCAGGGCTGGATCCCAGAACTCTTCCTGTCCTGGGGAAAGGCCTTGCGTTCTTGACTTGGCCTTTGCCCCTCTGGACCCTGGGTTCCCCTCCTGGGCTCAGGAGTCAGTCACTGCTGCAGGATGAGAGGGAGGTGAGGAAAAACACGGGAAGGGGCAGAGAGAGTGGTAGATCCTCCAGGGCCAGGGCTGCAGGTGCCCAGTGACAGAGAAAACCATCTCAGAAAGCGTTTGGGAGGCTGTATCAGCCCTATCGCTTGTTCTGGCCAAACCAGCTCCTTCCCTCCCAACCGGAGGGAGCTGGCTGAGGAAATTCTCCCACGGTGCTACCCAAGTCTGTGACTTCTGGAGGCTTCCAGGATCTGTGTCAGCCTGCAGGCCTGCCTGCTCTTTCCTTTCTTGTAGCCAAAATGCTCCGGGACAGCCCCAGTGTGGCAGGATCAATTCTCAGAGGAAGTCCTCACTCCCCTGGTAGTTTTATTTTCTTATAAATTCAGCCTTTTTGGTAGTAGGCAATTCCCTGGGGCTTCCTCCCACCCCGCCCCCCACCTAAGGATGGCTCAGTCACCTCCTTTCATCTCCCAGGATCAACAACCCCCTCTTCTATCTACTTCTGCTGACTCCCTATCAAGTGGGAATTTTATTGATGGGCTTTCCCGGGAATGAAACACTGTCACTAAATGATCTGGGGGAAGAGGGCAGTTCCTGAACCCAGTCTGCCTCTAGGAATTAATCGTCTCATCTTGAAAGGTGCCTTCAGTCTCTCTTGTTCGCCGGGGCAGCCAATTGATCTCAGGGACCCTCCATTAAAGCATCTCCTTACCCCAGTCTCTCCTGTATGAACCCACCCTGGTACGATCTGTGCCTCGGAGCAGGCCTTGGAGGCTACAGTCCCTCGTTCTCAGCTCCGGGCCCACAAACTCTAGCCACCAGTGATTCACAGCAGCCAGGACTGACACCAAGCCAGACAGACTGGCTGCCATTCTCCGGGTCTGACCTGTGCTCGGGGTCTCTTGGGTAGCTTGCTTCCTGGTGGTCATAGCTCAGGGGCCAGCTGGCCCCAGAGGAAGAAGAATGGTGAGGGAGAGGAGGTTGGAGGTGGCAGTGGAGTTCACCGAGTTTGTGAGGAGGATGTTCAGGAAGGCCAGGACCCAGGAAGGTCCCAGCCAAGGCGACACGTGTAGGAACCCCACAGTCCCCTCCCCTGGCCTGTGGATTCCTGGGTGGGACAGTATGGCCAGTGCTGGGAGCCAGAGAAATCTTAGAGTCACTGCTTGAGGGAGAGAGGGTTCCAAGCAGATAGCGGCTCTGGAAGGTAGATGGGGTCTTATTGATGAGGGGATCCAGTGAAAAGATGGGGTACACATGGGTGGTGAGGGGGGAAACCATAAGTTATAGACCTTTCTTTTTTCCTAGTGTGGGGGGCTCAGGGTTGCAACCTGGGACCTTTTCCGCCCACCCCTCCCACCCCCTCTCTCCACCCACAAGCCTCTGCGTGGGCTGTGGTTAGTGGTGGGGAAGTGTGAACTCAGAAGAGAGAGGATGGAAACTCTGCACAGAGGTCAAGGGCAGTGTGGGGTGGGTCAGGACGGAAGTCGGAGACCCCCTGTACCCTGAGCCTAGCCTCCTGCCCCCAGAACCAGCAGGCCCGGGGCCTCCTCCTTCAGGCTTCTCACCCTCCCTACTTCCTTCCCTCAAGTCTCCTTCAGCCTGATACCCAGAGCACAAAAAAATTAACCCTGAGCACTTGTGGCTGCGGGGCGCCCTGAGGGTGGGCAGGGGTTCGGCTGGCCTCGGGGACCGCGGGTTTTGAAGGCATTTCCAGCCTTGTGCCTGCCGGTTGGGCCCAGAGCTAAGAACCGCTCTGGTTGTCATTCTCCCCACAGAAGACAAGCGCATCCCCCTCCCCCTCCTCACCGAGTGGTTTTTGTTGTTCTTTGTCTGAGCTTTGGTTTGGTTTTTGTTTTTTAAGACAGAGCACATAGCCCAGGCCGACTTGCTGTGTAGCCGAGGATGACTTTAAATCCCGTTCTGCCTCTCCCTCCATGTGCAGACATTCCAGCACGGGCCGCCAACTGGGTGTTTTTGCTTTTCTTTTTGAGACAGGGTCACACCATGTATCTCTGACTGTCCTGAAACTTGCTATGTAGACCAGGCTGGACTAGAACTCACAGAGTGCTATATAGCCCAGGCTGGCCTTTAATTTATGGTGGTCCTCCTGCCTCTCCTTCCCAAGTGCTAGGATTATAGACATGAGCCACCACATCCAGCATGCTAAATAAATCTTAAACCAGTATCTTTTTTTTCTTTTCTTATTTTATTTATTTCTCTTCTCTCTCTCTCTCTCTCTCTCTCTCTCTCTCTCTCTCTCTCTCTCTCTCTTTCTCTCTCTCTCTCTCTCTCTTTCTTTTTTTTTTCTTTTCCTGGAGCTGAGGACTGAACCCAGGGCCTTGCACTTGCTAGGCAAGCACTCTACCACTGAGCTAAATCCCCAACCCCATCTCTTCTCTCTTTTTATCTACAGGTCCTTTAATATATATTATGGCTTCCATTGTTGTGTCTTTATGCTTTATGGAACTTCTTAGTGTGTGAACAAGTAGTTCTCTGTTTCTTTTAAGCCAGTATTTAAAAAAAAAAAAAAAAAAAAAAAAGCCCCAAAGTGGGCTTTCTCATGATGTCCACTTCACTCTCATAAACATGAGGCATAAAAAGTTCAGGAACTAGGGAAGGGCAGTCCAGGCAGGTCCTAGCAAGCAGGGTGATGAGGCTCACTGTTTGCCTGTTCAGGTGGTTCTGCAGGTAGGAGGCCTTTTATACAAGGGTGACCATGTGATTTGTTGACCAAATTGCATCACTTTTGAAAGTGAAAGGGGACACTATTAATTATGCAACTCGTGTGAGCAAGGGCAGGCCTGGGCAGACAAGGGCCCCTGGTTCCTGTCCAACTGTGGGCTGCTCAGTCCCGCTGTGTCTGGGGAAGCTTCTGGACCCATAGCTGTCTGGTGCTGCCTGGTAGAGGCTGCCATGAAGAGCTCAGGTCTGGGGACCACAAGTCATAGCTGGTCGAGGAGCATGAAGGGCTCAAGGCTCCGGAAAGGAAGTGGTAGATCACTGGCTTGTTGCAAAGCGACTTCCTCCTCCGCCAGCCCGCAACCTCAAGTCCGCTCCACGGCCTGGTGCCTGTGGTCCCCTCCCTGAGGGTCTGGCAGGCGGGAAGACTGATGTTGGGTGTGCCCGTGGGTGGGTGGAAAGTTTGGCCCCTAAATTCCCCTGCTGGGTGGGGTGGCTGGGGCAGCTAGGGGCAGCCAGGGGTAAGGATGGACAGGCTGGGAATGCTGGGTTTCTGGTTTTTCCCCCGGTCTGCATCAGATGATGGCTCTGACCACAGGACAGCTATAGTCTTATTCTTTCCCCAGCCTTTACACTGCACAGGACCTGACTTTACCCCTGTCCCTAATCCTGACCCCCAACTGTGTCCATAATCATGGCCACAGAAGAACTACCAGCCCTGTACCTATCCCAGTTTTCATCCTGACTTGAAGCTAGTCTCCAAGTCTCACCCCGTCCCTCCGGGCTGGCCGGAGTCCTGAATTCTCCCTGCGCTAATGCAGCGGGGCCTGGGTTGGGGTGTGTGTGTGTGGGGGGGGTGTCTGTGTGGCTCCCAAGCTCCTTTGAGTCAGAAAGAGACTTTGGAGAGGATGTTCAGGTCTTTGACCTTCCTGGATTGCAGTTGCTTTATTAGTGACCGTGGGGACAGTTGCTTTTGGGAGGGACTTTGAGATTCCTGGATTACTGGTGGGAAGGATGAATGACAGGTTAAGTCAAGGAAGAGTAGAAGCCCTCTCCCCTGCCAGCTCTGCCATTTGTGCTCCGGCGTCTCCACAGATGCCAACCCAGTGGGCTGAGGCGCTGAGAGCAAGTGTGTTGAATCACTGCTCCACGCCGCCGCCGCCGCTCCACAGCCTCGCACCAGCTCTTAACTGCTCTGATCTTCCGCTCCCTTGCATGTCTGTCTCCCTCTTCACTCCCCCCGGGGCAGGAGTGGTGGCTCTCGAAACACCTGGGCTTCCTCAAAGACCCTCAGCCTCTTCTTCCTCCTCATTCTCTTCTGCTCTCCCACTGTATTTCTCCTGCTTTCTTGAGGTTTGGGGTGTGTGTGTGTGTGTGTGTGTGTGTGTGTGTGTGTGTGTGTGTGTGTAAAATGCTGTGTGTGTAATGCTTAGTAGCTGGAACTTTGGAATCTCGGAGGCTGGTGCTCTTCTCCAGCTTTAGGACATGGCCAAGTGGCTTTACCTCTGTGGACCCATCTTCTTACCTGTGAGGTAGATTGGCATAGGGCAGTCATGAAGCCAAATGAAGTTCGCAGCACTGTGCCTGACCCATGACCAGCATTCATATAGACCCAGGGCAGCATGTGCCGCTTGCTGCTCACTTGACCTGTTCCTCCTCAAGTCATGATGGTGGAAAAACCTCTCAGGTGTGGCCAGGAAGTCAGGAAGCAGGGTGTCTATTTAGATGCACATGTGAGGCTCTGGGTTGTGTTGTCAAGTTGAGATTTTTTTTTCCACTGAATTGGCAGTGTTTTCAGTGAGTCATTCTGATGGCGTAGCATCTTCAACCATCAGTGTGTGAGGAGAGAGATGCCCAGAGAAATGGCATGTCCCACAGGACTGTGAGGTGTCAGGAGGAGGTCAGAGCTCTTCATTCTGTCTAGGGTCTCAGAGGTCTTTGTGAGGGTGGCCTGGGGCTCTTGGAGGGCTGGAGCTTGCTGCAAGACCCCAGTGTCAGCTTGGAGAGAGGCTGAGCACGCTGAGGTAGGGGCTTCTTCCTTCTGTTTCTTGAAGCGCCGTCTTTTTCACTCCAAGGAGAGTGCCAGGCACTGGGCTGTGGAAACTAGGGTGGCTCCTGACAAGGGAGCCAGCAGGGGAGAAAGGGGCCCGGGGAACTGAACTGACAGGTGAGATCTCCCAGGCAGAGTGTGAAAGAGACGACCTGTATCTGTCACCTGAGATACAGCAGGGACAGTGGATGGGAAAAACAACTGTGCTCTGTGGACAGAGGTGACACTCCACAACTGCCCCTTCCAGAGTTCCTTCTGGCTCCCGCTGCTAAGTGGACAGCATGATCCCGTCCCCCAGAAGTCCCCATTCTGACTAGGAACACGCAGCTCCTACTCTCAGACGGCTTTCAGTCTAAAAGCTGAAGCCTCCCTGGAGAGTCCCCGGTTTGGTGTGGGACATTCCTGGACTTCCCACTCTCACAGGAAGATGCCATTTCTTCCCACAGACTTGTGGGATGAAGGTGGCGGGGCAGAGGATGCACTTCACAGACATGAGGCCTGAGATATGGTGGCATGGTAGCCATGGAGCCCAAGTCAGGGTTCCCTGGACGACTCCTGTCTTGGAAGATGGGTGATAAGGCCTGGCTATCCCTAAGAAGTAGGTTTAGCTCCCGGGTGCCTTATTGTAATTGGATTAGAAGTAGTGTTGCACCGTGACCCCAGATTGGTAAGAGTGCCAGCCCCTAAGCCAGAGTGGGGGGCACAGGCATTGCCTGTTCTCAGAAGCTCCGGCCTCCGTGCCTCTGCTCTCCTCAGAGACACACTCCCTGCCTCACACTCCTCACACTCGCCTCATGTATCTCCAGCCACCTGCCCTTACTGGTCCCTCTGGGTGCATCATTGCAGGAGCTCTCGCCCTGGGAGGAGATTCACCCTCCAAAGCGTCTGTTACTCTCCCACCACCCAGCTTCTGAAGTTTCAGGGCCCCTTCTGGAGTTGTAGAGGCGGGAGAGCTAAGGAGAGCCGCACCCTTGCCTTCAGAACATAGATGCTGGCAGGTCCAAAGGCCTTGGTAGAACTCCTGTGAGGTCAGAATTGCTCCTGGGACAGGGCAGCAGCTCACAGGGAGGAAGTGGGCAGTGCTAGGGTGAAAACTTTCACGGCTCTGTGTTTGGGGTGCCCAGAGGAAGAAAAGGGTCCTTTGCTGAACTTAGGAGTGAGTCTGCCCCAGCTCCATGGGAGTGGGTGTTGAAGAGGCTGCAGGAAGTGAACAGGAGAAAAGAACTGGATGGAAGCCGTTTCTGAACCTGTACCGAGTAACAAGCCTGAACAAAGAGCCGGGAATAGAAATACGACGATACGGTTCCCAATGAAAGCCCACAGCAAGGCAGCCTTTGAGAAATGCTCAGTTTGGGTGGCACACCCTGCCAGGTGGGCAGTGCCCAGCAGCTTCTCATAAGGATCTGAATGGAAAGGGCAGGATGAGTGTGTATAGTGAGGTCCTGAGAGGTCTGAGACTAGGAGCACCAGGCAGCTTTTAGGTAGAGACAAGAGCAGTGGGCCTGGAATGGGGACACCTTGGAGGGGAGCCGGGTGTTGCCTAAGGAATGGCTTCATCACAGACTGTGCAGAAGTGGTCCCCAGTGTTTTCAAGGTTGAGGGTATTTTTTTAACACTTTTTTTTTTGAGACAGGGTTTCTCTGTGTAGTTTTTGGTGCCTGTCCTGGATCTCACTCTGTAGACCAGGCTGGCCTCAAACTCACAGAGATCCGCCTGGCTCTGCTTCTCGAGTGCTGGGATTAAAGGCGTGTGCCACCACCGCCCGGCTGAGGGTGTTTTTTATGGGTCCCTCTCTCCCAACACACAGATCGTTTGTTTATGGTACTGGATATTGGGTATTACAATTTTGGGATTGTAGCCAGTATTGAACCCAGGACCTCCTGCTTGCTAGGCAAGTGTTCTACCATAGAGTTACATTTTGCTTTGTATTTTGAGACAGGCTCTCACCAGGCTAACCCCGAACCTGTTCTGAATCCCAGGCAGTCAGCTTCTGCATCAGCCTCCTGCGCAGCAGGGATTGTGGCCTTGGCACCGGGAGCCTGTGCTAGTGTGCACTCTGAGAAAACGTGCGCTGTCCATGTAGTACGTGGCTTTCTTAGGAATCTGTTCTGTCATGGCAGTTTCTGCACCTATTAGGAAAACATTCGCACACACCTGTATGAACTATGGTCAGCCCCTAAATGGAATTCAGGGACCCCTTGGAATCTTTCTATTCCACATCCTTGCCCTAGGCGGGGAACCTGGGCTCCAATGTGGGGAACGTCTCTGGAAGCAGAGGGAGGCTCCCCCAGAAGAGGTGGACCCTAAAGGCAGAGAGGAATCCTGCAGCTGGGGTAGGTGCTGAAGATGCAAGACAGAGCGCGTTCTTTTCTCCGGCTGGGGCAGAAGAACCACATCCCTTTTCTTCCCCACCCCTTGCCCTCTGACCTCAGGGTGAACTTGGCGCTGGCCTACACAGAACTGACGGAGGAGCTGGGTCGGCTTCGGGAGTTGAGTTCCCTGCAGGGGAGGATCTTGAGGACTTTGCTGCAAGAGCAGGCTCGAAACGCAGGTGAGACTGCCAGAGCCGGGCAGGCCCCCAGTGTGGGGAGCAGGGGCGCTGGGCCCAGGAGCCACCTCCCCATCCCTGGGTGGGCATTGTCCCCGCAAGCCCCTGGCTCGCCACTCCACCTCGCTATCTCTTTCCCAGGCCAAAGGCACTCGCCGCTGTCACAGCGCCACTCCCCGGCCCCCGCGTGCCCCTCGCCCTCCCCGCCTGCCAGACCGCCGCCCTGTGCCCCGTGCCAGTCCCCCGCCACGCAGCGCCGCTCGCCGGTGCCCCCGTGCCCTTCGCCCCAGCAGCGCCGCTCGCCCGCCTCGCCCTCCTGCCCGTCGCCGGTCCCACAGCGCCGCTCGCCGGTGCCGCCATCGTGCCAGTCACCCAGCCCGCAGCGCCGCTCGCCGGTGCCACCCAGCTGCCCGGCCCCGCAGCCCCGGCCGCCGCCGCCCCCGGGCGAGAGGACGCTGGCCGAGCGCGCCTACGCCAAGCCGCCCAGCCACCACGCCAAGGCCGGCTTCCAGGGCCGCCGCAGCTACTCGGAGCTGGCGGAGGGCGCGGCCTATGCCGGTGCCTCCCCCGCCTGGCTGCAGGCCGAGGCCGCCACGCTCCCCAAGCCCCGCGCCTACGGCGGCGAGCTCTACGGCCCCGGCAGGCCGCTCAGCCCGCGCCGCGCCTTCGAGGGCATCCGCCTGCGCTTTGAGAAGCAGCCGTCGGAGGAAGAGGAGTGGGCCATGCCCGCCAGCCCGCCCAGTCCCGAAGCGGGCACCATCCGCTGCGCCTCATTCTGTGCGGGCTTCCCCATCCCGGAGTCACCTGCGGCCACCGCCTATGCCCACGCTGAGCACGCACAGTCCTGGCCATCCATCAATGTGAGTAGTGTCCTGCTTCCCTTAGCCGGGCTACCTTGAGGTGCCCAGGTGACAGCCTGCTCTCCCTCTGGAGTCCCACCCTGTTGCTTATCTTCATGCATGGTAGGCAGGGGCGACCCGCAAACACCCCCTAGCTTAATATAGACCTCCCTTTCCCTCTCCCTCGGTTTCCAGTTGGTAAGAACAAGCCCCCACCGCCACCTGCACTATTAAAAGTATGGTCCTCAAAGTGACAGTCCTAGCTTTGATTCCGACTCCACTGCGTAGTATCTGAAGGACCTCTTTCAAATTCTATCAGTTTTCTCATCAGCAAAATGAGGACCATGATGCTATCACAACCTCAGTGAGTTTTTAGGAGGCAATGATCCTAAATCAGTTCTTGGATTGTGATGGGTGTCTCAAGCATACTATTATGTTGGGGCCAAAGGACGGGGATACTAAAAGGGGCAGAACATGGACCCACACGAGACAGGCCTGCCTATCAAGTTCAAGCCTCAGATCCTGGGCTCTTTTCTGCATGATAACCCGTTTCAGAGCCCCATCATTTCACTGAAGTAATGAGTTTCCTGAATGCCATAGCTACCCCTTGCCACCTGGAAGGACCCGAATATATTCCAAAGCCAGACAGGAAATTATTTGGGGGCTGTACCTTGTTTGCGGTTGTCCAGTGCTTTAAGTTAGCTGTGCCCCGGCGACTCTGGAGGCAGGTCAAGGTCTTGGTTTCCCTCTTTCCTGGTGTGCCCCAGCTAACTGAACAGTGACTCTCATTCACACTTTCTAAGACCTATGCCCTGGGCAAAGCACTAGGTGTTGGGCTGGTGGCTATAGTGTGTGTTGAGGATGGTGCTGGAGCAAGGATAGCCAGACCCCTTCTAAACGCTGTAACCCTCGCTGTTGCGAATCCTAGGAAAGAGCAGGCTGGGGTGTGAGGCAGACTCTAAGTGGTGTCATTCTCTTCCTGCAGCTACTGATGGAGACGGTGGGCTCTGACATCCGCAGTTGCCCCCTCTGCCAGCTGGGTTTCCCTGTTGGGTACCCAGATGATGCCCTCATCAAACACATTGACTCCCACCTGGAGAACAGCAAGATCTAGGGCGCCTCTCCCCCAGCTGGCTGTTTCTCTGCTCTCTCATCACCCCCCCCCAAACACTCACTTTGAATGCTGCATGAATCTCGTGGGGGGCCCCTGCCCCTTGCGGTCCCCAGATACCTCCACTAGCTACCGAGTCAATGTGTGTGTGCCGTCTTCCCTGGTCCAGGCACCACTCAGCTCTGGCTCTTTCCTGGAGGTTGACCAAGGCTCTCTCTATCTTCCTGGTTTCCTCTGGGGAGTGGGAATCTGGTCTGGGATGGGGAGGACAAACCCTCCACCTCTCTCTCTCTCTCTCTCTCTGCCTTTCTGTTTTTCAACAAAGTCGGATCCAAGAAGAAGTCTAGTGCTTGTGGGAGGGAGAGGAGGAGGGGTCAAGAGCTCTGGGAGCCCCTTCCCAGTATCCGTCTTTCCTGGGCAATGTTCTTCCAGGGAAGACCTCTCGAGAGGGTCTCAGAGCCTGCCCTGCACACTGATGCCGGCCCTCTCTCTCATGCTCAACCAGCCTGGGGCTCGTGGTATTGGGGAAGGAGGCATCTTTTTTTCTCACTAGTCCCTGCAGGCCAGCTCTGTTCTCCCCCTCTGCCCACCCTGGGGAACAGGGAAGGTGGCGGAGGGGTGGGAGGACCCTGCAGGCCTTCGATGATCCAGTCCAAAGGGACTGCCTTGAGGCTGGGACTCCTGGGCCATCACCCTCAGTCTGGGTGACCGTCTGGCAAGCCTCACAGGCCTGGGCCCTTCCAGAGTCCCTGGCACTAAGGTGCAGATCCTCAAGGCCGATGCCTCCATGCTCCCCCACTGCAGCTCCTGACACCATAGGTACCCTGGAGCCCAGGTGTGACTCAGCCTGTGTTTGCTGGGTGGGTGTGATCAGCCCCTCCCTCCCAGGCCAGAACCTGAGAATGGGCCCTGGGTGCTGTGGAGATCAACTTCAAAAGAGCTAATCCCCTTCCCATACCCACCCACCCACCCCTATATTCCCTCTGTGAAATCTACCTCAGAGCCGTCCCCTCAGAAAGACAGGGGAGCGGGAGGCTGGGGCCCCAGGCTGAGGTGGGAGCCTCCTGAGGGAGCCTGCTGCCCACTATGAATCCACCCCTCACGTTGAGCCTCCCTGGGGCCTTGGCCAGCCGGTGGCAGTGAAAACCACTGTCCACCGCATGTACCATTCTGATCCAAATCTTCCAGGCCCTCTCCCCACACCCCTCCTTCCTCTGTGCAGGGGGTGAGGGGTGTGTCAGCAGGGAAGGGGCCAAGGACTCCAGAGACACATCATTGTACCCTGAGTGTTCCCCAGGGAGGGGACATGGGGAAGGGGGCCTGTAGAGGGGAGAGAGGGCCCTGTGCTCTCTGAACAAGTTGAAAGTCCAAATAAAACTTACCTGTTCCATCTGCGCTCAGCCCGTGCTTCCGTGGGTGAGGGGCCTTGACCCTCACTTGGAAGGTCTTGAAAACTGTCTCGGGGACCGTAGCTACTGTGGAGCTGGCACTAGAAAGTGTGGGTGGCCCACATTCTATGATTCTGTTGATCGTACTGACAGCTGGTCACACATGGCTTCTGTCTTCATTTAGAACAGGTCTGAAGCACTGGGAAGAGGCCAGGCTCAGCTGCTGCTACCTCAAACACCCCAAACTTAGGAGGTCAGAGCAGGGTCATGAACTCACGACGTTTGCCTCAGCCTTGACTGTGCACTCTGGAGAAAAAAGAAAAAACACGTCTGAGTTATTCATTCATTGACTCTGGTTATCTTTCATTTCCACAAGACTTTTTTTTTTTTTTTTTTTTTTAGCTGAATGGTCACTTAAAAGCAGAAAAAGGGACTTGGGGAGGACTCTAAGTGTGGCTTAGTGGGAGGACTCTTGTCCAGCATACACAAAGGCCCTGGTCTGAACCCCTGGTACTGGAAAGAAAATACAGACACAGGGCATGGCAGCACACGCCTTTAATCCCAGCACTCAGGAGGCAGAGGCAGGCGGATCTCTGAGTTTGAGGCCAGCCTGGTGTACAGAGTTGTTCCAGGCCAGCCAGGGCTACACAGAGAAACCCTGTCTTGAAAACAAACAACAACAAAAGAATAAGAAAACTGCAGGACATGGAGGCCTTTGTTGGTCAGTGGTTGAGTTCAGCTCTAGAACATGGCAGCTGTCCCTCCACATGTTATAGCAAGGGCCAGCCTCCCCAACTCCTGTGTTGAAATAAGCAGCTGCTGTCTGCAGCCAAGACCTTCCTGAGGGCCAGGAAAGGTAGACCACCTTGCAGATGTGACTCATAGCCCTGAGAAAGAAGGATCCTAGAACATCTGGTATATGAGTGCTCAGTGGCCCCCATGGCTCTGGAAGCACCGACTAGTGTGACACAGAGACTAAGGGGTGTCCTGGGGACACAGAAGGCAAGGGAAACCCTGGGCCTTGAGAAGAGGCGAAGGAGGGCCTGAGTGAGCTGGCACACGGGCACAGGCAGACCGGGTAACCTGACCGTAGCCCTTGAGGGTGACCGAGGGTGGGAGGGAACCCAGGTATCCTGTCTGGACTTTCTCCCCTGTCATCAGGGTGAAGAGAACATGGGGACACAGGGAGCAGACTCTGGCAGCTTGTCTCCCTGATTTCTAGGGACCCGGGAAAGGCTCAGGTACAGGGCAGAACGTTGCTGGGGGCTGGAAGGGAAGGCGGAGGAGGGAAAGGCAGTGTGCGTCCATCTAGGTCCCCTCCACAGCTGCAGACTTCCGTCTGACACTCCTGAGAGGGCTGAGAGCAGAAGAGCTGGGGAACCTGCGACCCTCATCCCTCCCACCTCTCCAGCAGGACTGTGATCACACAGGACATTTGCTCTGAACTGTTCTCTGGAGCCCAGAGGGCAGCGGGAGGGGGGCTGAGAATTTCAGGGTTCAGAGACCAACGGGTTACCATTTCTAGGCTCCTGGGAACAAGGTGGAAGATTGGAGCAACTTCCACTTGAGTGAGGTAGAGGGGAGACCCCTGAGAGGCGAGAAGAGATCCTGTGGCCCCACTTGCTCTCCTCAGCACACACACAAAGACCACGACCACGTGTAGGGGTGAGGGCGAGAACTCAGCAGATACCAAGTTAGCCAGGGCATGTCTCTGTCCAACGTTCTCTCCAGTTCTGCCCTGCCCCACAGGATTTCCCCAACCGGAGGCCCCAGGTCGTGCAGACCCTTGCCTCTGTCCTAGGTCCGTGTATAGGCTGTGGCAGGTGATCTGCTGAGGGAGGTGACAGCTCTTTGTAAAACCTGGGGCCTCTGTTGAGAAGGAGCTGATTGATGATAAAAGGAGGGGTGTGTGCAGGAGTGAGCCATGTTAATGAGAAACACCTCACCCAGCTGATTAGGGCTGAGGAAGACAGGGGGTGGGGTTTTGACTCGGTGACATCTTTATAAGGCGCGCGCGGGGGGGGGGGGGGGGGGTGAGGGGGAGCAGGCCGTCTCTCCTTCAGCAAGAATATATAAACAGAGCAACTTTGGCCACCACAGAGAGAATTGAGATCGTGAAAGAGAAGCATTAAAGGGGAGGGAAAGGGGGGGTGCTCAATGGGAGGAGTGGGACAGGGTGACAAGCTAAGGACAGAGAGCAGGGAGATGTGAAACCCTCTGGCAATGTTCTCTTCTTGTCCTTCCTCTACATCCGTTCCTGTGACTTGGAGATTCTCACTGGTCCACAGAGCCCCCCACCCCATCCACAAGTTCCCATGAGATCTAATTCCATCCCCAGGGGTTTGCGAGCCCAGTGTTATAAAGTTGCTGGCCCTGCCCTGCCCAGGAGATGCCTGGGCAGGAAGCTCTGCTTTGAGGTCCTGGTCCACGGCACTCACCAGCATCTATGCCGTTACCAGGACACAACTCTATGTTCATGGCCTGAGGCCTGGTGGGACTGAGGGCAGGAGGGGCAGGTGCAGTGAAGGACTTGTAGACCCACCCCGTGCCTACCCTGTCCTTGAGACAAAAGCAGACGTCTCTGAGGATGCAGCCTCAACCTGCAGCTTTGGCCGCTCCAACTGCCGCCTTGGCCAAGGGCAGAGCTACTAGGCGCTTTTCATAGACGGTCCAGGCTCCTGTGTTAGTGTGGGCACAGGGGAGGACAGGGAGGAGCTGGGGGACAGGATGGGTGTCACCAGCACCTCCAGCACCCCCTCATTTGCATTGCCACCGACACCCTGCTTGACCAAGAAGATGGAGCCAGAAATAACAAGGGGAGCAAGTGGTTCCCTTGGGGGGATGACTTTGAGGGGGCTCCTTCCCTGCCTCCAACTCTCCCACGGTGCCAGGGACAGGAGGTCAGCCTCACAGCTGGCCTGGGGGAGAGGAAGTGTACCCACTGTTGCTCATCCACCCTCACACTAAGCAGATGACACCCATCCCAGCCTCTCGCTGCTCTCAACCCCACACACCCCAGCACGACTCCACATCCCTACCCCGTGAGCCCCTGTCTCTGAAACCCCTCTTGCTACTGGGAAATCCTCCCAGCTGGGAAGTGTCCCCTGTCCATGTTCCCCAGTCTGTGGCCTGTCTTCCCAGTCAGACTGAACCTTCCCCAGGTCCTGAGCCTGACTTCCGTTGGTCGGTCCGTGAGCGACGCCAGAGGACATTCCACACAGGAATCAGCTCAGCCAATATCAGCAGAGTGTATGGGTAGAGTCTACGGCCGGAGATGAATCCGAGCTCAATGTGAAGTCCCAGTCCCTAGAACTGGGTAGTCAGGGCCCAGAGCAGCCTTCCCTCCTGGGGCTCCCAGTTCTGATGGAGAGCGTCTTTATTTAAATAAGGTCTCCACATGTTGGGCCTTGCCTTCATGAGATCCTCAGAGGGACCACTCCTGTTGGCCTTGTATGTGGTAGGAAGAACTCTACCACTGGGCTGCCCGGCCATTTTTCTTTCCTTGACCAAAAGACTGTGGCTTATACCCTCACCGACACCTGTGATGTTCAATTTGTGTACATTAAATTCACTTCTTCCCCGGAGGAAGAGGGTAGAGCAAGAGGGTGGGGGCACAGGAGACAGTGGGCAGGGTGGGCCACGATCAGTAGGCTCTCTTCCTGGCAAGAGGTCCTGGGACCCAGGAGGATGAAAAGGTGGGGGTACAGGCAGAGCAGAAGGGCTGGGCAGGGAAACCAGGGCGCGAGAGACAGCAGGGAGAGCTGTGAACGCACTGTGGGAAGGAGTGAACAATGAGCTGAGAACCCCTTCGCTCCCCCTCTAGAGATGCTATTTTGGGGGGAGAGAATATATGCAGTGCAGGGCCAGTGGGGGAGGCTGCCAGCTTCCCCAGGGGTCAGCCAGCTGCTTGCTGCTTTACTCTCCCGAGCGAACGTCTTCCTTGGCCGCAGCAGTACCTTCTATTACCTCTTCCTCCCTTGGAAAAGCCTTTTTGTTCCTGAGTGAGATGCGGAGGAATGAGCCAGGAGGTTTGGAGCTGGCCTTGCCCGCCTCCCCTGATGGTCCCTGTGGCCTGATAGAGGGAAACATCTCTCGTGTCATTGAATCCTTGGTTGAAAATGTAGACGGTCCTGTGACTGGAGACAGAGCATAGCTCCTCAGGCTGCACACTCTGGGCTTCCTGAAGCTTTCCTTAGGCACTCCGGACCCTCACCCCCTCTTAGCATCAAACGTGGGCCTTGGGTGGGTGTTGAGGCAGGGCTGTGTCTAGAAAGCCTGAGGAAGCTCATCTTGCTCCTTGGCCTCCAGGGGGCCAGATGGAGTGTGCCAACAAGTAGAGCCATTGTTTGACACAAAGGGGGGCGTTCTTGCACCCCAGCTCAGCTCTCAAGGGCCCTGACTCATTTTAGGATGAAGGCTCTAATGCCCTGTGGGTTTCTGTGGTGGCTTGAGGCAGAAGGAGAAAAGGCAAGCAGAGCGTATGACTGGAGGCGAGTGGAGACTTTTATTTTCATTTTTGGAGCTTGGTCATCTGTCTCCCCAAAGGTGTGGATTCACCTGGAGAAGAAGGTTGCCTGGGGGGGGGGGGGGGAAGAAAGCCCACCTCCTAGCTCAGCACCAGTCGTAGCAGAAGGAGCTTCAGGAAGAACAAAGGACTACATAGCCCTAACCCTGCGCGGCCCGCGGTGCTCCCTTCCTCCCTCTAAGGCTAGGGAGTTTGGCCTGGCACCTGCACAATGGGGGACAGAGAGAGTCGAGTTGGGCACAGTGAGCCACGATGGGCAGGCCGTCAGAAGACTGTAGACAGGACGGTAGGTCCAGGTGTCAGAGCAGGGATGGGCCCCAAGCCATACCACACCAGGGACTTGACTTAGAAGGCCGTAGGACCAGACCTCCTGCCTTCTCAGGTCCTCCCGTGCTGGGTTCTTGTCTTCAGGCCTTTCCTCTTCCGCTTCACATAC
The DNA here is from genome assembly GCF_007827085.1 of Peromyscus californicus insignis. Taxonomy (NCBI): domain Eukaryota; kingdom Metazoa; phylum Chordata; class Mammalia; order Rodentia; family Cricetidae; genus Peromyscus; species Peromyscus californicus. Next base: position 25,670,195 of record NW_026294551.1, read on the forward strand.
TAGGAGGGGTGGGGCAGAAAGAAAGCAGCACCCGGCCGGCCGGCGAAGGAGACAGTGGCTCCGTGGAGGGCCTGGAGCAAGAGGTCTGCAGGACTGCTTGGCAGCCAGATGCGGCCTCACAGCAGGAACTGATGATGATGATGGAGCCTAGTGGTCCAGGAGAGGAGCTGAAGGCTTCCTTTGTCAAGGCTCCCGCTCTAAGCCCACTGAGGGATAAGCACTCTCCTCCCCCTCCCTGAAGCCCTTGACCGTGGCGGGTGTGACAGAAGCCATCTCTCCTTCCCCCACAGATAGCAACTGTAGATGGGAGGTGAGGGGGAGGAGGAGATGGTGTGAAGGAGATAGCTTTCCTCAGCAAGGGTGAGGGGCAAGAGGGAGGCTCGTACCCCCTGTACTGGCCTTTGTGGCGCGTCCTGATGCATGCTCTTCCGATTCAGAGCACCCCTTGCCTGCCTCAGTACCCCATTGCCTCCCGGATGCAGAGACGAAACGCTGGTGCGTGCCACACCCCAGGAGTTCTTTGAGCTTAGAAAGTGTGTATGTCAGCTCTGTCCTTGTCCCTCATGATGGGCACAGATGGGTCTCCTCCCTTTGATGGCCGGGTAGATGCTCTAGACTCATCTGGTCACACTTCACCTGGAAGTACCCCTGAACAGACCCAGTCTCTCTCTCTCTCTCTCTCTCTCTCTCTCTCTCTCTCTCTCTCTCTCTCTCTCTCACACACACACACACACACACACACACACACACACACACACCTTCCTACTTAACAGCCTGCTAGGACAACCATATATGAGACACATTTCCTCTAGTGCATGTGGCATACACTTAGTCTCACCCCAACCAGATCACAGTGCCACATGGGTACATCTCAAGTGTCACAGGGACATCAGAAATAGTGCACACCAACGCATTTATGGCCCGCCTGGGTTTGAGGCTGCCCCCATCACCCAGTGGTGTCCTGATAAACATTTAGCAATCAGCTCTCCACTTGATCAGTGACTCGGACGGTGGGAAGAGTCACACATACCGGTTCTTGCTCTGTGTGAGAACCAGCTGCAGCTACCACCCTAGTAGCTTAATAGAAATCACGTGACTAAGGGAGATGGGAGCCCCTGGGAGGGCTGAACCCCAGCAGCAGTCACTCATGAGGTCAGCTGGGAGTTGGGGGTACCCTCTACTTCACTCATCCCCTACTCTTTTTTTTTTTTTTTTGGTTTTTTTTTTTTCTGAGACAGGGTTTCTCTATGTAGCTTTGCGCCTTTCCTGGAACTCGCTTTGGAGACCAGGCTGGCCTCGAACTCACAGAGATCCGCCTGGCTCTGCCTCCCGAGTGCTGGGATTAAAGGCGTGCGCCACCACCGCCCGGCTCATCCCCTACTCTTATGTACCTCACTTTCCTACCCTTTCCTTCTTCTCTTCCTGCATCCCTTAGGCCGTGAGGGATAGCTGACGTTCACACATACATCCTTTACCTTGCTTCCTCCTACTGTGGCACGGGCTGCCAGCAAAACCAGGCCGGCTTCCAGAGAGAAAGGCATTTTGCAGAACGGTCTGCAGCTGAGGATGAAGGCTGTACGTTCTGGAAGCCTGGCGTCACTTCTCAGGGCCCCCACTCCCAGCATGAAGCTAGGAAGAAACTGGACTAGGTGATTTCAGTCTATTTTCCGGAGCTGACATATTGGCATTACATACATATTCTGTATTACTAGATTCTTCCAAACTCTACTCAGTGAGACGTTTTCTTAGAACTCATGTGGGTTGGGAAAATTGATCATTTTTGACGAGGCGGCAGGAGAGCAGAATAAAGAGGAGACGAAAGTGAAAATGAATCAATTTGGAAGAAAAGAAGACAGGAGGAGAGGGGAGAGGAAAAGAAAGGAGAGAACGGGGAAATGTAAGGAGGAAGGAAAGGAAAATGAGAAGGGAAGGGGAAAGCGGAGAGGCAGTGGGAGTTGGCAGAGAGCTGGCCCTGCATTCAGAAGGCAAAGTTAGCAGAGGCATGGGGGAGGGGAGGAGAGGTCAGAAGTTTTGCTAGCTGTCACAACCCATCCTGTTTGTGTGATCTTGAGCTGGAGACATTCTTCCTTACTGTGCCTCAGTTGCACTAGGCCACTCCAGGTGGCCTGGTTCGGGACACAGCCCACTCCTCTGCCCAGGGCCAAGGCTTCGCTCTGCCTTCTGAAAACTGAAACCACAAAATTGGCTTGTGGTTGAGTGCATATCAGTCAACGCTATTTAGCTTGGCTTCCTAAGATGACTAAAGGGGTTAAGAACCCCTCTCCTTAGACCCCTAAACCCCCAGGTTTCCTCTGGGGGCATTTACTAGAGCCCAAGAGCGCCAATACCTCCCAGATGTTGGTAGCATCTTTCCTTTTCCTAGCTTCCTTATCCTGTGCTTGGAGTAGGGAGGGGTGTGTGGGCAGAAGATATCAGGGTCCCTGGAAGAGTTCATCTCCATCCGCCTCTCCCTGCTGGAAGAGTTCATCTCCATCCGCCTCTCCCTGCTCCACTTCCCAAGGATCAGTCCCTGATGAGGCAGGGTGGGTTCTCTGTCTAGGGCCTAAGTACCAGCCAAGTCTCTGGCATAGTGCTGGAGCTAAGGACCGACCCTTAGGGCAGAATCCCCCCTATGCCTCCGTGTGACCTGGATAGACCCTCTCTCGGAAAGTTCTGCTGATGGTCTTTCAGGCAAGAATGGTGCAGGAGACAGTAGCCAGGTTCCACATGCCCAGTCCCCACCCTGGGTTGGAGGCCTAGGAGAGGTCCTAAGCTCTGGTTTTCCAGGGTCGCCTGTCTGTCAGGTGATCCTAAGTTCAGGGGAGGTGGGCGGAGAGAGAGAGACGCTTTCTTTTTTCTCCTGGGATTCTTGGCCTCTTTTCTGGCCTCCTTGGGGTGCAATGATGGGAACATGGAGGGAGGAAGTAGCATTTCCCTTAGTATTCCGTAAAGGCATCCTTTAGCGAGTTTGCCATTTCCATTGAGCAAACGCAGCCGGAAGGCTGGTCGGGACCCCAGCCGGGATCAGGAGGCGGCTCTCCAGGCCCCGCCCACACAGTGCCTGCCTGCCCCGCCCCTGCCGAGGCTCCCTGCAGCAATTGATTCCCGCCACCGACCAGAAGCACGCGCCTGGAAGTGGGCTCCACCCAGACTCCGGGGTCCTCTTCTGGGGACTCTGAGCCAGCCTAGTTCCCATTAAGCGCTCTATATACTCTTTTTGACATGAAAAGCTTGGACTCTTACACGCGCTGAACTTTGGTGTGCCTGTCCTGCTAAGGGAGGAGAGGTGCCTGCTTTTCCCTGGCACCTAACTCCGCGGTCCCCTCCGGTGCCCCGGTGCTGCTCTCTTTCTGACTGTCCACCAATCTTTAGTTTCCCCCTCTCACTCCTCTTTCCTGTTTTCATTCTCTCTCCATCTCTCTTTCTGTTTCAGCCTCCTCACTCTAAACCTCAGGCCACTCTCTCTGCAAGACCCTGCTTCCCTTAGGAGTGGGACCCTCCAGACTCCCGTGCCCTCATCCAGGGCCCGAGGTCTGCTTCTGATGACTGGGGGTGATGTCTGGAGCCTTGGAAAGTGGAGGGTCCGCAGGACGTAGCCTGCGACTTGAATCCTTCCAATTAAGTGCTGGTGCCCCGCTTCCCGTGGCAAAGAAGAGGTAGTATTCTGATGTGGAAAGTACCCACCCCTCATAAACCTCTGAAGCCTGGCACCCGGGAGGCAGGAGAATCTGGCGTCAAGGCCAGCCTCTGCTACACAGCAAGTTCGAGGCCCGTTTGGACTACATGAGATTTGTCTCAACAAACAAAACACCTTCGGAGTGCCTCCCTCCGAAGCCAGTGGACGGACCTTTTCCCTGCAGGGGTGGAGGACATTGAACTCCCCCATACAAAGGGCAGGGGCACTCGCCGTACCGAGAGGAACTGATGGACATGGGAAGGGACCAGGAACCTATGTGTATGGACACTGGTCTTGCGTCATTCAGTGACACTCGAAGTGTGATCGCTCCCTCTTCCGCTCCGCCCTCCCTGACGGGAGCCCCTCCCCCACAGCCCAACGTGTGTTCACGGCGCAAAAGCACCCGGCTCTCTGAAGGGGGTGGGGAGCTGCGCTGAGGAGGGGGCAGGAGAGGAACAGGAAGGCAGGTAGGCCCACCCCCGCCAGTGCCCGTGCCCCCCGAGTCCCGCCTCCCCGTGGTTGACTTTTCCCAGCTTCGAGGAAACACCTCCTTTTAGCGGAAAGCGAGATGGTGTGGGGAAGCACTGACTCTCGGGCACAGGCGTGAGCCTGATTTTCCAGTTTGGGCGGGGCGGAGAGAGATGGCACTGGGGACGCCCGGGACAGGGGGCTGACTCAAAGCCAGAACCACAGGGCTCCTTCACTGCACTGTCGTCGGAGAACAAGAAGCCACCAGGTTTATAAGAAACTGCGATTCATCTCTGTCCTCTTCCACCCGTCTCTAAAGGGATTGAGGCTAGACTCGAGGAAGAACCTGTAGTCCGTGGGCATGGAAAGGACTCTGTCTCAGAAGATCTTTCTCGGAGTCTTGTTTGTTGAAGGAGAACGGCATGTTAAGGGTGCAGATCTTGAGAAGTATCTGGAGCCAGAGGGTGGGCCCCTGACCTCCCAAAATGTTGTCAAGCCCCCTGCTTATCCCCAACCCTAATAATAGTCTTTAAGTTCCAGTTTGTCCCCAGGCTACTTCTGCTGCTTCAGTGAGGACATTCAGGCCCCCCAGAATGGCAGCCAGTCCTTGGGCATGGAGAGAGACAGAGCAGCTGGTAGCTGGTTCTGCTTCCCACTTCTTCACTCCCAGGTCCCAGGATGAGAAGCAAGAGGAAGAAAGCAGTTTGGCCCGCAGGACAGGCTCAGGTGTCCCAGCCTTAGGGAGTGCAGCGCCACCCACAGGGCCCATGGGAACCACCCATTCCTAAGGGCTGCCCAGGCCTGCCCAGGACCTTTCCACTCTGATGCAAGCACATGCCTGCCCAGACGTCCGTCCGGGAGTGGGCTCAGCAGCCAACAACAGGTATCTCAGAGGGACCAGGAGCATCTCTGCTTCCCACTCCTGCTCAGGATTCCAGGGCCTTTCCCATCTGGACCTATATTCCCACGTTCTCTTCCTGTCCAGCCTGCTCTCAGCTGCACGACTGTGCCCATCTCTGACCCTTGCTGTCCCTCAGTTCATAAAGGTGATGGAGTTACTGAGTAACGGGGTCCAGTTCTGCAGGGTCAGCAGACAGAAGAGGATTGCGGGAGTGGCGGAGGAGTGGAGATGATACTCGGTGATCTAAGGAGGGTTTCCAGGCTTCCTTTCTGCAGGACTCCCGAGCCAAGGCTGAATTGGAAAAGGCTCCCGGAAACGGCTCCAGTCTCAGGACCTGGTGCCACTACGCTCCTCCCTCCTCTCTTCTCCTAACGCCTTGCTCTGTAGCCCAAAATGGCCCAGAAATCAAGGCCATCCTCCTGCCTCAGCTTCCTCAGTGCTGGGATTCCAAGCCTGTGCCACCCCCTCAGCCTGAACTTCAGTGTCTCATCTGTAGCATGGAAATAGCAGCAATGTCCCCTTCACACAGAAGAGGGAGGCCCCAGTGACAGGGTCCAGAGTCCCAGAGAGGCATATCACTGCGTCACCCACTCTGTGACCTTGAGAATCTATTAACTTCTCTGTGCCTCTGTTTCCTTTCCTCCATCTGTGAAATGGGCAGCATGGTCCCTGCCCAGTGCAGATAGAATGATATCAAGGGGTGTCAGTTGCCTGCCGCGTTCCTCTCTCATCCCTTCTCGTACACCCCAGCAGCAGTTCAAGGGTGGTGGGGGCAAGCAGAAGAACTGGGGTTTTGTTTCCGAATCCACTGAGGAAGGGAGTAAGAGGAAGCAGAAGTCAGCTGTGGTGAGACGTCCAGAGCAGCAGGTGTTCTGGAACACAAGCCATTCCAAGGCCTCAGAGCCTGGGTCAGTGTCCACATGCCCCTGAAGGGCAAGGAAATGGGTTGGCATTTCAACTGCCTCAGTTGCTAAGGACTTGCCTGACCCTGAGGCTAACCTCCGCTCCCTGGCCCACAGTGTCAGAATCCGCTGCCAGTGACAGAGAAGAAACAGACGGGCGGTGGGGGGGGGGGGGGGGGAGGCAAGAAGAAGGGGCACTGATGGGCCGCCAAGCCAGGCGCCTCCCGGCCCCCCCCCCCCCACCCTCCCGCCACCAGAGATGCCGTCCAGGCCATTTCTAGGTCCTGCACAGAGTGCCAGCTGCCCATGCCCTAGCGGGAGGAGGTTGCCAGGACTCCTTGTGACACTTGCTGGGTCGCTGAGAGGGGTGAACAGTAGACATCAGGCCCCGGGGAGATGGCAGACTTGTGTGTCAGAGCGGATCTACATCTGGGGTGGTAAGTGGGGTTAATCTCAAGGTCAGATCCAGCCAATCCATTTTCATGCCAACATGGCCCTGGGTGTCCTGCATGGTGGCAGCTGAGACTCAGGTGTCCCCTTGACTAGAGATGGCACCATGCCTGGCTTATCCCTCCACTATAATTATCTATTTTCTATCATTATCTTTAGGCCGGAACCTAGAGTTCCAAGGACCCTGGACAGCCCTTTCTGTTCCCCATTTCAGAGAGCTCAAAAAGAGAGATGGGATTGAGAGTGAAGGCTTGTGGGAAGATGGCTCAAAGGATGCCCAGCCTCAGGGAAGGGTAGAGACCTGAACTACCAGGTACTCGGCCCCTGTTTGCTCTGTTCCTGGAGATCACCCTGTGCTCCCAGGACGCAACTCATGCTCTGCCTTTCCCAGGCTACTACTGTTATGATGTTCACAGGAAGGAGGGGAACAAGGAAGCTCTCAGAATAAGCCGGAGTGCCAAGGTGAACCCCAAACAGAACGCAGAGTTGGTAAGGGATAGCGGGGAGGCAGTTTGGAGAAGCAAGAAACAGGGTGAGTCGGCTGTCTTTGCAGCAATCAACCAGAAGCTGGCCCGTGAGAAGGACTTCCACATGGGGTCTCTGGTGTTGGTGTGCAGGGAGGGTGCCGTGGATGGAGGAAGAGCTGTGGAGCCCTGCCTTTAAGAGGAAAGTAGCCAGAGGGGCCTGAAAGCAGAATTCCAACCCACCCATGAACAGAGCTGGAGAGGCAGAGGCCTGCCGGGCCAGCAGTCTTGTTGTCCGCTGCTCAGCTCCCCCCGCCCCTGGAAGTCCTCCTCGGCACCCCCGCCCCACGAAAGCCCACAGCCCTGGGGAAGCTGTGTGGCCTTCTCACCACGGACCCAGTGCCGGCTGTGGCTTCTTCCTTCTGACCTATTTTTTAATCATTTGATAAGATCCCCCCCGCCTCCCAAACCAAACCCTGGCCCCCTGGGCCCGTCAGCTCCACCGCGTGTCAAAACCGCCCCTGTCACTTTGTGTTGCTTTCTTGGTCCAGCAGCCCCTCCCCTCAGGGCCTGAGAGCGAAGGCTAATTACCCAGCTGCTGAGTGGCCCCCCCACCCCTACCACTCTACCCCCAGCCCCAAGAGAGGGGGCCCTGGAGGCCTGCTGCTGGGAGAAGCTAGGACCTCCTTACTCTCCTAGTGCAGGGCAGGACAGGGCAGGAAGTCCTTCCTGCTGTCTAACCTCCATTCTTTCCTCTGTCCTGCCCCTAGTGGTGCTGAACGGCAGATGCAAGGGCTGATGGTCTAGACTAGAAGGGACTTTGGGGCATCTCCTCTAGGGACAGGAAAGGTACCAGACTTCTGACCTGAATTTAGAGATGTCCCTCTGGCTCTCACGGGATTGTAGAGGACGGTCTCTGCCAAGTGTCTCATTTTACAGGGCAGAAAACTGAGGTACAGGGAAAGAAAGGGACAGGTCCAAGGTCATGTTGGGCTGGTGGGGGAGCTAGGATCAGAACCCAGAGCTTCCTGTCTGTCTTTCTGTCTGTTTCAGTTTCCCCCCGTGTGTGCCACAGGTCCTGTCTTCCTCGACTGTGTCTCCACATATATTTATTTGAAGATTTTATTTTGTAATGTGTGCCGGTGTTAGCCTGCATGTATGTGTGTGTACCACATGAGTGCCCGGTGCCCTTGGAGGCCAAAAGAGGGTGTCAGTTCCCCTGGAACTGGAGTTACTGATGGCTGTGAGCCGCCATGTGGGTGATGGGAACCAAACTTCCGTCCTTTGCGAGAGCAGCCAGTGCTCTTAACTGCTGAGCCGTGTCTCCAGACCCCCACTACACACACACACACACACACACACACACACACACACACACACACACACACACACTTTGATTTTTGGAGACAGGGTCTCTCACTGAATCTGGACTTTGCCAATTTGGCTACACCGCCTGGTGGTCATTGGGCCCCAGGAATTCTCCTTTCTGTCTCCTTCCCGTGCTGGGACCACAAGTGTGTGCAGCAGGGGTGAAGATTTACTCAGGTCCAACAGTCCATTTTTCATTGTTTTGATTTTTTTTGTTTGTTTGTTTTCCGTTTTTATTTTTGAGATGTAGCCCAGGCTGGCCTGGGACTCAGAATCTTTCTATCCGAGCCTCCTGAGTACTGGGATTTCAGGCATGTGACACCATACTTCCACCTTAGTTTCTATGTAACTCAGTCCTTACCCGCTGAGCCAGGCACCACCCTGTGTCCCCTGTGAGCTCCATCCTCAGGCCCTGGGGCTATGCAGCTTGTTCCACACACTGTTAGAAACTGATTGAGCAGTTTCTCGATCTCTCACCCAACTTGTACCTGCTGTCCCCTCTTCCCTCCTTCCCTGGCAGGTCACCAAATGCCCCATATCACCTTATCCTGTCATGTTAGCAAGAAGGACAAAGCCAAGGGTCTCAAAGGAGGCACCATCCCAGATGCACAGATGTGCAGTAGGGCCCTGAGAGTTGGACTGACCTTGAGACTCTGACAGAGTTGGAGATGCAGGGACAGACAGACAGGAACCCAAGACAGACAAATAGAGACCCTATGTTCAGTCCGGCAGGTGTTTTTGTTGTTTTGGTTTTAGTTATTTTTCAGATAGGGTATCATGTAGTCCAGGCTAGCCTTCTACTTGACATGTAGTTGAGGATGACCTTGATTCCTCATCATCCTGCCTCTGCCTCTCAAGTGCTGACATTATAGACAAGTACCATCAAGGCTGGCAAGATGGAGCAGTTGGATAGATCCAGAAATAGAGGTAGATGTGGCCAAGACACGCTAGGACACAAGGTCCTAGAGACATGTACAGGCTACAACCAACAAGGCGGAGAAGCACCAACTCAAAAAGCTTCAGGCATGGTGGCACACAACTTTAATCCCAGCGCTCAATAGGCAGAGGCCAGCAGATCTCTGTGAGTTCGAGGCCAGCCTGGTCTACCTAGTTCTAAGTCAACCAGTACTTCATAGTGAGACCTTGTCTCAAAAAAGAAAGGAAGGAAGGAAGAGAGGGAGGGAGGGAGGGAGGGAGGGAGGAAGGAAGGAAGGAAGGAAGGGAGGAAGGAAGGAAGGATACAGAGAAAAATACAAAGACAGCTACAGGCAGATAGGCTGTAGGGAAGCTCAGGGGCCTGGAGAAATCAGGGTCCAAGCAGGAGATGTCTGTGGCCAGAGCCCTGAAGTTAGCCCATAGGAAGCATAAGGTGGCATAGCCAGACTGTTCCAGAAGCTATGTGTAAGATGGGATAGGGACAGAGGAGCCCAGCTACACAGGAGTTAAGGCCACCTCTCCAGCCTTTGCCCTGGCTCCTCTCTCCCTCCCGGGCTCAGCTCCCTTTACCCAAGGCCCTGGCATTCCCCCACCCCCACCCCTGGTAACCAGACCCTGCTTCCTGCTGAGATTAAGGCCTGCCTGCCAGATTCCCTGGGGGGGAAGAGGCACCATCTCCCCCAGGGCCTTCCAAAGCTTGTACTTGCCCTCAGTACCCTAGCAATCCTTGTGATTACAGGCTGCTCCTGTGGTAATGTTAAGGGGACCTTCATCCCTAAGGTTGGGGTGCCGGTGGAAAGCAATGGGAAACTTAGGTGAGGGGGCACAGCAGCACAGGACTGGGGTGGTGTCTAGGACCAGAGGGTAAAAGTTACCCATCTTGAGAGGTATTCAGAGTGGCAAAGAGCGACCCCAACCCAGGAGTGAGAGCCTGGAGTCCTTGACCTTGGAGTAAGCCCTGGGTACTGGGTGCTGGGGATCCCCACCTCCTGCAGCTGTCACTGTTGGGGGTGGGGTGTGCTCTCCAGGTGCTTGTCAGGGCCCTGCCCCCTCCCTGCTAATCCGATGGTTCCGGCCATAGCGATGCTCTCTGAAGGACTGGCAGTCTGGAGGACCCAGAGCAGGGAGGGCTCCAGGGTGGGCGGATAACAGAGTGAGATGCCCAGGGAACTCTGGTAGGCTGGGTAGGTGTGGGGGTAGAGCTGGAGGTGGGGCCTGGCTTGCGGGCTGATCTTGAGTGAGACTGCATGGCATGTCCGTGCACATGGGAGTAACCGGTCCATGCAAAGCTGATGCCAGTCTGCTTCCGGGGGCCGAAGTGGGCTGAAGTGCTGGACAAGTCTGGGGCCCATGGTCATCTACCTATCTAGGAGCCTTTGGGGTCGGGGACTGATCCTGAATTGAGTCCCCAGAGTTCCCAGGGCCTAGTTTATCACAGCCCTTGGGGAATGGGGGTGGGGGGTGGGGGGGGGGTGGGAACCGGTGTATGGGGTCGGGAGGGAGGCAAGCCTATCCGTCCTGAGACCAGTCTTCTGACAGAGGAGTTCTCTTCTGGCCCAAGGCTCTAGAGGGACTGGGATGACTGTGAGGGGCCCTTTGTGGAGTGGAGCAACCACCTAAGCTAGAGGGTGGGGAAGGGAAGCAAAGGATAGGCGGACAGTTCACCACAGCCTGGGCCTCCACTCTGCTCCTGCCTTAGGCCAAGGCTCTTAGCCTTTATAGTCTAAGAGAGTCTTTTTCTCTGACAAGGAAACCAATAGATCACCTGGCTAGTGAGGTTGAAGTTGGGGGGTTCCCACCAAGCCACCTGTGGAAGATACCATTTTCCTCTGTTGGGCTTTTGGTACCCCCCAAAGCCTTTTAGCCTCTGAGGTCTTCGCTCTCAGGCCACCTCTTCCTTGCTTCCCCCCTCTGGGGCCTGAGACTTTCTCACTGAGTCACAGTTAAGTCTCTGACTTCATGGTTTCTTGACTCTGAATCTTTCATGAGCATATCCTCAGCCTGGCATTGCCTTCCTCTGCCGGCCTCACACACTGTTCTAGCCTCTGTGGTTCCAAAGGCAGAGACTTGGCTCCTGGTGCCCTGAGCTCTGAGCCACTGGCTGTACCCAACTCCCCCCTCAATCTGTTTCTTCCCTTCGCTGAACCCCTGGGATGGAGGGGTTGGCCCTGCACATGTTCAGGAGAGGACAAGGCCCGCTGGTGCATCTGAGGAGAGGAGCCATCTGGCTTCCAACGTCCTCCATCCCTTAGTCCCTGGCACTGGTACATCTGAGTTGGAGATAGCAGAGACGAAGAGGAGGGGGCCGGGAAGTGGGGTGTGAGGCATCCCTGAAGGCCATTGTCACCTCAACCCAACACGTTGACTAGTCTGTCGGGCCCCAGAATCGGCATGTCTAGGAGCAAGTCCCAGAAACCCACATGACAGCTAGCTGGACTAGGCGGTGGCCTAGAGGGATGATGGGGCTGTGTGGCCTTGCAGGAGGCCCTGGAACTCTATGTCTCAGACTGGAAAGAAGTCTTGAACACCTGGAGAACACCACAGGGTGCGGAGAGCCAGTGTCAAGTTTAGCAGCAGCCTCTCCCTGGTCCCCGATTTTCAGATCTTTTCTAGAGGACTATCAGACTTTTCCTTGTCTGTGGTGCTGGGGATGGACCTGAGGCTCTTACACATGTCCGGTACGTCGGGAATGTGCTTCGCTACTAAGTCACACCCCAGCCCTTGGTAGTTCTAGGAAGAACACTGGACTGGGAGTCTGTACCTGACCCTCAGCCCTAGCTCAGTGGCAAAGAGGCTGTGTGACTCTTGAAGCATTCTGTCTCCCATGTTACCCATCCATACTGACTTCTGCAATGGGATGCTGGCTGGATCCACCCTGGGTATCCGTCCTGTGTTTCTTCACTCCTTCCCCATCAGGGCCAGCCTGTGGGTAGCATGTGCTGGCAGAATGGGAGAGGGGCTGGGAGCAGCAGCCACAGGGAAGACAGGGGATCCCATGGGGCCTCCTCTCTTCCAGCCTCTCTTCCCACCTCTCTAACCCTGGGGACTGGGAAGGGGGTGAGGTGGCGGCAGGAAGAGGAGGTGTCACTGCTAGGGCTCTTCTTCTCACCCAAGCTGGCAGAGGGGCGGGACTGGCAGTGGTGACACCAGGGCCACTCAGCCCCCGCTTTTCACAAGCACTTTCTTTTTTGGGTGGAAGAAATTAGAGGGAGTTGGGGGGGGTGAGGATGGTGAGGAATCTAAGGCTAATAAGGCAGGTTCTATGAACCCACCGGATTATGGGGAGACCATGCTTAGGCCCCCTTTCTTCCAGCGACATGTTCCCAGGACCACCCAGCTATGACAATCATAGTCCCTTCTGTTCTGCACAGCTTTTTGGGGAGCTTAGAACATTCTGTTCTGAAGCAGGGGGATGGATCACTTGACTTGAGGATCAGCGTGGAAGAGGGGCAGGACTGAGGAATGAGACCCCATTTGGCCTTTCACTATGGGACACTTAGTAAAAATGTTCCCCCAAGGAGTGCTTGGTGTTCAAAATCTTTCCTTCCTGGGGAAATCAGTCTTTCTGATGAATCTTAGAAGCCAAATTTTCACAACAGGTAGCCAAGGGTCCCAGAGTCACTCCACCTTCTCAGGCATGGGGAGCAGGGGGAAGGGGGTGAGGAGGATGCCAGACCTCAATTCCTGGTGCTATCATGTATCCAGGCCCATTCTCAGGAGATGCGCTGGTTGTCTCTCCTCACCCTCCCTGGGTCATGTCCGTCTCCTGGGGTCCCTCGCTTCACCTTCACCTGCCAGCTTGCCTCTTGGTTCAGCTCTAGTTGAGAGGAGAGTGTCCCTCTGGGCCCCTATGGGTGAAGCCCTATTGGGCTGGGACAGAAATGTAGTGATGAGGTCACCCCCCCACCCCCAGGGAGAAGTGGGGTGGAGCAGAGGTGAGGGAAAGAAGTCACCCTTTTAACCAAATAAAACTATGTGGAAGTATTTTTCTGGATCATTCTTTAAAACGTAAATCTTTATATATATTTGACGTGTAAAGAATCCATTACACCTTGCTGATAAAAAAAAAAGAATCCATGTGACAAAACAGACTTCAATATTTATGTGAAATTAGATGATGTGTGTGTGTGTGTGTGTGTGTGTGTGTGTGTGTGTGTGTGTGTGTGCATGTGCGTGTGCAAAGACAGAAACACAGGGAGGGTCTATACAGGAGGGATATCTGGAAGGGTGGTCTTCAAAAATGTTGATACTGGCTGTTTGGGAGCTAGAACTGGGGGTAATCTGTATAACCTTGCTTTTCTGCATTGCCAGATTTCCTATACAAAGATGGCTTAGTGTTGGGGCCAGCAAGATGGCTCAGCAGGTCAAGGCACTTGCTGTCTAAGCCTGATGACCTGAGTTCGAGATCCAGCACCCACAAAAGGACAGAAGGAGAGCACTGACTGCACACTGTTGTTCTCTGAACTCCAAATATGCACACATGCACACACGCCCACACACGCCCACACATGCACACACACGCCCACACATCCACACAATAAATACATAACTTTTAAATGATGCTTTATTTTTATTTACTTATTTTTGAGATAGGATCCCACGTGACCCAGGCTGGCCCAAATTGTGGAGAATGACCTTAAACTTTTGGTCCTCTACCTCCCCTCTCAAGTGCTGGGATTACAGGGTTTGGCCCCACGCCCCATCTGTTCAATGCTGGGGATGGAACCAAAGCTTGGTGTATGCTAGGCAAGTACTCCTTCAACCGAACTACAGCCTCAGCCCCCAAGGATGTTTTTTCTTTCCTAAGAAAACTCCCAATGGGGTTCATTTTCAACTGGGAGAAGAGAGATACTTCTCAAAACGTGTGGCTTACCTTAGCAGAATAGAACAGTGGAGGAAGGACACTCCTCCATCAGAGCGTGTGCTGGGCTATCAACCAACTCTGAGTGCCTGCTAGCTTCCTCTCTCAAGAATGGAAAATGCAGCACACAGAGCCGCTGGTGTTAGGTTCACAGCCCCCCGCCCCCAATACGAATGTTTATTTCCCCCAGCCTACCCCATCAGGCCTGAGGGACTGACTTTCAGGCAAAGGAAGTGACTTACCCGGGTCCCACACACCCGAATCACAGGCAGAGTCAGCCCCGGGACTCTGAACACTGACAGCCAGAAGCGCTACTTCCCGTGTCTTTAACTGGCTGCTTCGCCACGTGAACGAGCTTTTGTGGGAGCATTTCAGCCAGCCCAGCCCACGGTGGCTGCTTTGGGTGCAATGCTTTTGGGAGCTTGTTGTCCAACAGCTTCCAAATCACCTCTTGGGCTAGAGGGACAAACATCATCGCTCCGGCTGGGGTGGTGGTGGTGGTGGTGGTGATGAGGGGGCTTTAGCCAAAAGAAAGCAGGCAAACATTTCGTGCAAAGTCACAGAGCCTGGGCATACAGGAGGCAGCAACAAATATCTGCTGAATATGTGAAGTCTAAGTAGCTCCGAGCCTGCCAGAGCGGTGAGAATGCTCAGATGGTCCCATCTGGGGAAAGGGCCTTTGCTGTACCTTCCAGGATGGGCGGAATTTCCTGGGGAGAGAACCCGCTCGAGTTTCAGGTGGCAGGTTGACTCTCCCAGATTCGGGGCGCACAGAGACTTACTGGTCTCCACTGGGGGGGGGGGCTTCAGTCCTCACCAAAAGCGAATTCGCGCTGTATTAGCCACGAGGGGGCGGGGCGAGGCGGGGCGGGGCCGAGGTGGCGGGGTGAGGGGACCCAAAGAGCTTCATAAAGCCACAGCGAAGGCCGCCGCGCCGCTAGTAACAGCGGTCCGCTGGAGAGGGAACCCCGGAGCCGCTGCGCGTCTCCCCAACGCGCGCTCGGGGGCCAGGCGTCCCAGCCCGGGTTCGAGGGGCGTTCCTCTCCTCCCCCGGACTCCACCCCCGACACCCCCCGCCCCGTCTCCCCTGCCCCCACACCCTCTGGCCTCCTCGACGGCTGCGGGAAGGCGCCCAGCCCGCCGCGGATGGGCATCGTGGAGCCGGGCTGCGGAGACATGCTGACCGGCACCGAGGCGATGCCGAGTGACGAGGGCCGGGGGCCCGGAGCGGACCAGCAGCATCGCTTCTTCTATCCGGAGCCGGGCGCACAGGACCCGACCGATCGCCGTGCAGGTGGCAGCCTGGGGACGCCCTATTCTGGGGGCGCCCTGGTGCCTGCCGCCCCGGGCCGCTTCCTCGGCGCCTACGCCTACCCGCCCCGGGCCCAGGCGGCCGGCTTCCCTGGACCGGGCGAACCCTTCCCGCCGCCCGCGGGTGCCGAGGGCTACCCGCCTGGGGATGGCTACGCGGCCCCGGACCCGCGTGCCGGGCTCTACCCAGGGCCGCGAGAGGACTACGCACTGCCCGCGGGGCTGGAGGTGTCGGGGAAGCTGAGAGTCGCGCTCAGCAACCACCTGTTGTGGTCCAAGTTCAACCAGCACCAGACAGAGATGATCATCACTAAGCAAGGACGGTGAGTGTGCGGCGCGCGCAGAGCGCGGCGAGCTCGCAGGGCGGAGCAGGCGGGGGTCTGGCCTCCGGGGCCCGCCGGAACAAGGACTTTCCTCCCCCCCCCCCCAAATTCTGAAGCTGCACGTTTCTGAGTCTTCGTGTTCGCTGTCTGAGCTTCAGTCTTAGGAGACGAGAAAGCAGGATAGCAGTGAAGACGCCGCAAGCTCTGAAGAGCCGCGGAGGCTGAGGGTATCACACCAACAGTCAGATCAAAAAAGGACAGAGCTGACGGTGTGGGCGCAATTAGAAGTTACTTTGGTGCAGAGGAAAGGGTGACTCTTGCTTCACCAAGAGTTGGCCGGAGGGTCCCAGACTTGCTCTTTGCCTGTGGTCGCAGAGGGCAGCGGGGAAGAGAGTATTCTGGGCCTGACAGATCCTGGTCACCTCTCAGTCCCTGTGTATGGGAAACCGAAGTGTTGGGGGCAGGATCTTTTGGGATCTCGGTGTCTTCTTTGCGCTGCTGTGCTCAGGGTAGCTTTGGTGTATGGGGGGTGGCGGGACAGACTGGGATTTGGTGACATGGAGAAACGGTCGCCAAGTTTCTTTTCCGGTCTTACTTTGATATCATATGTCTGGAGAGAGAGAGAGAGAGAGAGAGAGAGAGAGAGAGAGAGAGAGAGAGAGAGAGAGAGAGAGAGAGAGAGAGAGAGAGAGAGAGAGAGAGAGAGAGAGAGAGAGAGAGAGAGAGGGAGGAGTGTGTGTGTTGTGTAGAGGCAGGGACAGTAAAACTTATGAAGGCACTGAACAGGCCAAACTCAGAACCAGTGCCAGCTGGTGTCCAGTCCCGAACTGTGCCCTTTGAAGCTGGTCCCTAAAAATGTGCCCCGGTCCTAACCCAGCTATTCATCAGTCCAGCCTGGAAGAAGATGGAGGGTTCCCCTGGGCTGTTGCCTCAGCAGTCAGGTTTGCAGCTCAGACTGCTGCTTCCGGATGGAGTCTCTTTGCTGCAGAAAGAAAGAGAAACTTGAGTTTGTGAGGGGTCATTTAGCATGCAATACCTGAGTGGACCCTCTGTGTCTTCTGGGAAGAGGCAGTGGGGACCAGCCAGGGCTCTAAATGTTCTTTGCCATTAGTGGGTTAGGATGTGGGGTGTCGGGATGGAGACTCAGGAAGTAATTGAGAGATTGAAAGGGTGGGGTTCTTGCTCAGTCCCAAAGTGGCATTACTAGAGTATATTCCCTCCAGATGATGTCTGTAGCGGGTGGAGGGACCTAGCTGCTAACTTCGACTGGTTTCAAGCTGCTGACTTGTTCTTTCTCACTGGGATGAACCGAGGATAAACCATGTGTTTGTTTATGGCCCACCCTTCGTCTCCAAAGTCTTCTGATAATTCTTCTCTGCTCCCCAGACCTGTCTCTGGGTGTCACCAGCACTGGCCGGGTTTCTAGTCCTAGAGTGTCTGAACTGGAAGGATGCAGACACTCCTGCCTCTCACTGCACAGACAGGGAAACAGGCCCAGAGACAGCAAGGGACTCTTCTGAGGTTCCGCAGCTGGTAAAGCTGGGACTAGGGCTCAGATGGTACCTGTCTACTCCTCTTTCTCCAGTCTCCCCAGCCATGAGTGGAAACAGCCACCTACGCCGTCTGAAGGCCTTTTGTGGCGCACCCAGCGTGCTTTCATTATTTCACAGAGGGTCAGGCAGGCCAGGCATTCTCCCCATTTCACAGTTACGAACACTGAGAGACGCAGGATAACCAGTGGCTTACACTCTCACACAGCAGGCTAGGTGGGGCCTCCAACTCTGTGCTTTGCGGTGTGTCAGGAGCAGGAGCCTTCTGGTCCTGGGGCCTGGCCAGGTCTTCTCAATGCACTGTCAGGCCTCAGCTTCTCCAGTCTGATGGGATGGGGTGGTCAGCATCAGCCAGAACTTAGTGATGGCTGGGCTGGGCTGGGGCCTGTCTGTCTGTGAGCTGTTAGGGGAGGCATTAGGAGAGGCGCACTCTGACTGTCACTGTCTAGACTCCCATGGCCTCCTCCCCTGTGTGTTCCTACTGCAGAATTTTCACTGGACCACTTGGGATTTCTTCCTTTCCTTTTCCCTTTTTGTTTTAGGGCTGTGATTGGAACCCAGGGCCTAGTGTACACTAGACATATTTTTTAGGACAGCTGTGGTAATAATGCACAGAGGGGTGATACCCATAACTGGAAACTAGCCTGTGCTACATAGTGAGGTTTTTTTTTTCTTCTCTTTCTTTCTCTCTGCTGTGTAGCAAAGGCTTCCTTTGAACTCCAGATCTTTTTATCTCTGCCTCCCCAGTGCTAGGATTATAGGTACATGCCATCATGCCTGGTTGACATGCTGTCTCAAAGAACCAACATTAATTTACTTTTCTTTTCAATGCTAAAAATTTAGCCCAGGGCCTTGTGCAGGCTGTGCAGACACAGACACTCCAGTACTGAGCCACAACCTTAACCAGCGGTTTAACATGACAAATCCCATTATAAAAAAGTAGAAAGCCGGGCATGGTGGAACATGCTTTTGATCCTAGCACTCGGGAAGCAGAGGCAGTCTGATCTCTGTGAGTTCAGGCCAGCCTGGTCTACAGAGTGAGATCCAGGACAGGTACCAAAACTACAGAGAAACCCTGTCTTGAAAAACAAAAAAAAAAAAAAAAGGGAATGGGGTGGGGATTTAGCTCAGTGGTAGAGCGATTACCTAGCAAGTGAAAGGCCCTGGGTTTGGTCCTCAGCTCCGAAAAAAGAAAAAAAAAAGAAAAAGAAAAAGAAAAACAGCAACAACAACAACCCCCCAAAAAGACCAAAAACAAACAAACAAACCCCCAAAGCAAAAACAAAATTAAAATTAAAAGTAGAAAAATGTAGCAGTCTTAGCTTAAAAAATGTTCAGTATTGGTCTGTTTATCCCCCTGTGGTTACTTTGTTTGTTTGATTGGTTTTTGTTTGGTTTTTGAGAGAGGGTCTCACTATTCAGGCTCAGCTGTCCTGGAACTCACTTTGTAGACCAGACTGGCCTCAGTCTCACAGAGATCTGCCTGCCCTGCCCGAGTGTTGCCATTAAAGGCATTCACCATGTTGTGGTTATCTTGAGATAGGATTTTGCCATGCAATCAAAATTAGCCTGAAATTGGTGATCTTCCTGCCTTGAATCTGTATGTTCCTCTGAAAGCGGATTTTTGTTGTTTGATTTAGTTGAGACGAGGTCTTACTTCATGTCACCCAGGCTGGCCTGGAATTCTCATTTCACCTGCTTCAGCCTCCCAAATGCTGGGATTACAAGTGTGCACTGCAACCATGCTTGGCTTGAAAATGGAACTTAAAAAACTAATGGGCTGGCACAATGGCTCAGTGGGTAGAGACACTTACTGCCAAGCTTGACATTTACTGACCTGAGCTTGATTCCCAGGACCTACATGGTTGAAAGCTAGAACTCCCTCTCACAAATTGTCCTCTGACCTCCAAACATGCACCATGGTACACGGGTACTGTGCCACCACCATCTGCAAAAGGAAAAAAGAAAAATAAAGAAAGAACAAAAAAACCAAGTCTGGAGAGACTGTTTAGTGAGTGAAGTGTTTGCTTTATAAATATGGAAACCGGAGTTTGAGCCCCAGAACCCATGCTAAGAAAACATCAGTTAGGCGTTGTGGCACAGGCCTTTAATCCCAGCACTCGGGAGGCAGAGGCAGGCAGATCTCTATGAGTTCAAGGCCAGCCTGGTCTACAGAGTGAGTTCCAGGATAGTGTGGGGTACATGGAGAAACCCTGTTTTGAAAACAAAAACCAGCCAATTAGCCAGGTGTAGTGGTGTTTGTAATCCCCAGGGCTTGCTGGCTGGGCAGCCAAACTAATCAGGGAGCTCTAGGCCAGTGAAAAACCTTGTATTGAGATAAATAAGCAGGAGCCAAGTGTGGCGGCATTTTTAATCCCAGCACTCAGGAGGCAGAGGCAGGTGGATCTCTGTGAGTTCGACGCCAACCTGGTCTACAGAGTGAGTTCCAGGACAGCCAGGGCTGTTAAACAGAGAAGCTGTCTTGAAAAACCAACCAACCAACCAACCAACTAACCAACCAACCAACCAAACAAACAAACAGAGAAACCCTGTCTTGAAAAACCAAATAAGTAAATAAATAAATAAATGATAGTGCCTGAGAAATGACACCCCAGGCTGTCCTCTGGCTCTGGCTTCTACATGGACATGCACATACATGCATACATGTACACACACACACACAAACACACACACCAATAAATAAATAAACAAACAAATGAATAAATAAACAGACAAACAAACAAACGAATAAATAATAAAATACCATCATCAAAACTGAAAAAGAAATCCCTAAATGCCTTCTGAGTGTTTCCTAAGAGTCTGCTTGCATCATGTGTGTGGCGGTCCTCACACTTTAGATCCGGGTTCCTGGTGGTTGGGGGCAGTGGCTGTTCTCCTTTGATGCCTCCCCTCGGATCAGGTTCCCAGGGGCTCCATCCTGGGAAGAAGACAGGACACACCACCATGAAAACTCAGCCCTCCCAAGCCCCACGGCCTCTGCTGTCTTCTCAGCTTGAGCTTCGGTGAGCGGGCCAGCCCATGGCTGTTTCCTTTTGCTGTAGAGTTTGGGGCTCAGGGCAGCTTCCTTTCTGTCCTCCTCCTTTGGCAGGCTGGCCTGTCCCTCTGTGGTTCCAATGACCTGCGAGTCACCACCACATCACCCACAGACCTTCTTTCTTTTTGAAAAATTCTTCCATCCCAGACCCACCCACAGCCCCTCAGCCTTTCCTCCTGGCTGACTCACCGGGTCCCTGGTCCCTCCTCTCCCACCCACCCTGGACCCACCTACTGGTGTGGCTCAGTAGCATTGTGGCATTAGATTATGAGTGGGGAGAGGTGGATGATGCCTGGTGTGATGAAGATGCAGGCACTCAAGTGGGGGCTCAGAGAGGGAAATGGACTCGCAAGCATTTGGGGCGGGCTAGAGAGACAGCTCAGCAGTAAAGGAGCTTCCTGACCATCCTGATGGCCTGAGTTCAGACCCCTGGACCAACACGGAAGGAGAGCACCGGCTCTTGCAGGTTGCCCTCTGATCTCTCCGTGCCCATGTGCACCCACAGACGAACACACACCTACAAAATAAAGATAGTAGAATGTAAGGCTTTTCTTTTTTCTTTGTTTCTTTCTTTTTGTTTGTTTTTTCAAGACAGGGTTTCTCTGTGTAGCCCTGGCTGTCCTGGAACTCACTCTGTAGACCAGGCTGGCTTGAACTCAAAGATCCACCTGCTTCTGCCTCCTGAGTGCTGGGATTAAAGGCATGTGCCACCACTGCTAAAGGCAGTATTTTAAAAAGACAAAAGAAGCCTGGTGGCTGTGGCGCACGCCTTTAATCCCAGCAGTTGGGAGGCAGAGCCAGGTGCATCTCTGTGAATTCAAGGCCAGCCTGGTCTACAGAGTGAGATCCAGGACAGGCACCAAAACTACATTGAGAAACCCTGTCTCGAAAACAAAACAAAACAAAACAAAAAAAAAAGAAAAAGAAAAAAAAGGAGACTCTGGGGTCCCTTTTGTGTATTTTTGGAGATGGAGCAACCTGGGAGTGCTGCCTACAGGCCGGGCCAGTGTTTCTGTGTGCAGTGTTGTTGTGAATGGGGTGGTAAATACAAACAGCTGATAGCAGATATTCTAGTAAGGGAGAGAGGCCGGGTCTCCGTGGGCGTGTGGGTGGGTATTAATTGCCGGTAATCCCCGCTTTCTCTGAGTGTGATTGGTTGATTATTATAATTAAGATCACTTTGGGGAGAGTTGTTGTTAAGCATCTCAGTTTGCCGTAATGTGAAGCCAGGGCGGGAAAGCAATTTCGGCTTCGTGTTCGGCTTCGCGTGAGGTCACGCCACAGCCACCGTTATTTTCCTTGCTCCGTATTCCCAACCCTCAACTTGTAATTAATGTTTTAACTTAATATTTTAATTTTTAAATATCTATATAATTTTTTTCTTTTTTCTTTTTCTTTTTTTTTTTTTTCCGGAGCTGAGGACCGAACCTAGGGCCTTGTGCTTGCTAGGCAAGCACTCTACCACTGAGCTAAATCCCCAACCCCAACATCTTATGTAATTTTTATGGGTGTATGTATGTGTGTGTGTGTGTATGTGAGTGAGTGTGTATGTGTGTGTGTGTGTGTGTATGTGAGTGAGTGTATGCATATATACTAACTACGTGTGTGAGGGAACCTATGGAGGTTGGAGGTCAGAGCTCCTGGAACTGGAATTACAGGCCGTTATGAACTCATATAGAATCAAACCCAGGTCCCCTGCAAGAGCAGAAAGTATCCTTAACCACTGAGTCATCTCTCTAGCCTTTTACTTTTATTATTATTATTTAATGATTATTTTGGGAGGGGGCTTGAGACAGGGTTTCTCTGTGTAATAGCCTTAGCTGTCCTGGACCTCAGTCTGTAGACCAGGCTGGGCTTGAACTCGCAGATCCAACTGATTCTGCCTCTGGAGTGCTGGGAATAAGGACCAGTACCACCACCAGCCAGCCGGCTTTATTTTATTTTT
Organism: Peromyscus californicus insignis; assembly: GCF_007827085.1. NCBI lineage: Eukaryota > Metazoa > Chordata > Mammalia > Rodentia > Cricetidae > Peromyscus > Peromyscus californicus. The sequence goes on from NW_026294551.1 coordinate 25,692,405, forward strand.
GAGACAGAGGCTCACTCTGTAGCTAGCCGGGAGCTCCCTGTGTCCAGGCTGCCCTGCCCTGGGACAGGCACAGTTTCTTCCTCAGCCTCCTAAGTGCTGGGATTATAGGTGGGAGCCATTATATCCCACTAACCTTTTAGATTGTTTTCATTTAGATTTATTTTATTTATGTGCATGAGTGTTTTCTTCACATGTATGTATGTCTATGAGTCGTGTGCATGGCTGGTACCCTCAGACGTCAGAAAGAGGATATTGGAATGCTTGTGAGCCACCATGTGGGTGCTAGGAATTGAACCCTGGTCCTCTGTAAGAACAAGTGTTTTTTGTTTTTATTTATTTATTTATTTATTTATTTATCTATTTAATTATTTATTTATTTATTATGTATACAGTTTTCTGCCTGCATGTGTCCCTGCAGGCCAGAAGAGGGCACCAGATTTCATTACAAGTGGTTGTGAGCCACCATGTGGTTGCTGGGAATTGAACTCAGGACCTCTGGAAGAGCAGTTGGTGCTCTTAACCACTGAGCCATCTCTCCAGCCCAGAACAAGTGTTTTTAACTGCTGAGCCACCTCTCCAGTTCCTAAATTTTTATTGTTGGTGGTGCGATATTGAACCCAGGGTCTCATGGGTGCTAGGCAAGCACTCTTATGCTGAGTTACATTCCTAGTTCAACTTTTCAGATCTAAAAAAAAAAACAAAAAACAAACAAAACAAAACAAAACAAAACCACACCACTTATTTTAAAATCTGGGCACACCCATGGTGTGTGTATGTGATCACAGCACTCAGACATAGGAAAATTGTTAAGTTCAAAGCTAACCTGGCCAGGCGGTGGTGGTGCACGCCTTTAATCCCAGCACTCGGGAGGCAGAGGCAGGCAGATCTTTGTGAGTTCGAGGCCAGTCTGGGCTACCAAGTGAGTTCCAGGAAAGGCGCAAAGCTACACAGAGAAACCCTGTCTCGAAAAACCAAAAAAAAAAAAAAAAAAAAGCTAACCTGGGCTTCATATTGAGACCCTTTCTTAAAAAAATAAGCAAAATAGGCCTGGCAATGGTGGTGCACACCTCTAATCCCAGCACTCAGGAGGCAGAGGCAGGCGGATCTTTGTGAGTTTGAGGCCAGCCTGGTCTACAGAGGGAGTTCCAGGAAAGGCTCCAAAACTACACAGAGAAATCCTGTCTCGAAAAACAAAAAACAAACAAACAAAAAAAAAAAAAGCAGAATAGTTTGTTGTTGTTGTTGTAACAAAATGTTCACAAAATGGATGATATCGAGCTAGCAAAATGATTCGGTGAATAAAGCTGCTTGCTCCCAAGGCTGATAACCCGAGTTCTAAACCTGAAACCCCCAGATGGTAGAAGGAGAGGACCAACTTCCACAAGTCATCTTCCCCAAGAGTGTCACGCCCTCTCCAGTAAATAAGTAAAAAAAAAAAGTATTTTTAACTGTGTACCATCCAATGCTGAGGCAGCTATTGAAAAATTATCCTCTCAGAGACAACTACTGTTGTGACCTCAGAAAATATTTGGGCAATGTCTTATACTTACAGAATGCAAAATGTTCTCAGGCATCCAGAGACCTCTTCCCCCCTCCTCCCAAGTCTGGACTCATGGACTAGGAATCACACAGTCACTTGCAAATGGCTACACAGAAATGCAGAGCTGTTCTTTACCTGCTCCGAGGAAGACATAGCCAGTCAGCCCTACAGAAAGTTGGTCGATGTCTGAAAGGGGTCACTGTTTTGTTTTAGGAAGCAAGGTCTCACTGTGTAGCCCTGACTGGCTTGGAACTCACTCTGTCCCCAGCCATGTCCTACAACCCTTCAAATCATCTCTAGATGAGTTAGCCCTTGGAGCAGCAGAGAGTTATGGGGTCATGACTCTGTCCCCTGAAGGTGGTGTGACAAGTAATTTTACAGAGGTGGATATGGTACCACATCCAGTCCCACTACTGCTTCCTTCCCAGCAAAGGGATATGTAATCAGGGAGTTATTTTGGGATTCTACTGTAGTGTTAGCCGTGTGTGTGTGTGTGTGTGTGTGTGTGTGTGTGTGTGTGTTTACATGTACAGGTGTGTACACGTGTGTGGAGGCCATTGGTTAACCTAGCAGGTCATTCCTCAGTCATCATCCTCTCTGTTTCCTTTCCGTCCTTCCTTCCTCCCTTCCTTCCTTGAAACAGAATCTCTCTATGTAGCCCTCGCTGTCCTGGAACTCTTTATGTAGCCCAGGCTGGCCTCAAACTCACAATGATCCATCTGCCTCTGCCTCCCAAGTTCTGCGATTAAAGGCGTGCGCCACCACGTTTGGCTTATTATTTTTTTGAGACAGGGTCCTTCACTAGCCTAGAGTTCATCAAGTAGGCTAGACTGGCTGGCAGACCCCAAGAATCTAAATGTCTCTGCCTCCCCAGTCCTTGGATTATAGGCTTATGCCACCATGTAAGGCTTCTCTTCCTCCTCTTGTAATGTGGATAGTGAGAACTCAGGTCCTCATGATTGCGCAACATCTCACCATCTTTTTAAGTGGAACTAAGACTTCCCATCTCCTTGGCTTCACCCACAATCTTCCTGTGTCTCTTGTCACTCACTAGGAGGATAAGAACAGGACAGAGGGACAGAGGGACAGTTACATGGGACTGTCATCAACATCTATCTACAAGCCTCAGTGTCTTCCAGTTTAAAGTTTTGAGGAACATTTTATATCTCAAAGGACTGCTTGATGAACTGGCTAGTGTATAAATAGAGGATTGCTAAACATGTTCTGAGGCTGGGGATGTGGCTTAGTGGTAGAGCATTTACCTAGCATGCACAGGGCCCCAGATTCTATACTTAGCACTACCAAAAAAGATATACCTTTCTATTTCTTTAGAATAGGAAGTTGGAATGAGAACTGGTCACAATATGAGAAGCACTCCTTGAGTGCTGAGGTTAAAGTTGTGCGCCACCCATGCCTGGAATATATAGAATGGATGTTATGTCAGCATATATGAACGTGAACCATATGTATATGGATGTTATGTGCGCCACATGCATGCCTAATACCTGAGAGAGTATTGGACCCCCTGGAACTGGTCTTACAGGTGGCTGTGGGTCATCACATGGGTGCTGAGAATTAAATCCAGGTCGTCTAGAGAAGCAGTTAGTGCTCTTTTTTGATGAGCCATCTCTCCAGCGCCCCCCCCTCCCCTTTTAAGACAAGGTCTTTCTATTATGTAGCTCTGGCTGTCCTGAAACTTGATATGTAGACTAGGCTGGCCTCAGACTCACAGAGATCCACTTGCCTCTGCCTTCAAAGCACTGAGATTAAAGTCGAGTGCCAAGCCAGGTGTGGCAGGTGGATCTTTGTGTGTCTGAGGCCAGCCCAGTCTGCATAGCGAGTTCCAAGACAGCCAGAGCTACATAGTGAAACCCTGTTTCAAAAATAAAGTAAAATAAAATAAAGATATGAGCCACCGCACCCTGCTCCCTATTTTTTAAAATTAATTAATTAATTTTTTGTTTTGTCTTTTGAGACAGGGTTTCTCTGTGTACCGTCCTGGCTATCCTAGAACTCACTCTGTAGAACAGGCTAGCCTCGAACTCATTTATTGTTATTTACGTGTATGTGTGCTTTTGTGAGTTTATGTGCCACATGCATGTAGGCCATGGACTGGTGAATGCCCCGGAACTGGGATGGCAAACACTTGCGAGCTGCCTGATGTGGTGCTGGGAACCAAGTCTGCATCCGCTGGAAGAGCAGGTGCTCTTAACCACTCTGAGCCATCTCTCCGGCTTTAGAGACTGTGATCTGAGTGACCTTACAATGAGTTAGTGAGAGAAATGGATTGAAAATATTTCCCCCCCCCCCCCCCCCCCCGCAGTTTTTTTTCTTTTTTCTTTCTTTCTTTTTTTTTTTTTTGGTTTTTCGAGACAGGGTTTCTCCGTGTAGTTTTGGTGCCTGTCCTGGATCTCACTCTGTAGACCAGGCTAGCCCGAACTCACAGAGATCCACCTACCTCTGCCTCCTGAGTGCTAGGATTAAAGGCGTGCGCCGCCGCCGCCACCTGGCCTCCCACAGTTTTTCAATACTTACTTCTTGGGCTAGATTTGTAGCTAAGTTGGTAGGATTCTTGTCTCGAATTCCTTAAGTCTTGGGTGGATTCCTAGCACTACACAAGCTGGGTATAGTGGTGCACACCTGTAATCCAAGCATTTTGGAAGTTGAAACAGGTAGACCAGAAGTTCAAAGTCATCCTTCTCTATAATGTGAGTTCAAGGCTAGTCTAGTGTGTAGGTTTCTTGATTGAGAGACCAGTGCTTTCCTATCCTATATGGCCCCCTGGGAGGAGGGATGTGGGAGTGAAAGGACATCCAATGACGATTTGCCACTGCTGTTCTGACAACCCTGCTCTATCTGCTGGGGCGTGAAGAAGGAGCTCAGCCATTGGAACTGGTGATGGCTCTGAGCCGGCCGCTTAAAGTGGATGGAAGAGACGGTGGTGGTATGGTTGGAGATTGGATGGTGGTGGTGACGGAAGGCCAGTGGTAGTGATGGCAGTGATGAAAGTCGTGACGCTGTGACGGCAGACAAGAAGGCAGTGGCCATAGCTATGATGGAGACAGTGGGTGTGGTGCTTAGAGCGATGGTGGCGATGATCGCTGAGTGATGGTGGCTTTGATGGAGGTGGTGGCTTGAGAGTCAGAAGATATGGTGAAATTGTTGGATGGTTAAGATTGTGGCTGGAGTGATGGCGGCGATGGCGGAGGTGGTGGAGATAGGTGATGGCTGGAGAGAGAGCGGTTGTCATCGTGGAGAGGTAATGGTGACGATGCTGATTGTGGAAGTGGTGATGTAGCAGCGCTGGAGGTTGCGATGGTGGAGACGGTGTAAGGTGATGGTGGAGATAGCGGTGAGGGTGATGGCGGTCATGATAGTGGGGGTGGTGGTTGTAATGATCGCGATAGTAGGGGCAGTGCTGGTGGAAGTGGTGGGGAGGCCATTGCAAGAGAGGGCTTCCTTTTCCGACTCTTACTCCAGAGCGGTGGGGACGGTGCAGGATCCAACGCACTAACTTTTCTTTTGCTGGGACCCAAGACTTTAAGCACAAGGATAATTAGAGCCTTCTGGACTCCTGGGGTGTTGCTGAGTTTCTGAAGACCCAGGCTTGGGGCGGGCCGTTCTGTAGATGTGGGGGGCAGGGAGGGCCGGTCAGTGATTACGGCGTCAGTGCACTGCACAGAGTGGAAGCGTCACCGTGGAGACGTGGAGCTGAGGCCTAGCCCTTCTGGGAACCATCTCTGGAGAGCTGGCTGGTGCCTTTGGCCCACACAGGAAGCATCTTAATGTTAGAGATGGTGGTTTCCAGATAAATATCTAGTCACTGATCTTTTGAGAGGAAAGCATTCTCAAGAGTCTACAGGGTGGGATGTAGCTCAGTGTTTGACAGGCACACATCAACAGTCACCAGCCCTACAAAAAGACAGGCACTGATTTATAGTGTCTGCCGATTCCCAGGGTGTAAATGCGCTCACTGTGGTTGATTCCAAGCTACCAACATGACAGGGCTGAACACAGAGCAGGGGAAGATGCACAGCTGTCTTTCCTCTGCTACCTCATACAACAGACACAAATAACCTCAAGCTCAGGCCACAGTACAGCAAAGGCAGAGGACGGAAGGAGACTTGAGGAGTGAACGCCGTGGCTTTGTAAAATGTACGTAATTGTTAAGTTTGTACACTTTAATTTTTGTTTTGTGTTTTTTGAGACAAGGTTTTTCTGTGCAGCCCTGGCTGTCCTGGAACTCACTCTGTAGACCAAGCTGGCCTCCAACTCAGAGATCCTCCTGCCTCTGCTTCCTAAGTACTGGGATTAAAGGTGTGTGCCACCATACTCAGCTAGTACAATTTAATTTTTTTTTTTTTTTTTTTTCGAGACAGGGTTTCTCTGTGTAGCTTTGCGCCTTTCCTGGGACTCACTTGATAGCCCAGGCTGGCCTCGAACTCACAGAGATCCGCCTGGCTCTGCCTCCCGAGTGCTGGGATTAAAGGCGTGCGCCACCACCACCCGGCAATTTTTAAAAAGATTTATTTTTAATAATTTCTGTGTGTGCCTATGTGTGTGTGCCTCTGTGTGTGTGTGTGTGTGTGTGTGTGTGTGTATGCCTGCATGTGCCTCTGTGTGCCTGTGTGTGCTTCTATGTGCGTCTATGTGTGTCTGTGCATGCAGGCGTCTGTGGAGGCCAGAGGCATTGGATCACCTTGGAGCTGGAGTTATAGGCCCTTGTGAGCCGCCTGATGTGGACGCTGAGAACTGAGGTCGGACCAATATGTGCTCTTACCCGCTGAGTCATCTCTCTAGCCCTACAAACTAATTTTTGGTTCTATCTGCATTTAACAACTGACAAGCTAACTTGGGGTTCGCTTGCCAGTTGGCTCTTGGACAGGTGGAGGCTGGCGGCAGCACACCGCGTGCACACCGGTGACTGGCCACGGGGCTGATGGACCCTGGGGCTTCTCTGTTCCCCACAGGCGCATGTTCCCATTCCTCTCTTTTACTGTGGCTGGACTGGAGCCCACAAGCCATTACAGGATGTTTGTGGATGTGGTCTTGGTGGACCAGCACCACTGGCGGTACCAGAGTGGCAAGTGGGTGCAGTGTGGCAAGGCGGAAGGAAGCATGCCAGGTACGACCCCCTTTCGGAGCGGTGGGCATGCTTTTCCTCCCGGGCTGGGCGCCCCCTGGTGGATTGCTCAAGCTCTTGCCCCTGAGGCGAAAGATTGAGTTCTATAGCCTATGCCCACCTCAACCTTCCTTCGGCTCGTCAACTCTTCTCTAACTTAGCAGAGGACAGTCTGCTCAGTCCTCTGCTCTCAGTGGCCCTCCCCTGCATCCTTCTCACCTTCCTCTCAGCACAAGCAAAATCCCCCATCTCCAGGGGCTGTTCAAGGGCTGCTTGGCAATAAGGTTAACTGTCCACAGGAAACCGTTTATACGTCCACCCAGACTCCCCCAACACCGGAGCCCACTGGATGCGCCAGGAAGTTTCGTTTGGAAAACTAAAGCTCACCAACAACAAGGGGGCTTCCAACAACGTGACCCAGGTAGGACTGTCAGCCCCACCTGCCCCTGAATCTGAGACCCTCTCCTCTGACACTTCCTACGACCCCTCTGCACTGTTGGAGTCCCCTCTCCTCCTCTCCTCTCTCCTCCCCTCCCCTCTCCTCCCCTCTCCTCTCCTCTCTCCTCCCCTCTCCTCCCCTCCCCTCTCCTCCCCTCCCCTCCCCCTCTCTCCTCCCCTCTCCTCCCCTCCCCTCTCCTCCCCTCCCCTCCCCTCTCCTCTGCTCCCCTCTCCTCTCCTCTCCTCCCTACACAGCCAAGGATGACCTTGAACTTCTGATCCTTCTGCCACTAGCTCCTGAGTGCTGAGATTTCGGGCATGTACCACCATGCCTGGTTTATGTGGTTCTGGATATGCATCCGGGGACTGGTGCGTGCTAGACAAGCATCCTATTAGTTGAGCTACTCTCCGCCCCATACCTTTGCTTCCTCTCCGAACTCTGGCTCTTTCCTATTCACCTTGGGAAGACAGTGAGAAGGGAGGACACTGGATCTTTGGCAGGGCTTACTCTCGGGTCAGCACAGGCCAAACCAGCCTGGGGGGCTTTTTCATCAGATCATGATTTGTAACCTTGGTGGGTCCCAGTGTCCCAGCTAGTGGATACAAAGTATCCTCACATTGAACAATCGAGGTTTTTTGTTTTGTTTTGTTTTGAACAGATTTATTGATTTTGTTGTGGGGGTGCACCAGTGCTATGCTGTGTTTGTGGAGGTCGGAGGACAACTTGCTGGGGTTGTCTGTTCTTCCATCATGTGGCTCCCAGGGGTCAAAGTCAGGTTGCCGAGGTTGGCAGCAAGTGCCTTGGCCGCCCGAGCCACCCCTACAGCCTCAATCCTGGTTTTGTTGTTACAGTCTTTTCCCCGAGGCAGGCTTTCTCTGTGTGCTTCTGACTGTCCTGGAACTCAGCTCTGTAGACCAGGCTGGCCTCAGACTCACAGATCCTCCTGCCTCTGCCTCCTGAGTGCTGGGATTAAAGGCATGCTCCACCACTGCCCGACACCCAATCCTGTTTTTTTTTTTAAATCTTGAGCTGGAGAGAGAGTTCAGTTGGTAAAGCATTTGCCTTGCAAAGACAAGGACCTGAGTCTCATCCCTAGCCCCCGTTCGTGTTAAACAAAGGAAAGAAAAGCTGGCTGTAATGGCATGAACCGGTAACGTTAGCCCTGGGGAGGCAGAGACAGGTGGATCCCTAGGGCTCACTGGCCAGCCAGCCTCCTTGGTGAGTTCCAAGCCTGTGTGAGAGACCCTGTCTTTAAAAAAGTGGGTGGTGACTGAGGTTGTCCCCCGGCCTCCATCTGTACTTGCTTACACACGAGCACCCAGAGGCACGCATGTGCACATATGGCCTCTAGCGCTAGCACCTTGGTCTCACCGACATGAAGGATCAAGAAAGTCACAAGAGGCTGGAATAGGTGCCCCTAAGAGAAGTTGCATGGTGCAGGGTGGGTGAAGGGCACAAGATGTCCTCAAGCATTCTTTCTAGTCCCACTGTAGGGCTAGTAGTCACCGGTGGGTGAATGGATCCAGTCATGAGACCACAATGGGGTCAGGAGGAAACTTCCAGCTCCTTCCACGACCCTGACATCACCTCACTCCCTCTCCAGATGATTGTCCTGCAGTCCCTCCATAAGTACCAGCCCCGGCTGCACATCGTGGAGGTCAATGAGGGAGAGCCGGAGGCCGTCTGCAATGCTTCTAACACACACATCTTTACTTTCCAAGAGACCCAGTTCATTGCAGTGACTGCTTACCAGAATGCCGAGGTGAGGGCTGGGGCAACAGGGGCCTGGGGACAGGCATTTGCTAGGGGACCATCTCAGCCTTCTTGTCGGGGGCGGGAGTCCCTGAGCCTCAGACTCAAGCAACTCTGTTTCCCCTCTCTAGATCACTCAGCTGAAAATCGACAACAACCCCTTTGCCAAAGGATTCCGGGAGAACTTTGAGTCGTAAGTACACTGGATTCGACTCGCCTTTGGGCTCTCTGAGATGGGACTGTAGATCAGTGGCCAGCATGTCCTGTCTCTGCTTTGGGGGTCTGGGGCGCAGGCAGGCCAGGGAGGGAGGAACAGGGAAGGAAGAGATATGTCTGTGACTTGTGTTCTCATTTTCTGTTTGGTTTTGTTGTTGTTGTTGTTTTGTTTTTAGCATGTACGCATCTGTTGACACCAGTGTCCCCTCTCCACCTGGACCCAACTGTCAACTGCTTGGGGGAGACCCCTACTCGCCTCTTCTATCCAACCAGTATCCGGTTCCCAGCCGTTTCTATCCCGACCTTCCCGGCCAGCCCAAGGATATGGTCTCACAGCCTTACTGGCTGGGGACACCTCGGGAACACAGTTATGAAGCCGAGTTCCGAGCAGTGAGCATGAAGCCCACATTCCTGCCCTCTGCCCCTGGACCCACTGTGCCCTACTACCGCGGCCAAGAAGTCCTGGCACACGGAGCTGGCTGGCCTGTGGCCCCCCAGTACCCTCCCAAGATGAGCCCAGCGGGCTGGTTCCGCCCCATGCGAACTCTGCCCATGGACCCTGGCCTGGGATCCTCAGACGGCCGGGGGCCAGAGGAACAGGGCTCCCCCTCGCTGTGGACTGAGGTCACCCCTCTCCGGCAGGAGCCCAGCGACTCAGGACTAGGCGAAGGAGAGTCTAAGAGGAGACGGATATCCCCCTATCCTTCCAGTGGTGACAGCCCCTCTCCTGCTGGGGCCCCTTCTCCTTTTGATAAGGAAACCGATGGCCACTTTTATAACTATTTTCCCAACTGAGAAGATACCACTGGGTTGGAGGGCGCCAACTAACTTAGAAAACAGACACGGGGCCGAGAAGCCCCCAACCATCCCTTCCCCATGTAGTGATTGGTTGGGGAAGGGCAGGTGCAAGAAGGATTCTGGGCTTCACGTGTTGCTTCCTGGCCCACAAGGAAATGTAACAGGAATGTCCCCTGCCCTTTCCTCTGCCCGAACTACAGTCACGTACCTGGTGCTGCTTCTGACCGATGGTTCCATGGAGGATGGAAAATGGACTCCAGAAAGTTTTGGCCCCAGAGGGACTTCATGGCTTCTGGCGGGAGGGTGGGGAGAGGCCAGGACTGGAGACATTACCCCGTCCCCTGCAGAGCAACTTCGAACTGTTAGTTTCTCTCGTCTGTGTTCCGTGGATTTTTATAACAGCCAGCCAAGCAGGAACCGAGAGAGGACTCAGGTGACTTTGGGTGGACTGGGTCCACCTGCAAGGAGACAAGAGATTGGGTGCAGAGGAAGGGGTTGGAAGGGTGCACATTTCACCGAGAGAGGTCACTTTGAACTGGTGTGTACACACGCTTTTTCCTTTTTTATTTCTTTGGGATGGGGAGGCTATTTATTGTAGAGAGAGTGATGTCTGGATGTATTTCTTTTGTTTTCATCACTTTCTGAAAATAAACATGAAACTGGTGAGTCTGTCCTGCTTCTGTGGCTGGTGGGAGTGGGTGTGTGGATGGAGGTTTGCTGGTCCCTCGCTCTTGTTTTGGGGGATAACTGTTAGGAACCGAACATGACCTCACTTAGGGTTAAACTAAGTTAGAGTATGTCTGCTCCTCAGCACTCTGGCTGATGGTTCATGCTGCCACGTGTGACCAAAGGTGTCTTGTGACCAAAGAGTCCATCAGCCTGTGTTGCTCAGCACCTGGGGGAAGGGAGGGTGAGATCGAGGCCGAGGCTGGGCTGGGTGGGCTGGGAGCCCAGGAGAGAGAGGACTCTTGATATATCTTTGCATTTTCACACTCCCCATTTCTAGGTTTGTTCAAGTGTTAAAGGCATAAGTAGGAGCTAGTATGTGACGTTGCCATTCTTTCCAGGTCAAGATCAGCCAAACACTAGCAATTTCATATGAATCAACCTGGTACATGGGGAGGGCTTAGGCTGAGCGCTTGACAAGGTCCTCCGCGTGAGAGCCGCCATCATGGGCTGGTGCCCACGCACACACCCGCTCTCTTCCCCCTTTACTTACTTACTTATGACAGGTTCTCACATTGCAACCCAGGATGGCTTCGAAGAGCTCACGGTGATCCTCCTGTCTCATCCTCCCAAGTGCTAAGATTATAGACACAAACCACCATGCCGAGCTTTCTAGCTCTGTTTCTTTGAAAAAAGAACTTGGACCAGGGATTGAAAGTGCTGACTGCTGACCTCCCACGCTGACGCCCTGAACCTATGTCAAAGCTGCATCTGGTGGTGCACATCTGTCGTCCCAGCGCACTTAGGAGACGGGGTGGGGGTGGAGGGCAGGCACAGGAGGATGTCTTGGCAGCTCACCAGATGACAAGCCATAAGTGTGAAGCATGGCAGAAGAAGGGACAGAGATCCCGCCACAATATGGTAAGAAAAAGTCAGTATCAGAGGACTGTCCTGATTTCCATGCACACATACACACACACACACACACATACACACACACACACACACACACAGAGAGAGAGAGAGAGAGAGAGAGAGAGAGAGAGAGAGAGAGAGAGAGAGAGAGAGAGAGAGAGAGAATAAATATTTTTAGGTTCTTTTTTAAAGATTTATTTATTATTTATACAGTGTTCTATCTGCTTGTATGCCTACGCACCAGAAGAGGGCACCAGATCTCATTACAGATGGTTGTGAGCCACCATGTGGTTGCTGGAAATTGAACTCAGGACCTCTGGGAGAGCAGTCAGTGCTCTTATCCTCTGAGCCATCTCTCAAGCCCTTTTGGGTTTTTGTTGTTGTTGTTGTTTTGTTTTGTTTTGTTTTGAGACAGTGTCTCCGTTCTGGCTGGCCTGGAACTTGGTATGTAGACTAGGCTGGCCTCAAACACAGAGATCCACTTGCCTCTGCCTCCTGAGTGCTGGAATTAAAGGCAGCCACTACCCTAACCAGCATAAATAAATGTTTTTTGAGACAGGGTATCACTATGTAGCCAGCTGTCCTGGAACTCTGTGCAAACCAGGCTGGTCTTGAACTCACAAAGATCTACCTGCCTCTGCCTTGCAGGTGATGGTTTAAAGGTGTGCACCATCACACCTGGCTATAAATATTTTTGAAAATGTTTATAACATTTATGGATTTGTTTTGTTTTTTGAAGCAGGGTCTCTCCATGCAGCCTTGGATGTTCTGGAACTCACAATGTAGACCAGGCTGGCCTCAAACTCACAAAGATCCACCTGCCTCTGTCTCCTCCTGAGTGCTAGGGTTGAAGGTATGTGCCACCACACCCAGCTATGTGTATATCTGTGGGGGTGCCATGGAAGCCAGAGGGGTATCAGATTCCCTGAAGCTGGAGTTAGGCGTGGTTTTGAGCCTCCTGACATGGGTGCTGGGAACCACACTCAGTCCTCTACAAGATCAGTAGGTGCTCTTAACTGATGAGCCACTTCTACACACCCAAAATAATTTTTTTTTGTTTCATTTTTTTGAGACAGGATTTCTCTGAGTAGCCCTGGCTGTCCTGGAACTCACTCTGTAGACCAGGCTGGCCTCAAACTCAGAGACCTGCCTGCTTCTGTCTCCTGAGTGCTGGGATTAAAGTCATGTGCCACCACTGCCTGGATTCCCAATAAATGTTTTTGGATACTAGATATAAAGCAAAGAACAATCAGACTTCAACCCACAGAACCAGGGAGGCTGTATAGCAGGGGGGACCCTAGAATGACTGTGACTTATAATAAGTTTTGGTTTTACTCAATTACTGGGCAAGCCTCAATGAAACATTTCACTATTAGGATAAGAATTTGTACTGTATCAAGCTAATACTAGAAAAATTTTAAAAAAGATAAAATAATTCAAGCCAGTTGTGATGGCAAATGCCTATAAACCCAGCACTTGTGTGACTGAGGCAGGAAGACTAACAGTTGGAGACCAGACTGGGCTATATAGTGAGACCCCATCTCAAGAAGATAAAGACTCAAATAGTGAAGAAAAGAATGACAGCTAAAAATTAGCTCAAATCCCACCACATGTGAATAATTAGCATTAACATTCAATGGGTTAGATAAGCAGAAATGGAATATAAAATTGAGACCGTACTAAAATCATGCTTTTTCTTTTTCCTTTTGATTTTTTTTAAGACAGGGTTTCTCTGTGTAACAGCTCTAGCTGTCCTGGAACTCGCGCTGTAGACCCGGCTGGCCTTGAACTCACAGAGATCCACCTGTCTCTAACCTCCCGAGTGCAGGGATAATCATGCCTTTTCTTAATGAAATCTATTGCAATTTACTTTACAGTTGAATAATACAAACACAGAAACCCCTCAGAATACAACTGGAATAAGAGAATTGTTTATTTGAGATTAAATTTTCTTCACTAGCAAAATCGTTTCCTGCACAGACACTCCGAAATGAAGGGAAAAAAAGTTTTTGAAAGGAACACTATGAGGTTAAGAAAGATGTTTTAGCTGGAGTCATAGATGGTTTGAGCCCTATGTGGATGCTGGTAATCGAACCTAGGCCCTTTGTAAGAGCAACAAATGCTCTAACCACTAATCTATCTCTCCAGCTCATCAAATTTTTATTTATTTATTTACTTATTCACGTTTTTAATATGTATTAGTGTTTCGCCTGCATGCATGACTATATACTTGTGTAGAGTGCCTGATGTCTGCAGAGGTCAGGAGAGGGAGTCAGATCCCTAGAACTGGAATTTTTGAGGGTTGTGAGCAGCCTTGTGGGTGCTGGGAATTGAACCCAGTACTTCTGGAAGAGCAGCCAATGTTTTAACCACTAGTCCATCTCTCTAGCTCTAGATCATGAATCCTTTTTTTTTTTTTCGGTTTTGTTTTGTTGTTGTTGTTTTTTTTTTTTTTTGGTTATTTTGAGGCAGGGTTTCTCTGTTCTGCCCTAGCTGTCCTGGAACTCACTCTGTAGACCAGGCTGGCCTTGAACTCACAAAGATCGGCCTGCCTCTGCCTCCCAAGTGCTGGGATGAAAGGTGTATGTCACCACCACCCAGCCAGCCAGATCATGAATTCTTGAGGCATTTCTCCATTATATTTTAGTTTATACCATCGCTCTTAAGAGACATCTTGATTCACTCGTGTTAAATTCTTGGTCCTCTCCTTCACCCTCAGTGTTCTGAGTATTGAGTGCTGCACATCTTGGTCTGAGGTCATGTGGCGGAGTGGGAGTGGGTGTGTGGCTTGTGTGTGTGTATGTGGGTGGGTGTTACTGAGGATCAAACCCACAGTCTGAGGTGTGCCAGGCAATCACTCCACCAGAGAGCTCCTTTTGCGGTCCCTCTTACTTCAGACCCTCTTTCATACTGGACTCTTAAACACTGGGTGATCCTTAACAATTCGATCACATCTAATAACAAGGCTCTCTAGGCCCCTTAACAGCATTTGTGTGTATAGGAGAGGTGGTTATCATGCGTGGGCTTCCTGTCAGAGTGATCTGGAAGGGTGATCCTGTAGAGGAACTGGCAATGGGCTGCTGGAGCTGACTCAGCAGCTTATAAAGTCTGGATGTGTTGGGAATGGTGGTGCCTTTAATTCCAGCAAGTGGATCTCTGTGAGTTTGAGGCCAGCCTAGTCTATGTAGCGAGTTTCAGGACAGCTGGGCTGTGTAGTAGAAAACCTGTCTCTCTCTTTTTTTTTTTTAAGACCCTCTGGCTGCCTCTCTCTTCCAGAAATCAGGTCACACTCCCATGCAATCTGTCCCTTAAGACAAAGAACTAACAGATGCCTGTTGTGACTGTTAGAGTCCTGAGATCTCTGAGGGACAAGCAAGCCCAGCTCTGCCCTCCCTCCCCCAGCTCTCTCTCTCTCTCTCTCTCTCTCTCTCTCTCTCTCTCTCTCTCTCTCTGGGACACAGAGTTGATGAGAAATAATGGACTATGCTCTTTGAGTTCCAGTTTATGGTCCTGCCTGGTGCTTGCTCTATACCCCTTGACAGGTAGGCCAGGTTAGACCATGGGTTATGAAGCTTGCCCACCCACAGAAAATCTCTAAGAGTCAAAAACGGCCTTGGTCATCTGGATTTGAAGGAAAGCCTCTCTCCTTCCCTCTTTAGGGTCCCAATGTGGCTATCTATGGCTGTGATTTCATATCTCTCCTGATAGTCTGTGAACTAAAGGGTCTAGGTGTCCCTTCGGGGCACCCCCATCATGCCATACCTGGTGAGCATCTCTCCTAATGTAGCCCCTCTTCAGACCTGGAGACGGCTCTCACCTTTCAGGGCCCCATCTAAGAAAGCTCTTGGGAAGGGTGCCTCAGTTCCTTTCTGTGAACCTGTCAACTCTCTTCTTTTAAGTTGAAACAGAACAGCCATAGCTTTCCCTAATGGCATCCAGTGGTATCAGATTGGTAGCTTGACATTGTCCACAGTGGGAATATTTACACTGTGGGAATCAGCCCGTACTACACTGAGGGCACAGTCCCTCCTAAAGAGCTTGTTTCCTACCACAAAATAGAGAGCGGGCATCCCCTGTAATATTTGTGCACATAGAGATCCTTCCTGAGATGATCCTTTCTCCAGAGGAAATCCCTCACCAGCTGAGAGCATTCTGTGAGTGGGGTATGAGACTGGAAAACTGAGCCCCAATTATTACCCCCAACTTTGCTGTATATGGTATGTATGTGTGTGTGTGTGTGTGTGTGTGTGTGTGTGTGTGTGTGCGCGCGCACGCATGTGTGTGCACATGTATGTGGTTGTGGGGTGTGTGCATGTGTATGTGTGCTATGGCATGTGCTGTGGAGGTCAGAGGACATCCTTGGGCATCAGTCCATCCCCTCCACCTTGTCTGAGACAAGGACTGTATTGTTTTTCTACTGTGTATGTAACTTGCTGGCTTTTGAGCTTTTGGGGATTCTCCCGGCTCCACCTTCCATCTCCTGGGAAAGGTGGGATTACAGGTGTTTGAACTATATGTCAAGCCTTTACATGAGTTCTGGGGATTTGAACTCAGGTCCTCACGGCTTGTGTGGCAAGTGCTTTTACTCACTGAGCCATCTCTCTAGGCCCTCCACTTTGATTTCCTTTTTTCCACCTTGCGGTATCCCTCTTACTGTCGTTAGTGTCCCCAAGTCCTGTGTTTGTTCTTCTTCTCTTCAGAGAAGGACATTCTCTGCTTCTGGGAGGAAGTGGTGGGGAGGCGGCTCCAGGTGCTTAGCAGGAGAAGCAGACACGAGCATCTTGACATGTCTGGATTCAGACTTCTGCCGATCTGCTAGTTCTCTGAAGGGGCCGCAACCCCTCCTACCACTGTCTCTGACTGTCCCGAGTCCTGGGACTCTACGGTTCCCTTGGAGATGAGTTAGCTCACTTATTGATAGTCCTTTCAGAAGGCATTTTAATCTACAGCCCCATTTTGTGTAACGGCGTTATTCACAAGTCCTTCCCAGCCACACAGTAAGTTAGAGGCCAGCACGGGCTACACAAGACCATGTCTCAAAATAATCAGTTAGATCATCGTCCTTCTTTTGAAACTTCTGTCCCCACCCTCTCTCCAAGGAGGCCAGATTTATACGGTGGGACCATGTCCCACCTCATGCACCACCACGTACCGTAGCATAGCTTCCTGGAAGGGGCTTGTTACATGAAGAAACTGGGATTGAGAGTAGTGAGTTTGGGTGGCATTCTAATTGAGACTGTGTGAATTGTGTTGGAATGGAACAGCCAAGTATATGAACATGCAGGAGAGAGCGTGTGTGTGTGTGTGTGTGTGTGTGTGTGTGTGTGTGTGTGTGTGTGTGTGTGGTGTCTTAGCTTTCTGTCGCTGTGAGAAAAAAAAGCCATGACCCCAAAAGCAGCTTGGGGAGGAAGGGTTTATTTGGCCTACACATTCTGGTCCTGGTCCATCACTGAGGGGAATTAAGGCAGAAATCAGCAGGGACCATGGAAGAATGCTGCTTATTGGCCTCCCCACAGCTGGCTCCGCGGTTATTCTTTTTAACTTTATGTATACAGGCGTTTCACCTGCATGTATACCTGGGCACCGAGAGTGTGGGGTGCCCTGGGAGGCCAGAAGAGGGCGGGATCCTCTAGAACTGGAGTCACAGACAGTTGGGAGCCACCACGTGGGTGCTGGGAATCAAAGCTGGGTCCTCTGAAAGAACAGCCAGTGCTCTTAAATAACGAGCCATTTCTCCAGCCCCTTGGTTTCCCTTTCTTTTCTTTTCTTTCTTTTTTCTTTGTTTTAGACAGGATTTCATTATATAGAAGCCCTGGTAGACTGGAACTTGCTATGTAGGCCAGACCGGCCTTGAACCCAGAGATCTGCCTGCCTCTGCCTTTCAAGTGCTGAGATTAAAGACATGTGCCATAGGCCTGGCTCAGTTTGATTTTTTTCTTTTCCTTTTTTCTTTTTTCTTTTCTTTTCTTTCTTTCTTTTTTTTTTTTTTTTGGACAGGGTTTCTCTGTGTAGCACCTGGCTGTCCTGGATCTCACTCTGTAGACCAGGCTTGTCTGGAACTCACAGAGATCCGCCTGCATCTGCCTCACGAGTGCTGGGATTAAAGGTTTGGGTTTTTGTTTGTTTGTTTGTTTGTTTGATTGATTTTTAAGGCACAGGATCACCTTCCCCTGGGTGGCATCACCCATAGTAGGCTGGGCCCTCCCACAATAACCATTAATCAAGAAAATGCTCTGCAAACTTGCCTACAGATCAGTCTGAGGGAGGCAACCCCTCAGTTGAGGTGCCCTCTTCCCAGAAGACTCCAGCTTGTGTCGAATAGACAAAAAATTAACCAGTTACTAGGCATCTCTGACCCCATCCTTCTGGAAGCTGAGACAGGAGAGTTGCCATGAATTCAAAGCAAGCCTGGGGTATAGTGTGAGAACCCATCTCAATGAAAGGACGTATGGGAGTGCCGTGTTAGCGTTGATTGACAGCCGAGCCGCAGCACCGGAGCTCCCTGGGCCCAGCTCCTCTAAGGCCTGCAAGGCCTCCCTGTCTCCTGCCACACTTTCCCTTTGATCTGGAGCAGGAGTGTGAGAGTTCCCAGAGCCTGTCAATGAAGACGTCCTCTCCCAGTCCTGATAAGCAGGACACATCTCTGGGAGTTAGAGGATGAAGATGTGATGCGCTCACTTCCTTTCATGGGTTGCCTAGCTCTTCCCACAGCAGTATCAACTACCCCGGGGAGTGGGGGTGGGATGGAGACAGACCACATTTTACCTCTGTGGATGTTATTTTCTGATCCATGAAAACGGGTGGCCTTGTCATTTCCAGATCTTGTTGAAGGTTTTCTTCCTTTTCCTTTTGAGATAGGCTCTTTCTGTATAGCTCAGGCTGCCCCGAACTCACACCTTCCCATTTCTGCCTGCAGATTACACCGGGCACCAGCACGCCTGACTTTCCTGCAGTATTAAGGTGACAGTTCTGTGTGAACAGCAAAGCTCAGGAAGCTTGCCATTGGACACTCCTGACCGTGGAATTAAAGATCAGAGAGATGGCTCGGTGAGGTTGCTCTTCTGGAGGATGCAAGTTCAAGTCCCAGCACCCACACGGCAGCTCACAACCATCTGTACCTCCAATCCCAGGGGATCCTCTTGTGCACTGTATGCACATGATGCACACACATACATGCAGCCAAAACACCTATACACAAAAGTTATATGATTTACATTTTTTTATTATAAAAATGTTTGGGAGTGTGTGCTGTGGGTTCAAGCCTGACCTTGACTACACATGGAACTCCAGGCCAGCGAGGGCTACCTAGTGAAATCTCAAGAAACAACCACTAAAGATGAGGTTTTTTTTTTTTTGGTTTTTCAAGACAGGGTTTCTCTGTGTAGTTTTGGTTCTTGTCCTGGATCTCGCTCTGTAGACCAGGCTGGCCTCGAACTCACCGAGATCCACCTGGCTCTGCCTCCCAAGTGCTGGGATTAAAGGCGTGCGCCACCACCGCCGCCGCCGCCACCGCCGCCGCCGCCACCACCACCGCCGCCGCCACCACCACCACCCGGCAAGATCAGGTTCTTATCTTATTGCTCCCAGAAAATGACTTGTGATTCATTCTGATTGATTTGCCAGTCATGAGCAATCACCTTTTTAAAATTTCATTTTATGTGCATTAATGTTTTGCCATGGGTTTCAGGTCCCCTGGAACTGGAGTTTACAGACAGTTGCAAGCTGCCATGTGGGAGCTGGAACTGAACCAGGTCCTCTGGAAGAGCAGCGGGTGCTCTTAACCACTCAGTCATCTCTCCAGCCCCACGAGCAGTCATCCTGACTGTGGAGTTGGAAGCAGGACTGGACACAGTCCTGGCCTAGGAGCAAACATGACCCCAGATTAAATATCCTGGCTGAGAACAAGATGGTAGAAACAGAGAGCTCTTCAAAGGAAATTTACATGCCATCTGTCCATCTGTCTGTCTGTCTGTCTGTCTGTCTCTCTTTTTCTCCATCCTGTGCTGGGATTAAATTCAGATCTTTAAGAGTGCTAGGTAGTAGCCCAATTGTCACCAGAGAGGCTTCCTCCAGAAGCTGATGGGAACAGACACAGAGAACCACAGTCAAACATTAGACGGAGCTTGGGGAACCCCTTGGAAGAGGAGGAGGAAGGATTGTAGGAGTCAGAGGGGCCTAGGCCACCAGGAGAACATGGCCCACAGAATCAACTAAGCAGGACTCATAGGGGCTCACAGAGACTGAAGTGGCAATCACAGGGCCCACATGAGTCTATGCTAGGTCCTCTGCATGTACGCTGTGGTTACTTAGCTTGGGGTGTTTGTGAGACTCAACAGTGGGAGTGGGGGTGTCTCTGACTCTTTTGCCTGCTCTTGGGACCCTTTTCCTCCTACTGGGTTACCTCATCCAGCCTTGATAATGAGATTCGTGCCTAGTCTTACTGCATCTTGTTATGCTATGTTGATATCTTTGGGAGGCCTGCTCTTTTGTGATGGGAAATGGAGGAGGAGTGGACCTGGGGAGAGAGGAGGTGTGTGTGGGGGGGGGGAAGAACTAGAAGGAGTGGAGGGAAGAGAGGCTGCAGTCAGGATGCATTGTATGAGAGAAGAAAAAGAAAGAGAGAAAGAAGGAAGGAAGGAAGGAAGAAAGGAAGGAAGGAAGGAAAGAAGGAAGGAAGGAAGAAAGGAAGGAAGGAAGGAAGAAAGGAAGGAAGGAAGGAAGAAAGGAAGGAAGGAAGGGGAAAAAAAGCACTGGCTGCTCTTCCAGAGGACCTGGGTTCAGTTGCCAGAACACACTCGGGGCAGCGGCTCACAACCATCAGGAGATCTGATGCCCTCTTCTGGACTCTTCAAGAACTGCACACAGGTGTGTGGATAAGCAAAACATCTATACACATAAAATTAGACACAAAGGAAAAAACTATATATTAAAAAATATGTTGGGGCCAGACAGGGTGGCACACACCTTTAATTCCAGCACTCATAAGGCTGAGGCAGGCAGATCTCTAAGTTTCAGGCTATCCTGGTCTACAGAGCAAGTTCCAGGACAGCCAAGGCTACACAGAAATATTGTCTCAAACAAACAACAAATATGTATCTGAGGCCCCCTTTTTCTAGATTGGAATTTCTCTGATGACACTGGTTGAAATAAATCCCACTTGGCTCTCTGTCATTTGAATTTCTGGGGATACTATGTGCAAGGAACCACGCACATGTGGTGTGTGTGTGCACAGACTCACATAATACACATACATGTAACTTAAAACATTTTTTTAAAATAGGGCTGGAGAGATAGCTCAGTGATTAAGAGCACTTGCTGTTCCTGTAGAGGACCCAGGTTCAATTTCTATCACCCACTGGTGATTCACAACCATTGGTAGCTCCAGTTTCACAGGATGTGGCACCCTCCTCTGGCCTCCTTGAGAACTAAAGCATGCATACAGTATGCTTACTTAAGCAAAGACAACACACTGTTCTTGTAGTTCACAATGATAGTCACAGGTTGGTTTTCTAGTCAATGAGATGGATGCTGGGCAGTGGTGGTGCACACCTTTAATCTCAGCACTCAGGAGGCAGAAGCAGGAAGATCTCTGTCAGTTTGAGGCCAGCCTGGTCTATAGAGCTAGTTCTAGGACAGCCAAAGCTATACAGAGAAACCCTGTCTTGAAAAACAAACAAAACCAACAAGCAACCAAACAAACACAATGAGATGGAAGTGCAAAGAAGGGACAGTTGGAATCCAGTCACATGACAGTGTAGCTGCAAAGGATTCGGAAAGGTGAGCTTCCTTCCTGGTGGTCCTTGCACGCAACTACCAATTCAAGGTTTGTTTTTTTTTTACTAATGAAGGACCAGAAGACGGACTTTGGGGACTGATGATCTGGACATACCTTCTACCCTTTTAATGTTTTGCTCTGACTTCTTGCATTGGGTGCTGCAGCTGAAATGTGTGCCACTGACCATCTGATGCTCATCCTGTGGCAGAAAATCTGCTTTGCTTGGAAACTTCAAATGAGAATCACAAGGCAGCACAAGTCACCGGTACCTGTGCCGTTCTCTCTCAGCCTGCTTCCCTGCTCACCCGCTCAGCAAACCACGGCTGTGCTGCAGTTCTGCCTCCCTGCCCCAGCGTCTTCCCACATTGCTAGCTGCTACTCACTGGGGTGCATCCAAATCCACCTCCATGGCTTATGCTTCTTCCTGAACCTCAAGATCCAACATAACCTAGTCACCTGCTGGTGTCTCAGCCTGAAGGACCCACAGCCACCTCCCAGCCCTCACTTGTCCCGTACCCAGCTGGGCTCTTCATCTCCCTGTAACCCTCTCTCAGAGAACCACACAACCTTATTCCCCCTTTCCCAAACCAGAAGCCTGTGGCTTCTAAGTGAGATCACCTGCCTCTAAACTCCCTTCGTCCTTTCTCTGGCTAAATCCCCCTAATTTTTCATAACTCTGTGGAAGGGCAACATTTTGGGCAAAGTATATTCAGGTTTCTTTTGGGCTCTTTCTAGATCAGGTGACTTTCTCTTGGGGATCCAATGCACCTGTTCAGTCCCTGTACCCCACAATCACTGTGACCCTTTCAACACTCCGGCTTTGTCTGGACTGGACACCGTTTGAGGGTAGAGACTGGGTTCCTGACATGGAGATCACGTGGCATATGGAAATGGTAGCTTCCATTGCTTGCTGGCCATTTCTATGTCGTCTTGATAATTATGTCTCTTTTTCTCTAGAGCCCCCTCGCTCTCCATGAGGGGTTTTATTTGTTTTTACTTTTTTCAAGGCAAGGTCTTGCTCTTCACCGATTTAGCCTCCAGAACACAATACTCCTGCCTCAGCCTTCTGAGTGCTGGGCGAGCTGTGGGCTGCCTTCCGCTTCTGCTTCCTCAACAAAACTGGACATGTGACCAGCCGGGTTAATTACAGCCTCCCACGTCCCCGGCGACAGTGCTTTCTAGACCATCAGTCGGCCTCTCACAGAGCCTCCCCCAGTTATGTGAACCAACACATTCCCTTTCTGTTTCAGTTGGTTCCTGACTGAAAGGGAACTCCATAAAAGCTTAATGAAGACACTAAGAAACTAGGTGGACCATCTCCCGCGTCTCCTGCCTGTCCTGTTCCCTCCGAGTGTGGGGAAGCATTTCTGCATGCTTAGACGGGATTCCATCCTCTGCTCGCACTGTGGTTCTACCACGGACCCCACTGCCCAGCGAACCCGCCTCTTCCCAGGCAGCCTGCGAGGCACTCTCTGAGTCTCCCTATGCTCAGGCTGCAGGTCTTTGCATAGGCCTCTCCTGCTTTGCCCTTCTCTCCAAAGCCTCAT
Source organism: Peromyscus californicus insignis (assembly GCF_007827085.1). Taxonomy (NCBI): domain Eukaryota; kingdom Metazoa; phylum Chordata; class Mammalia; order Rodentia; family Cricetidae; genus Peromyscus; species Peromyscus californicus. The sequence goes on from NW_026294551.1 coordinate 25,715,175, forward strand.
CCCCACCCACTCTGACTGATCCCATCTCCCTACAAAGCCTTCCCGCCCACTCCAGAGGAGCCTAGCCCTCTCTTCTGCCGTTATCGCTGCCCCGAAGACAGCCACGCTGAATCACAGCCACGTTGACTCATCCTCCTTCCTCTACTGAAGGGGTCCCATGAGGCCGAGCTCCGCTCCGCAGCCACCTTTGCAGCGGGGGGCTCCACACACCCACAGCGCTCTGTCAGCAAGCACGTGATGAGAGGGAGCTCTCCGGAAGAGGCTTCATTTCCTCCTCCTGGCCCCTCACACCCCTAAGTTTCAGGTTTCAGAAAAGAGGCGAGCCTTGTGACCACCTGCTACGACACTCTTGAGGAATGGGGTGTGGGTGAGAGGGTAGTGTGCGGGGCCACTGTGCACACCGGCTTCTGGTTCCTTAGTGACATGTCGCCACTCCTTTACTGAGCTCTGGACCCCCCACCCCCACCCCCGGAGTCTCAAACATCGGGCCACATCTTCTCTGGTTTCCCACAAGAAGCGATCTAAATTCTCTATAAGAGAAGGAAGGCTCTTGGAGGGCTCCCGACCCTTCTTCACCCATGTGAAAAGTCCCGGGGAGCTGGGGGGTGGGGTGGGGTTGCAGGATGAGCTTTAGGCCCGAGGAGACTGTGTTGCATGCAAGTCAACATGGCAGGATTCTGACCACATGAGGCTTTCTCACAACAGTGACAGGCAGGGCAGGGGAGTGCTCACCGGTTCGGCATCTGGAATCTACAGTAGTTGTGTGGCCTTAGGCAACCCATTTAATTTCTGTCTCTGATCCACTTCGCTGATACAATCTGTAAAATCAGATTGAAAGTAGCACTTACCTCCCAGGGTGGTTATGAGGAATAAATGGATGGCTTATAAAGCACACAGCAACTGCTTCGTGATTGCTTGTCTATATGACAGTAGGGCTTTGTATGCTGAAGTCCGATAAGTAGGTCCTTTAATAAAAGGGACTCCAATATAAGTCTGTCAACGGCGTGCAAGTGGAGTACAAATGGTTACAGAACTCCTCGGAAGTCAGAAGAATAGGGTGAAATTCCTCCTATTTCCACAAGAGGGCACTCTAATTTCCCCAAAGCTCCCACTTCGTGATGGAACCCATGGACGCCCCACCATCTCCTTTGCTCTCTATGTGTATCTTCACCAAAGCCCGGCCAATCCAGGCCTCAGACGCTTGACCATGACTGAAAGTTCTGCTAAGTGATGATCAATAACTCCTATAAAGACACCTCCAAACTCAGGCTGTGTGTACCTGGAAGTACACACTCTTCTTTACCGCTGACCCAGCTTTTCTGAGTGTCCAGGATCTGCTACCTCGAGGGCTCTCTGCATACCAGAGAGAAGAGCATCTGCTGCTTCCACATCTGGACTTGCTGGTTGCTCATCTTCCTCCTCCCACTCAGAGAGTCAGGGTTCTCTGCTGACCTTACCTAATGGGCCTTCATAATTCGGATTCTTAGCATCATAGACGTGGCTCCCGCTTCCCCAGATGCCTGACCCAGACTACAGTCTGGGAATGGTCTCCAAGTGTAGCACTGGTCCTTCCTCTGGCTTTCCAGACAGAGCTGTAAGAGGGGTGGGGGTGGGGGAGATAAGAACTAAGCCTTTGACCTGCTGTGGACAGGCTTAGGGCAGAAGTGGGATGGAGCAGTTAGGCCTGGAGCCTGATGGAGCAGAACACTGACAAGGGACCCTGCTGTTCCTGGGTCCCCCCCTACTGAATAGGAGAGACGGTGGAAGATGAGGAAGGGGGGTCACACAAATCCACCTCCCACAGAACAAGCCCAGGATCATCTCTCCTGTAGCCTGCATCTGAGAAGGGGCAGAACATTACTGCTCTCCTGATCCTTCCACAGATCTGCGGAAGGACGCAAGGGCAGAGGGAAGAGGGCTGGCCTCTCTGGAGAGCCCAGGCCTTACCACTGCTCTCTCCCATCACCTTCCTGAGAAGGGATGTCCTTGACGCTAAGTTGGGGAGGGTAGCATAGGGTAAATGAACAGAATCAAGGTTTGGAAGGAGAGAGAGCTCAGGGCCCTGAAGGGTGTAGGTGAGAACCACACTTGGTTCCGAAAAATGACTGACAGTTTAGCAGATAAGACAGCTGATGTGAGCCAAGGTCTGTCATCACCCTTGACAATGATGGGATCCTGCTGGATGGTGGTCACTCATCACCAGAGAAGATACTCTTGGGCTGGAGAGATGGCTCAGAGGTTAAGAGCACTGTTTGTTCTTCCAAAGGTCTTGAGTTCAATTCCCAGCAACCACATGTCTGGCATTCAGGTAGAACACTGTATAATAAATAAATAAATAAATAAATAAATAAATAAATAAATAAATAAATAAGATGCTCTCCATGCTGTGGTTCATTGATCCCTTCTGCTGTTACAGAGCCAAGGGCTATGGAGAGTCTTGCCCCATCCAGTGCAGAGAGGAAGCTCTGGAAAAACAGGAAGGCCCTTGCTGACAAAGATAGAGGTCAAGGAGCAGAAATAGATGCTTGCTTCTAGACATCACCTTCAGCGCATACTCTAGAACACACATGGGAGTGTTGTTGTGTGATGAAACTTTTTTGGGGAGATGCAACATACCTGTCTATTCACCCCAGATAGGAACAGACCAAAGTACAGATACCACTAAAGTTCAACTTGATAAACCATGGGTTTTATTGGAGTTACTTACAGGAGTGTAGGTGAGGGTTACTCAAAGACAGTTGCATCACCGAGGGTCACCCCAGTGTGGGTGACAGCTCACAAAGCTGGGAACCTGGAGCACACTGCACAGCCTGCAGGCAGCTCGACAGGTTGGACAGTGTCGCTTTCAGGTGCCTCAGTTGGTCTAAACCTCTTCCTGGAAGCTCGGCTGGCTTCTGCTTCTCCTGGGTAGCTGGTCTGGTGGTGGTGGTGTTTTTGTTTTTTTGCTCTTTTGGGGTCCCGCCACCCAGCTCCCAAATAAATCATACACGGAGACTTATTCTTACTTATAAATGCCTGGCCTTAACTTGGCTTGTTTCTAGTCAGCTTTTCTTAAATTAGCCCGTCTACCTTTTGTCTCTGGGCTTTTACCTTCCCCTTACTTCTGTAATCTTACTTTCACTCTTACTCCATGGCTGGCTGTGGCTGGGTGGCTGGGTGGCTGGCCCCTGATGTCCTCCTCTCTTTGTTCTATTGCTCTTTCTTCCTCTTCTTCCCAGATTTCTCCTTCTATATATTCTCTCTGCCTGCCAGCCCCTCCTATCCCTCTCCCCTGCCTTCCTATTGGCTGTTCAGCTTTTTATTAGACCATCAGGTGTTTTAGACAGGCACAGTCACACAGCTTCACAGCGTTTTAAACAAATGCAACATAAACAAAAGGAATACACCTTCAAATAATATTCTACAACGGTCTGGTCTTGGAATCTTCTTTTCAGCTTCACTTGTCTGAGATGAATTTTTATTGTTTGCTCTGGCAGGGAGGGGCCTAGTGAATCCAGTCAGTTTCAGGGACTTCCTGAAGCAGTTTTGAGTTGTTTACCTTTCTGCTTAAGGAGATTTCTGTAGGATGGAATGTTTCAATCTGGGAGGAGGCTGATATACAACAGGTATTACCGGAGATGGCATGTCACCAGGACACCTGGACCCTAAGAGGGCTGCAGCACCCAGGTGAGGACATGCTTCTCAGAGCAGCCTGAAGGCAGTGAGAGAACTCCAGGACCAGAGCCACCTGCACTCAGCTGTCTCATTTGCTTCCTCCTTAAGTAGTCCCTGGATATCATGGCTGTGTGTAGGGTCTCTCTGAACAGCCATGCTCTCACTGATTCTCATACTGGCAGGGCCACTTCATCAAGACCTAGGAAAAAAGTAGTAACCAACCAGGGCCCAGAAGAGTATAGCCAGACAAATCTTTCCCTCCTACCAGTACCTGAATAACCAGTCAGAGGCTTAATATTAATTACAAACTGTTTGGTCTATGGCTCAGGCTTCTTGCTAGCTAGCTCTTTCATCTTAAATTAACCCATTTCTATTCATCTATATTTTGCCATGTGGCTGTGGTGTTACTGGTCTGCTGGCATGCTGCTCCTTGGGCGGCGGGCTGGCATCTTTCCCAACTCCACCTTTCTTCTCCCTGTATCTCTCTTGGATTTCCCACCTGACTATATCCTGTGTTGCCATAGGCCAAAACAACTTCTTTATTAACCAATAGTAGCAACACATATTTACAGTGTACAGAAAGATCATCCCACAGCACTTCCCCTTTTCTATCTAATCAAAAAGGAAGGTTTTAACTTTAACATAGTAAAATTATGTATAGCAAAACAGTTATCAAGCAAGAATTGCAGTTATAATACCTAGTCGATTTGTATTTGACAAAATTAAAGAAAAAGGATATAATTTTATCTGCGTAAACAGGAAGTGCACTGTAAGCAACTTCTAAAATTCTAGAAATGACAGAGACATCTGGCTGCCTGGATAGTCATCCAGAGTTCTTCTGTAACATTGAGGCATCTATCTTCAGCCTACAGGCCTAGAGTCTCTGGAATACTTTTCAGTGAAGCAGAAAATTTGAAGGACTGTTCCACCTACTGGCAAATTCATCAGTTGTTTTTCTCTGTGTTCTGCAGAATGTCTGGCAGTTTCTTCTGTGAAACAGGAATCTGAAGGACCATCTCACCTTGTTTTGGTAAAGTTCAGCGGTCACCTTCCTATGGGCCTTGCGTGTCCAGTTTATCAAGCATGTCCAGGCAAGAGCAGTTTCTTGCCCAAATGGCTAGCCTTTTCTATATTGTAAGCAAACCCCATAACAAGTTTCTTCAATGCCCATCAAGCTCTTTGAAGTAATTAGTGCTGCCAGGAGACGGGAGATGCATCTCTGCACTGCTGCTGGCATGAGACTGTGAGACTAAGAAGCCCAGTGTGGCTCTGTTTCTGTGCATTCAGAATCTTTAAGCTTTCTCAGGTCTATGTGGATCAATGCCGGATGGTGAGCACCAAATGTAGCCGGGAGTTTTCCTGTGTCCCACAGCTACTCAGTCCCAAATAAACACACAGAGGCTTATTATTAGTTACAAGCAGTTTGGTCTATGGCCCAGGCTTATTACTAGCTTGCTCACTCATCTTAAATTAACCAGTTTCTATTCATCTATATTTTTCCATGGTCACAACACATATGCACAGCATACAGAAAGACCATCCCACAGCAGAAGAGGGCGAGGGGCAGCAGTGTTTAGTCTCACACAGACAGGGGGTCCCACCGCTAACACCAGTAGGGAGAACTCCAGGACCTGGGGCTGTGACCCAGGCCTACATTTGTAGCCCAAGTTTCTTTTCCACGTCCAGCCCCAAATAACAACACAGAGACTTTTATTAATTATGAAAGTTCAGCCTTAGCTTAGGCTTGTCTCACTAGCTCTTATAACTTAACCCATTGATATTAATCTACATTTTGCCTTGTGGCTTTTTCTGTATGTCTGACTTCCCCCGTGTCTCTTTAGTATCTCTCTTGCTGGCCTAGAATCATCCCCATCTCCCTCTCTGCCTAGAAGTCTCACCTATGTCTCCTGCCTGGCTAATGGCCATTCAGCTTTTTATTACACCAATCACAGCAATACATCTTCACACAGTGTACAAATATCCCACAACATGCATTTCTCCTCCTGAAGGTGGGCATGTCTTCAGCACACCAGGAGAGTTTCCCCTACTGGCTGTCAGTACTTTCTCTGCAGTTTCCAGAGGGAGGAGCCTGAAGATGCTGGACTGAGAAAGATTGCCATGTGATGCCAAAGAGACTACCGAGGAGAAAGGGGGCTTGTGGAAGCAGTCAGGGACCCCCAGATCTCCACCCTTGCAGGTGTTGGCCCATAACCATGTTCTGGACTCTGGGTGTCAGTAGATCTAACTGCACTGGGCACCTCCCAAAGGCAAGTCTGGACTCTTGATAGCCCCATTCTGGCTTTTGCAGACAGAAATACAATCTTTCAAGAGCCTGCCCACCCTGGGCTTGTATTCTGGTGAGGAGGCTAAAATGGGTAGGTAGTAACACAGAGCACTAACGGAGTCCTGGGCTGGGACAAGCATTGGCCTGGGCATCGGGGGTCTTGGCTTCTACTTTTTGCTAAAAAGAGATGACTTTGTGTAACAGAAAGTCTGGCACAGGGTTAGCAGAAACTCTACTCCAGCCCTGAGGGCACTGCTGACCTCCTCAGTGAACCCCAAGGAAGGGGACTCCCTCAGTCAAGGCAAGTGGCCTCACACATTAGTGCAGCTCCTAATTCAGTGGTCAGCTATCACATTTTAGGTCCCTGGAGTTAAAGTGTAATCGGAGCTTCAGGGGTTGGTCATTGTCTCAGGAGCTCTGACCTACAATATTCCAGGAGCCTTTCCCCTGCTCCTTAAACCTCTTTTCCAGATGAATATGATCCCTGTTACAGAGGAGAAATGTGAGGCTTGAAAAACATGCAGTAGCTCGACCAAGCAAGGAATCAATTAACATCAATCAATCAATCAATCAATCAATCAATCAATACTCATCTGTTAGCAGATTATATGGACTTGGGCTCTTTTTTTCATTCCAATGTTTTGTTGTTGTTGTTGTGTGTGTGTGTGTGCACATGTGGGTATGTACAAGTGAGTGCAGGGGTCATCAGGGGTCAGAAGGCATCAATCTCCTGGAGCTGGAGCTACAGATGGTTTTGAGCCACCTAATATGGGTACTAGGAACAGAACTCAGGTCCTCTGGAAAAGCAACAAGTGCTCGTAACCATCAAGCCATTTGTTTGTTTGTTAATTAGTTTGTTTTGAGACAGGGCGCCATGTATCCCAGGGTAGCCTCAAACTTACTATGTAGCTGGAGATGACTTTGAACTTCTGATCCCCCACAAATAAAAGAATACAGAAAACTTCATCCAGGATTGGTGCACATCTATAAACCCTAAACTTGAGACTAAGGCAGGAGGATTGCCACAAGTCTGAGGATAGTCAGGGTTATATAGAGAGTTTCAGCCAGTTTGGACTAAATGGTAAGGCCCTGTCTAAACAGACAGACAGACAGACAGACCAAGTATATTGGTGTACCATTCTAATTCTAGCACCCAGAAGTTGAGGCAGGAGAATCCAGGTATGTTAAGACCCTGCCTCAAACATTAAAAAATAAGGGCTGGGCACAGTGGTGCACGCCCTTAATCCCAGCACAAGGCCCTAGATTCAAGTCTCAACCCTCCCAGGACACAGCAAAACCTAAGCAAAACCTGTGTTTTCTGTCTTTTTTTTTTGGGGGGGGGGGGCACGGGAGGTTTCAAGACAGGGTTTCTCTGTGTAGCAGTCCTGCTGTATTGGAACTCCCTTTGTAGACCAGGCTGGCCTTGAGCTCACAGAGATCCACCTGCCCCTGCCTCCCAAGTACTGGGACTAAGGTCATACATTTTCAAAACTCCTTATAGTGCACACTCCACTTGCCCTCAGGAGGTGGACACTGGTGGACAGCCCACGTGATCTGATTGTTCAGGAACAGCAGTGTCTGGCAGGGAGAGACTTCTGCTATCTCTGCTGTTTCCAGAAGACTGGAGAAGTGGAGCATCATCATCCACCTTTAAATTACACTCACACTGTCCTCTTCCCACATGCTCTGGAGAGTTCTGGGTCCAAGAACCTATTTGGGGGAAAAACAAAAGATCGAGAAAAAGAGCACAGGAGAAGTGATGGTCCAGGCCATCACTGAGGCTTTTACTCAGGCCATCCCTGGGAAGTCCCAAGTCACTGGCAAAGATGCCAGGACAGGAACAAAGGGAACACATGAGCCAGAACTGCGTGCTGACTGGGGACCCTAGCTTGGAGTGTCCGCTGTCCATGGTTCTGGCTCACCCAGGGCTGTGTCTCCGGTTCCAAGGAGGCCCAACGATCAAGAACCCAGGGGAGCTCTAGCCCGCCACACAAACTTTAGTATCTCACTGAGATGCATCATCCTGAGAGTCACACTCTGGGCTGAACTTGATGGAGAGGTGAGTCAGTTACCCATAAGACTAAAGCAGAGAATGCCAGCAGACTTCAAAGAACAGGAGTCCTACTCATCTCACTTTCTGACCACAATCCAGTTACGTTAAAATTTTAGTAATGAAGACAAATGTCAGTCACCACATATTTGAAAATGAGGACACCTCTGAATAATTCATGAGTCAAAGAAGAAAACAGAATGGAAATTTTGAAATACTTAGAATTGAACTTGAAATGATAAAATGGTACAAAATCCTTCTTCCTTATAACAGATCAACAGAGCAAAATCATGATCAGCTCCATAGATGCAGAGGAATATTCTTCAATTCAATGTTAATTTGTGTTTTTAAGAAACAACACTTTCCCTGCCTATAAAATATGCTGGGGCAAGGGTGGTGCAGAATTATGGGAGTGGCCAACTGGTCCAGCCTGAGACCCATACTATGAGAGGGAACCCACCCCTGGCACTGCCTGGAGGGTCAGGACCCAGAGGCCTAGGACAGAACCAAACATGACTGGCAAAAAAGAAAAAAAAGTCAGTGAAATGATTTCTAATGCTATTCTGCTATAGTCATAGATCGTTGCCTAGCCCAGTTGTCATCAGAGAGGCTTCACCCAGCAACTGATGGAAACAGATGCAGACACTCACAGCCAAACATTAGCCGGAGCTCGGAGAATCCTGCAGAAGAGGGGAAGGAAGGATGATGAGAGCCAGAGGGGCCAAGGATACAGTAAGAAAACCCGCAGAATCAAATAACCTGGGTTCATAGGGGCTCACAGAGACTGAACCACCAACCAGAGAACTCGCCCAGGACTGAGCTGGGCCTTCTGCACATGTGTTGCAGTTGTTGGCTTGGTCTTCTTGTGGGACTCCTGGCAGAGGGAGCAGGGCTGTCTCTGACTCTGTTGCCTGCTTTTGGGATCCTTTCCTCCTGCTGGGATGCCTTGTCCAGCCTTAATAGGAGAGGAAGTGCCTAGTCTGACTGTAAATGGATATACCATGACTGGCTGGTATACATGGGAGGCCTGCACTTTTCTGAAGAGAAAGGAGAAGGGAGGGGGGATGGAGAGGATAGGAGGGAGGGGAAACTGTGATAGGGCTGGGAAAATTAATTAATAAAAAATTTAAAAAAAGAGAAAGAAACAACACTTTGGCTTGGAATACAGCTCAATGGTAGAGTGCCTGCCTAGCATGCACAAGGCCCCAGCATGATCTCTAGCATTCGGAAAGGGGGGCAAAGATAATTGTGAAGGAACAACACATATAGATATGCATTTTTTTAACGATTCGTTTCATTGTTATTTATATGTAGGTGTATGTGCTTATGTGTACATGTATGTGGGTGCCCATGGAGGCTAGAAGAGAGTGTTGGATCCCCTGAAGCCGGAGTACAAGTGGCCGTGAGCTGCCTGGTGTGGCTGCTGGGAACGGCACTCTAGCTGCTTTTAGCTTCTGAGTAGCTACCGGCTCCGAGTGTTCTGACCCTGAGAATATATGTCTGTAGGAATTCTGTAATAGATGTCACTTTAACTTTTTTTTTATTTATGTGCACTGGTGTTTTGCCTGTATGCATGCATGTCTGTATGACAGTGTTGGATCCACTGGAATTTGAGTTACAGACAGTTGTGGGCTGCCTTGTGGGTACTGGGAATTGAACCCGGGTCCTATGGAACAGCAGTCAGTGCTCTCAACTGCGGAGCCATCTCTCCGGCCCCCTAGCTGTCATTTTAAATGGGAGAAATCTTGACATCTTAGCCCGAGGAATTGGTGGGCTGTGGGAGGCAGTGAGTCAGTGAATTCAGTTAATCTGACAGCATTTGTTGTTTCTGTTGCTATTTTGTTTGTTCAAGACCAGGGTCTCATGTAGCCCCGGAAGTCCTCAGACTCACTATGTAGTTGAGGAAGACCTTGAACTTCTGACCCCCCTGCTTCTACTTCATGAATGCTGAGACTACAAGCCTGTGCCATCACGCCTGGTTTATTCAGTGCTGCGGATCGAACCCGGGGCTTTGCATATGCTAGGCAAGCATTCTCTCACTAAGCTCCATCTTCAGCTCCTAACCTGATGTTTTTTCAAGAACTAGAAACCTACTCCCAGTCCTACAGCGTGTAATTCCCCGTGTGCTATTTCAGAATAAACAGTGCCTCGAAATGCCCTCAGAAAATGAAGGTATTAACAAACATCTCATGCTTGTTTTGGCTAAAATGTTTTTATGCTCTTGGCTCACTCTAGTGCCGTCCAGTGAGAATTACAATAGGTAGCTTTTATTTCAAATCTTGTAAAAACACAAAATCGCCTGTAATCCCAGCACTGGGGAGACAGGACAGGAAGATAATGAGGTCAAGGTTGGTGGGGGTACATAGCAAGACCCCGCCTCAAAGGAAAAGTGCATGGTGTTTTTGGTTTTGAATTTTCCGGAGCTGAGGACCGAATCCAGGGCCTTGTGCTTGCTAGGCAAGCGCTCTACCACTGAGCTAAATCCCCAACCCCAATGCACAGTGTTTTAGAGTCATGTTCATATGCTGGAAGATTAGTCAATGAAGGCAACGTAAACAGAAAGAGAAGGCTGGGTAATGCTCAGTCGTGGCCGGTTTTCCCACACATAGCAGGCCCTGGGTTTGAGCTTCAGCACTAAGAGAGAAAAAGGAGAATTCTGGAAGAGGAGGAGAGATGGGGACAGGGGACACAGTGGCACACGCTCATAATCCCAGCATTTAGGAGGTGGTTGAGACAAGAGGGTCAGGAGTTCAAGGCCATCCTCACACACTAAATAGTGAAGCTTTGTCTCAAAGGAAGAAAGGATGCTGGGCACAGTGGTACCCACCTTTCATCCCAGCACTCTGGAGGCAGATGGACTTCTGTGAGCTCAAGGTCAGCCAAGGTTACATAGTGAGATCCTGTCTCAAAAAAAAAAAAAAAAAAAAAGGAAAAGAAGAAAAAAAACCTCAACTTCCCACATGACAAGTTCCCTCAGGAAAGAGATGCTTTCTGCTGCTTTCCTGGTCTGAACCATGGCTTCAACTGCCAGATGGCCTTTCTCAGTCCCCACTCCCTGTGGGGGCTGGAGGTAATCCCTATGAGATTGGGGTGTCCCCTACTCTTTACAACGGAATAGGTCAGGGCTCAGGGCCTCCTGGAGTGACTCCCCCTTGGTCCTGGCCCAGGCCAGTGGTGCCCTTCCTCTGGGATCCCAGTAAGTGTCCCTTCCAGCAGGTCCTGAGTGTGTGTATATGGACCTCATGCCTTCCCGGCATGCCCAGAGACCGGTAACCTCAGGGGCCTTGGGGGTCAGTGCCGCATGCACAGGCATGGAGCCAGCAAAGAAGCACAGGCCACAGTCAGGTGAAGTCCCCTTGTAGAGCCTTTGGTCCCCAGGTCCCACTCTCTCCATTCATGCAGCGGGCTGCAACAGACGGGTGCTTCTAGAGGAGGTGTCTAACAAGAGCAGCTGTCCCTAGAGGGGGTGTCTCTACCCAGTCACTTGCAGACACCTGGCACAGGGGTCTACAGACTCCGGCTACATCCAAACCAGAGTGTGACGGATGAAGGTGGTAGGGTGATGATGGTGCAGGGGTCCATTTCTGTCCGGCTTCAACTGCCATCTTCGACAGCTGGGATCTTCTTACCCTTCTGGAACTTTCTATCTCTTTGTACAAGTACCTTGAAACAACTTTTGCAAAAAACAGAAACAAAAAAACACACACAATAAAACCCTTTTTCTTTGGGTTCACAGGTAACTAGAAGAATAAAAGCCTGGAGTCTCCTTGTGACCTTTCCTCAGGGTTATCTGATGACCTCTGGAGTGGACTTCTTTATCTCTCGGGAACTGTCCTCTAGAAACAGAACACACCTAACCTCATTCTTCCTTAAGGCCTAAGGCAGAAAGATAAGAACGACTCAGGCATCTTACACTGTCTTGTTCCAGGCCCCCAAAGGTGCCTAAAGATCTCCAACCACCATCCCAAACCTGCAGTACAGCTTAGATTCTGAGAAGAGCAGAGCCCGGAAGGACAGACCACTACCCCATGAGGTCCCCAAGAAGGGCAATTATATACCGCCATGGGGACGCTGCACCTGGACTCAGAGTAATTAGCTCCGGAAGATCAGATGGTCCCCTCAGGCGATGAGGACTGCTCATCCACAGCTAGGCCACCTTGGCCAGGAAGGCTTAGCTGTGCATACATCTTGCTCGCTCCCCAATTCTTCTGTTTTAACCCAAAAAAGCTCATGTCAGCTCATGAAGTTGAACTTGAGGATCGCTAGACCACTTTGTCTGTTCTGTTTCTCAGTGTGTGCACTGATTAAATCCCTCTCTCTCTCTCTCTCTCTCTCTCTCTGTTCCCCCCCCCCCCGCCCCCAACATCCCCCTATTATTCATCCCTTTCATTGGTGTATTGGGATGAGTGGCCAAGCATAGCCTGTTAAGGTTGCTGGGACAAGAGATTGTGACCTAAATGTCTAGTTAACTTGGAGCACTCTTGGAGCGGAAGTATGTCCTGCTTTATCTGCCTTTCCGAAAGAAAGTCCAAAACTAAGGTACAAGGTTCAATTTAGGGTCCCAGTCCCAGTATGTGACGGGTTCTGTGGCTCAGGAAAGTTGTTCATCTAACTTAGAGGAAAGTCTTCTTCTGAGGGCCCCATGGGTGGAAGGTCCCTGGCCCAGCCATCCCAGAGCCCTGTTACTGGCAATGAGGGGCCCTAACTACCCTCCTGCAGCTTCTGGATGTGGTTGGGGTCACCCCTGCCTACAAGACCAAGAGCTTTCCTAACTCTTGAGTGCTCTGGGTTGTGACAGGGCAGAAGTGGTCTGACTGGGCATTTGTAGGAACATGGGCTGTCTTTTAGCAGTGCTGGTCTCAGCTTGGAGTAATTTGGGACTCAGTGTGTGACCAAATTGTTCTTTTCCAGAGTGCCAGGCGCCCTCTTGAGGATTCTTGGAGAATTGCATCGTGTGTGTGTGTGTGTGTGTGTGTGTGTGTGTGTGTGTGTGTGTGTGTGTGTGCGTGTGCGTGTGCGTGTGCGTGTGCGTGTGCGTGTGCGTGTGCGTGTGCGTGTGTGTGTGTGTGTGTGTGTGTGTGTGTGCAGCATTGCCTCTGCTCTTTCTCTTTCCAGTCCTGTCCCAGCCCTTGCAGTTCATTCCCCCACCCACACCCTTCGAATAGCTCAGCCCACCCACCGTTCTTCCAGGAGACAGTCTTCATTTTGAGGTCCCTCTCATATTGAGGATCCAGTGTGCACCAGACCCTGTCCTGGCACCAGAAGGCTTTGGTGCCACTGATTTGGAATCACCTGTGTGAAACATCCCTTCCACTTAAGATACTTTTGACATTTTTTTTTCCCCAAGTGCAATTGAGGCACCTCCATCATCTTTTCAGTAACTAAATTTAAAATGATAAACGTGTCTCCGGGTAAAGCTGTGTGGGGTTGGAAGTCCCAAGGCGGCGCGGACCCCCTGTGCCTATCTTCCCGCCTCTCTCCTGTGGTTTACCCAGGCACGTCCCCTGGTGGCCAGTCATCCTCTCTTCCCCGTTGTCCATCCATGGGCGGGGCCCGACTCAACTCACAGCTTTGCTTCCAGCCGAGTCAAGATTTTAGATCGTTAAGTCCACATTCTTCCTCTTTGCCCCCACTGGTCCTGTCTTCCAGCCAGTCAAATCTTCAGGTCTGCCCTGAGGTCCAGCCATTAAGAGGGCCTCCTGGACTGGCTGACAGGACTGACAGGAGCCTGAGCGTGGAGGCCACCACTCCTTCCTGATGGAGTAAAGTCACCCTCCATCTGAATGGCTGCCCTGGGCCCTTGACACTGTCCACAGAGCCCATATAAGAGCCAAACTTTCCTTGAGCTGGCCTGAACCTCCCAACCCACCAGACCCTGGCCTGATCGGGGTGGTGTAGTTCCACACACCTATTACTCGGCATTTGGGAGGCTGAGAGTAGGACTGCCTTGAGTACAAGGCTAGCCTGGGCTATCTAACAAAACCCTGTCTCAAAAAAGGGGGTGGGGAAGTCCCACTATAGCTCAATTCTGAGGCTGCAGAGCATGTCAGCATTTGGCAGACCGAGGCCAGAGGACTGCAAGCTGAAGTCCAGCCTGAGGTACACAGCAACACTGTCTCCAAAGGCAATTGAAAACGAAAGAAAAGAGCCTTTCAGAAGGGAATGGTCTTGTGGAACCAGCAGAAATGGCCATAATCTTATCTCCTTGCCCTATGCCCACCAGCACCTGTCCGATTGACACCTGCATTAGGTTGAGAGAGGACACACAGTGGAGATGACATAAGCCTCTTAGAGGGCCTGGTTCCAATGTCTGCAGGGAATTTAACACTGGGTCTATCTCAATCTCCAGCCCTTTGGCTATGTGGGGGAGGGTGAGCACAGGCTGGTCCTCCTGGCGTTCTTGCTGCTCTGCAGGGACGGTGGTGGGGGAGGGTGTGCTCGCTGTTATAAAAAGGTTCTGATGTATGTAGGCTTCAGCTGGCTTGGGGGATGGGTTGAAGTTATTTCTGGCATATGGTGCTAGGTCAAGTGTGTTCATGTTAATAGTCTCCATAAATAAACTGGAGATGTGAGGCAGGAGGATCACAAGTTCAAGGCCAGGCCATATAGCAGAACTGTCTAATTTGACAACAGCAAAACAGAACTGAGCAAATGACCACCACACAGTCAAAAGCCAGGCGTAGCGGCTTTGCTTATAAGGTAGGAAGGTTGCTCTGACTTCAAGACTAGCCTGGGCTACATAGTGATTTCAGGCCAGCCTTGGCAACAGTAGAACATCTCTTAAAACAGATCCAAACAAAATCCTCCACCACCACCAAAAGCCCCTAGAAACGTAAATTCCACTCTTCCTTGAGACCAGAGAAGAGGAGAAAAAGCCTGTGATCAGAAGTCGCCACAGTTCAGGGTCTCCTGATCTTGGCACCCCAGGAACTTCCTCTTGGGACACTTTCCTACACAGAGCAGGGACTTGGGGGCTGTTGTTAGAGTGGAGTGTGGGTGGAGGAGAGGAAGGAGAAAGTGAGAGGCCAAGCTGCTTCCCAGAATTCCTCCGAGACACCAAAGAAGCCCCGTGAGAGAAGGGAGGGTCTGAACATGGACCGAGACCCTCTGTTTCAGCCAAACAGGGAACCAGGAGGTGATGGGGGCTTTTTTTTTTTTTTTTTTTTTTTTTTTTTTTTTTTTTTTTTTTTGGTTATTTTCAAGACAGGGTTTCTCTGTTAGCTCTGGCTGTCCTGGATTGCTCTATAGACCAGGCTGGCCTTGAACTCACAATGATCCGCCTGCCTCTGCCTCCCCAGTGCTGGGATTAAAGGCATGTGCCACCACCACCCAGTGGATGGGGGCATTTTAAAAGCATGAAACATACTCCTTTTGAAACACCACCCTGCAGTTGGGTGTGGTGGCTCAGGTAACGGCAGTGCAGGGGCTGAGACAAAAGGGTTGCTGAACACTGAAGGTTCAAGGCCAGGCTGGGCTACATAGGGTGGTCCAGGGAGCCTGGGCATAGAATAAACACTGTCTCAATAAAACAAACTGGAGACACACACAGAGAAAGGAGACAGACAGATGACAGGTCACTAACTAAATTGCTTGCTTCTCAAGTGCCAAGGACCCGAGTTTGGGTTCCCAGAACCCTATGAAAATGCATGTTGCCGGGTGGTGGTAGCGCACGCCTTTAATCCCAGCACTTGGGAGGCAGAGCCAGGCGGATCTCCGTGAGTTCGAGACCAGCCTGGTCTACAGAGCGAGATCCAGGAAAGGCACAAAGCTACACAGAGAAACCCTGTCTCGGAAAAAAAAAAATGCATGTTATCAGGGCTGGAGATATGGCTCAGAGGTTAAGAGCACTGGCTTCTCTTTCAGAGGACCTGGGTTCATTTCCCAGCACCCATGTGGTAGCTCACAACTGTCTGTAACTCCAATTCCAGGGGATCTAACACCTTCACACCAATGCACATAAAATAAAGTTAAATAAATTATTTTAAAAAAAAGAAAAAATGCATGTTGTCGTCTCACTGACAAGATGGAAGATGGATACTGGGAATGTCATGGACTTCACCAGCCAGCTAGCCTACACCCTTCTTAGTGACATCCCAGGCCAGTGGGAGACCCTGTCTCAAACAAATGAAAAGATGGAAGGTGCCAGAGAAAGGACATTTGAGGCTGTCCTCTGATCTCCACGTGAAAATACACGTGTGCACATCCACACCATACAGACACACCCCCACACATGACCATGCACATACAAAAACCAGGCAAACAAAACCACACAGCTGAGGCCAGAGGTCTGAAAGTCGGTATGTCAACAGGGCCCTCTCCTTCTCAGGGGCTCAGAGCCGTCTTCTGCTTCTGCTGGCTTATAGCATTCTAGACCTTCCTGGCTGTGGGGTGTCCAGCCAGTTTGCCCACCTCCCAGAGGGCATACTCCCAGATGACCCGTTTGCCATAGTGCCCTTCCCTCTTCCCTGTGCCCAACTTCCCTTGTTCTCACAAGGAACCAGTTGAATCAGCCAAGTCCCTGCTTCCAAATAAGAGCACAGTTCCAGGAACAGGAACATGTGTGTGTGTGTGTGTGTGTGTGTGTGTGCATGTGTGTGTGTGTGTACACGTGTGTGCACGCCATGGCACATGTATGATAGAGGACAACTTTATGGAGTCAGCTCACTCCACCTTTACATGGGCTCCAGGGACGACTCAGGTTATCAGATGCAAGGCAGCACATCTTCACTCTCTGAGCCATCTTGCTAGCCCAAATAAGTTAACTTTTGTCAAACTCTTCCCCTAGTCCTTGGCCAGTGCTGAGGACTGAACCCAGGATTGGCCTTCTTCATGCTAGGCAAGCACTCTACCCCTGCGCTACATCCCTACTCCTTTGGAAACGGACCTTTTGGAGCGACAGGAGTCAACACACAGCAGGGCCTGGGAGCCTTCCCCAGAACTCTATTTTTCAATGAGTGGACACAGGCCAAAGTGTAGGACAGTCTTTATTGGAGCTTGGAATGTTCTAGCAATTCACCTGACTCAGGCAAACTGAGAAAATGAGCAGCAACAGTGGCAGACACCAGCAGCGGTGGTGTCCTGGCTACATTAGGAATCCTGCTCGCCAGCAAGCAGGACACAGGACACAGTACGCACACACACACACACACACACACACACACACACACACACACACACTCCTACACAAACTCACACTGACTCACTCCCTCCTGGGTGAGTCTGAGGCCAGGCACCTCAGCCTGCTCCACACCTCTTGGAGAGGCTCGTCCACTCTGGGGCTTCTGCTAAGCTGAGCCTGAAGGGACCAGTCTTGGGCCTGGGCTGGAGGCGCTGGGAGCGGCAGGTGCTTTGCAGTTTTGGAGATGCAGGACAAGGGACGGGCCAGGGCAGAGGGAAGATACTGAAGAGAGGACAGAAGGGAAGAAGGGCATCTCCTCTCCTTCACTCAACCTTGCAGCACGGCCAGCGCTCTGGGCACAGAAAGTCTGGGTAGCATCAAGGGGGCCCCCTGTGTCCTAGGAAGGCACTAAAATGGGGAGCAAATCTGAGGAACCTGGCATCTCCCCGAAACACTCCCAGATGAGGAGGGTGGCTGATCGAGCAGGGTCTGACATGCCAGCTGCTGGGGTCACAAGACTGGGAAGCAGATTCCCACTTCCACCCCAACGGTGGAATGGGAGTGTGCTGAGATACAGCCCCTCTGGCCAGCAGAGGGGAGAGGGCTGGAGGCTTGGCTGCCCCTTTGCCCTCAAGGGCAGTGAGCGGGAGCCTGACCTCACCCATATGTCCAAGGGAGGAATGGGGGCAGGAGTAAGGACCCAGAGTCTCCTGCCCCGAGGCCAGGGCTACCAGAGCACAGCCCCATCCAGGTTCCCATAGCCTGGCTCAGCGCGCAGCCTCCAGTAGGTATGGTTGGTCACCCACCACTCCTTGCCGCTGCTGTCCGTCTGCCGCCTGGGGGAAGAGCAGCAGTAGGTGTGGGTTGAGGACGGCAGAAGGCAGGCTAGCTCCCGGTGCTGCCTCCCACAGTCCACCCTAGTCAAAGCCTAAGCGGGTAGTGAGGAGCCAGGCGGGCTGCAGGGGACCCAGAGGGGCAGGCGGGCGGGGCTGAAGCACCTGAAGAAGCGCGCCTGGTGCACTATGTTGTTCTCCTCCATCACTCTTCTCCTGTCTCGCTGCAGCTGCTCTATCCTCCTCTTCTGGGCCTCAGCGGCCTGTATGTTCCCCTCCTCCAGATACCTGATGATCCGGGCGTGAGTCAGTGCGCTGGCTAGTCGGGGCTTCCCAAAGCCGAGGCCCCCTGCCCCGTCCCCATTTTAAGGAGTTCCTGGGGAGGTCGGCCAGGCACTGACCTCTGGTCAGGCCGTAGCCGTGTGTCGGTGGAAGGCAGTGTCCGTTTCAGCTCTGCCGTCAGCTCGTTCAGCTCCAAGGCGAACTGAGTGAAGCCGAAGTTTCGCTCATGGTCTGGGGGCATCGAATCTGGGGGAGGCAAGGGGCTGGGGCAGGTGGACTGTGTCGCAGCCATCCTCACCCTCCCCAACCCTCCCTGGACACCCCACTTACTGGGTTTCCAAATGCACTGCCCACCCGGTGGGGGGCCACGGTACAGCCCCTCATGCCACTTCCCGAAGAGGCGGTGGAGGACGCGACCACTCCGGCTAAGCACGGCACCTTGTACCTCGTGGATGTTGGAACTCCAGTACTTGGCCTAGGGTGGAGAAGGCAGGGCCTGAGTGAGGGGCTCCCCCCTTCCCCCAGGGTGGAGAGGCGGGTCGGGGTGGGCGGCGGGACGGGGGGCACGCCTACCTTGCAGAAGGTGATCTTGCAGTGGCAGGAGCTATCCTGTGTGTTTCGGATAAGCACCTCTCCGTAGTGCTCAATCCAGCGCTGGCCACTCAGGATGTTGTGAATACAGGACGTCACCTTGTTCCACTCAAAGTGGTCCCCAAACCTGAGAGAGACAGGGCACATGAAGGCAGGAGTCAGCCAGCCGTGGGAAACAAGTGGGCTGTGGGTGCAAACGCTCCTGTCTTCCTGGATCGAGTCTCACGGGCCTGAAATGAGTACCACCGAGTCCTGGCACCAACTCTGTGAGGCAAGACTCTTGTTTGTCAAGTGGAGTTGCCATCACAGGACGCTCCACTGAGCATGTCTGAATTCACAACAAAGTTCCTGAGTGCCTAAGTCACGGAAATGAGAGACTAGGAAAGATCACTGACACGCTTTAGCTCTGGGTTTTTTTGGTTTTTTTTTGTTGTTGTTGTTGTTTTTTTGTCAAGACAGGGTTTCTCTATGTAGCTTTAGACCCTTTCCTGGAACTCATTCTGTAGCCCAGGCTAGCCTCGAACTCACAGAGATCCACCTGTCTCTGCCTCCCGAGTGCTGGGATTAAAGGCATGCGCCACAGCCACCTGGCTAGTTCTGGGTTTTTTGAGACAGGGTCTCACTGTACAGCCCAGGCTGCCTTGACCCCACAGATACCCACTTGCTTCAGCCTTTCAAGCGCTGGGACTAAAATCAGTGTGCGCCGTCACATCAAGCCCCTGCCACTCTTAGTAAAAGGCCCCTTTCCTTTTCAGCTTCTGCTGCCCATCTGCAAGATGAACTTGGATGAAGGTTTTCTTTTTTTCTTTTCTTGTTTGTTCGCTTGTTTTTGTTTTTTGTTTTTTGGACACAGGGTTTCTCTGTGTAGCCCTTGCTATCCTGGAACTCATTTTGTAGACAGGGCTGTCTCTGCTTCCCACGTGATGGGATTAAAGGCATGCACCGCCACACCCAGCTGAGATGAGGGTCTTCAAACATGGTTTGTGATCCATTAGTCCCAGCATCCATTTAGATTTCTGTGTGTGTGTGTCTGGAGGGGTGGGGGTGCCTCACATGCATGTTGGTTTGAAGTCTCAAGTGCATTTCTTTTTTTTTTTTTTTTTTTTTTTGGTTTTTCGAGACAGGGTTTCTCTGTGTAGCTTTGCGCCTTTTCCTGGAACTCACTTGGTAGCCCAGGCTGGCCTCGAACTCACAGAGATCCGCCTGGCTCTGCCTCCCGAGTGCTGGGATTAAAGGCGTGCGCCACCACCGCCCGGCTCAAGTGCATTTCTTGATGCGAGTGATGATCAAAAAGTTGTGAAAGACACTTAGTCAGATGACCTCGTTAGGCCCCCACCCCGGGTCTCGGATATCTCACCTTCTTTACAGTAACTGAAGCAAATGTAGGTGTGAAATGTACAAACACAGTCTGCTGTCACCTCCAGCAGCTTCAGGCTAGACTAGAGCCTTCTATCCTGCCACAGCCCGGGCCCCGCTGGCAGCCAGGAGAAGGCCCATGGGCAGGCCTGGCCACTGGGAGTTACAGTACTCACCTAGGCAGGCTGACGTTGACTGTCCCCACAGGTACGATCTCCAGGGATTTGCCCCAGAATTTGTTCTTCCACTTCATGTCTGCGGGGGCGGGCAGGGAAGCAGAGATAAGGCCAGAGTGATCCAGAGTGTTCCAGCCACCCCCACCCTACTGCCCATGACCTTTGTGCCCATCCAGCCCCACACCCCTTACCTTGCCAGAAGATGAAGTTCTCAGACTCTGCATGACATGCGGAGATCGGGGGATGATGGGAGACCTTGATAAGCAAAGAAGTCCTTAACACTGCCCCTGAGGAGCTTGGGGTCTTCTCCTAACCTCCCCCCTCCCTAATTCTCCGATTCCTACCTAGTTTCAGGGGAATCAGTTAATTCTTTTCTGTTTGTTTGCTTTGTTTTTGAGACAGGGTTTCTCTGTGTAATCTCCCTGCCGTCCTGGAACCCTCTATAGACCAGGCTGACCTGCCTCCCCAGTGCTGAGATTAAAGGCCTGCACCACCACTGTACAGCTTGAATCAGTTATTTCCAAGTCATTTGTTCCTGCAATCTCCAGGCACCATCCAAGTCCATTACCCCCCCCCACCCCCACCCCCATCGTGTTCTCCTTGTTCTTCTGCCTTGCTGGCCACCGACTGATCCTGGTGATGGAGCCCTTAAGCAGCTTTGGCCAGACATTCCCCGCCAACATACCAAACAGGGCCTCCAATCTCTGCCCTGAAACCCAGCCCTCCCCAAGGACCCTCTCCATCTGCCTCCTCCCCAGACAGCTGCTCACATCCTGCTGGCTCTACTCCACCCTCTTGGGAACTCTTGGCCTTATCCTCACTTGGAATGTCTCCACATCTGCGACCTTCAGCTCGGACATTACCGCAGCCTAGCCTCCACGCCTCCCAGTTCCCTGTCATTCTGTCTCCAGCTGCAGCCAAGATTCCTCACTAGTCGGCTTTCTTGTGGTCTGCCCGACACCGTCCTGGTTCCCTCCCTTCTGCCCAGCAGTTCTATCCTCTCACCCAGCACCCTCAGCCGCTTGCTCCCACCATGAGCCAGGAATGTCAGTGCGCATGGCTAGGTGGGTAAGCGTGCTCTTCACCATGATACCCTGAGTTTCTCTGGATTCTACATGGTGGAAGGAGAGAACAGACTTCACAAGCTGTCCTCTGACCCCATATCTGTGCTGCACACATGTGCTCATACATACATACATACATACACATACACACGTAAATAAACGGAGTAAACATTTTCTGACATGAGGGGCTGCAGAGATGGCTCAGCAGTTAAAAGCACTGGCTGCTCTTGCAGAGGACCTGAACCCAGTTCCCAGAACTCACATCAATAGTTCACAACCACCTGTAACTCTAGCTCCGAGGGATTCTACACTCTCTTCTGGCCTTCATGGCTACCTGTCCACCTGGGGCACACACAGACACAGACACCATAAATAAAAATAATAAATAAATCTTAGGGGCCGGGGAGACGTCTCAGTAGTTAAGAACACTGGCTGTCCTTTCAGAGAACCTAGTTTCGGTTCTCAGCACCCACATGGAGGCTCACAACAGCCTGTAACTCCAAGTTCCAGGAGCTCTGACGCCCTCTTCTGGCCTCCACTGGCACTTTATAAACATGTGCATAGGCATACTGCAGGCAAACACACACATAATAAAATGAATAAATCTTTTTAAAAAAAGGGCAACACAGCCACTCTGTGTACCCCTGGCTTTGACCTCACCTGGACACACAACCCATTGAGGGAACAGCCAGTTCCACATAGTTCTAAATCTAGGCCTCGAGCACTCAGAAATCCTCTAAGGTCCTAAACCTGAGCCAACCCTGTCATACCCTTTTGCCCTTGTAGTCCGGGGGGAGAACAGAGCAGGAAAAGGCAACTCCTCCCACTCTGGCCTCATTCCTGCTCCCTGCTCCCTCCTCCCTTCCAGGCTGGCTCCCCTGCCCGGAGCAGCTCCTCCTTCACGACTCCACAGTCCTCCCACACCACTTCTCCCCAGTCTTTCCTTCTATGTGGCCCTTTCTCGATGAACAAAAGGATTTCCTGTTCCTCCCATCCTAGGCAGCAAGCCTTCCTTTTATGTCCCACATGAACATTCATAGCACTTTTATTCATAATACCCCAAACAGGAAACAATTCAAATGTCAATCAAAAAGGACATAAGCCAATTGTCCCTCCACACAAAGGGATAGTCATTAATAAAGGGAATAAACTATTGGCACACTCGACAATGTGAATAAGGCTTTATACTGAGTGAAGGGAGCCCCCCATGAGTACACACTCCATGAGTGCGTTTTAAGCTTCCCCCTTCTAGATAGGCATGTCTCTGCTGGCATCTGTGCCCATCATTTCTGGCAGGATACTAGTACAGAAGCCCCCTCTGTAGGTCGGGATGGGAGGATCCTTCCTGTTGTACACATTATTCTGCTGTGTAAAATTTTCACCCTCTTTAAGCCCTGATCTCAGGAGGCAGAGGTATGTCTACATAGCAAGATCAAGACCAGCCAGGGTTACACAGTAAGACTGTGTCTCAAAAAACAAAGCAAAACAACACCAACAAAAACTAAACAAACGAACAAATTGTCTCAGCCCCTCATAGTCCCTCTGGTGACCACCCTTTTCTCCTCTTTCCCTTGTGACAACATTTCTTAAAAATAGTCTGCATTTTTTTCTAGTTTTGAATTAAATTTTTTTTCTTAAAAATTTAACTGGACTAGGCAGTGGTGGCACACACCTTTAATCCCAGCATTCAGGAGGCAGAGGCAGGTGGATTTCTATGAGTTCAAAGCCAACCCAGAGTGCAGGGCAAGTTCTAAGACAGCCAGGGTTACACAGAGACACCCTGCCTCAAAAAACAAATAAACAAACAAACAACAACAACAAATTTATGTAGCTGTATGTTTGTCTGTATGTAGGTATATGCACCATATGCCTCTAAAGAACAGAAGAGGGCATCAGATCTCCTGGAACTGGAGTTATAGTAGGTTGTAAGGACATTGTGGTGTTAGAAACTGAATCTGGGTCCTCTACAAGAGCAATGAGAGCTTCTAACTCCTGAGCCATCTCTCCAGTCCCTAGTTTAAAACACATACACACACACACACTCAGGTAGAAAGATGGATCAACAGTTAAGAGCATATACTGGGCAGCTCCCAAAACATCCTGTAGCTACAGCTCCAAAGAAATCCAGCACCTCCTCCTGGCCTCCCAGGGTACTGCATTCACATGCTCACACACACACACACACACACACACACACACACACACACACACACATATGCATACATTTTTTATATACATACACTATTTAAAAATGTAAATGGGGTGGTGCTGGAGACACACACACATATATATATACATACATACATTTTTTACTTACATACACTATTTAAAAATGTAAATGGGGTGGTGCTGGAGAGTTTGCACAGCAGTTAAGAGCACTGGCTGCTTTCCCAGGGGTCTTCCTATGCAAGTAAATACATCCAAGTTCCATTTCTAGAACCCATATGGCAGCTCACACACATCTGTTACTCCAGGTTCAGGGGACCTGATGTCCTCTTTTGTCCTTTACAACACCATGTGTGCAAGTACTGTACAGACATACATGCAGGCAAAACACCCACACACACAAAATTTAATATATATGCATACATATCCACATACGTGTGTGTTTATTTTATGTGTGTATGTGCATGGGAGCATGTGTACCACAGCATGTATGTGGAGGTCAGAGGACAATTTGCAGGAATTGGTTCTCTCTTTCCACCAAGTAAATCATGGGCTTGAACTCAGGTCATCAGCCTTAGTGGCAAGCATGCTTACATGCTGAGCCAGGGCACTGGCCTTTTTTTTTTGAGACAAAGTTTCTCTGTGTCACCCTGACTGTCCCAGAACTTGCTCTGTGGGCCAGGCTGGTCTGGAAATCAGAGATCCCCCTGCCTCTGTCTCCCAACCAGGCTTTATTTTTTATTTTTTTTAACTTTCACTCTTATTGAGGGTTTCCACTTTTTTTTTTCCTTTTTTTTTTTTATTTTTTTGAGACAGGGTCTCTCTTTATAGTCCTGGCTGTCCTAGAACTCACTATGTAGACCAGACTCGTCTCAAACTCACAGAGTTCCTTCTGCCTTTACCTCCCCAGTACTGGGATTAAAGGCATGTGCCACCACACCCAGCCTTTCCCAACCTTTTGATGTGGCAATATCATGTTGTCATCTACAAATGTGTCAGGATGCATTCTCAGCCAATGGGCTGCAAGCTGGGTATACCTGCAGCATTCTGTGTAATTTCATCTCTACCCTGTCCTTTCTGTCCTTCACTCAAGAAGTCACTGGCACCCCCAGGTCCCAGGTCCTAGTGACACATCCCACAGGGGATCCTGATTTTTCCCACCCTCTAAGCTGGGACCCCACTGATCCGTCCCCTTTTCCCAGTCCCAGGTCTACAGGCCTTAAAGGACATTTCCTTTAAGACAGGACATTTCGCTGAGGAAGTCCCACCCGGGGGCAGCATGCTGCTAGCTCCTTTCTTCCCTTCCATCTTCTCTCTTGCTAGGTGGCATCAGCACCCAGGCATTGAATCTCCTCAGCTAGGAAGACAAGACCACGCAGCTTTCCCCTCAGCCTCACCAGCCTCATTTCCCAACACTGCAAGGGACCCCTTGCATTCCAGTCTGCTGCCCACACAAGGCCGGCAGCTCCTCGGGGCAGCCAGCCCTCCACCCCATCACGTGTCATAGTGCCTGGCACCGGGTCGCTCCCCACGCTCTTCTCCATCCTCCCGGCTGCTGAGTTCTGTCAGTGGTGGCACATACACAGCTCTTGAATTCAGGGTGCCACGGGCTAAGTGCATGTTGTCCTCGGTTCTCAGGCAGAGGACGTTAATGGCCTGATAATGGCTTCTGCCAACTGTTGCGCACCACGGCCTGAGTGCTCTTTACGGAGTGCCACCGTGAGCACACCCCTTCTCTGTGTTCCCCATGCCTCCCACTGCCTTCAGATTTAGAAGCAAATAAAGCCCCAGAATGCACCTCACCTTCACCTACAAAGCACAGGGTTTAGACTGTCCTGCCTTCAGTGGTCTGTAACTTTGCTGAACGCGATTCACCCTATCCTACACACACGAAACAAACCAATCTTTCAGCTCTTTACCTGGACTTTCTCTAACCCACCCTTCAAGGCCTAGCTAGCAGCGCTGCCCCGCACAGAACACCTTGGGCTGTGGATTTCAGCACCCCTCCTCGAGTTGTTGAGCTCTGCCCCATTAGCAGGTGCCTGGCACAGGGCCACCGCTTCCTCTTCTCCCCCATCCCTTGGCCCCGCTGGCCCACCTTCTGGCCCCCAAACCCAGGCCTTCCCCTGCCCCAGCAGTGGAAACAGCCCTCCCACCTCGGGGCTCCCACCTGCTCGCTGATAAAACGGAAGCCCCGATCAGGCCGCTCACACTCGTAGGTCTCTCCCAGGACCGGGTTGAAGGGCTTGCATCCCGCCCGGTGGTACGTGGAGGAGTAGGCAGACACGGCAAAGGCTGCAATGTACACCTGTGGGAAGGCCAAGGAGAGTGAGTGCCACGGGTGCCGCGAGACCCCAGGAAGGGGACCGCAGCCCATCGCAAGCTAAGTCCGGGGTTTTGATGCGGTGCTTCAGCAGCAGGGACCCACCCAGCCAGGATCGGAAAGACAGACAGAACCCTGGGGAGGAACGAGTGACCCTGGGTGGGTACCATGCGCTCGCAGGGGTCAGCCATGCGGCTGGCCTGGTCCAGGAGGCTGCTGTACTCCAGCTCCTCACAGAGCCTCTGCAGTGTGTTGAGCGGCTCGTTGAGCTGCACAGGCATGGACACCTTGGACAGGTCTTTGCCGATGTTGTTGCGGAGGATGTTCCACAGGCTCACGTCGGTTCCGGGCCCACTGGCAGCTGGCAGGCAGCGGCGGCGAGGGGGCCCTACAGCGATCCCTGGAACACACACCCCTGGGCCGATGCAGTCACTTCAGTCTCCCTCTGGACACTGGTGGTCCAGATGTGCCAGGCCCGCTGCACAGGACTACCTCCTAACCTCCTCAGGCATCCCAGCGTTGCCCACTACGGGAGGTAACTGAGGACCTGACTGCTTGTGAGCTCCTGGGGATTTGGAAGGGCAGCAGAGCTAAGAACCACCCAGGCAGGACAGTTCCACTGCCATGCACAAGTGCTCAGAAGCTGGGCCTGAGCCGGGCGGTGGTGGCGCATGCCTTTAATCCCAGCACTCGGGAGGCAGAGCCAGGCGGATCTCTGTGAGTTCAAGGCCGGCCTGGACTACAGAGTGAGTTCCAGGACAGGTGCAAAGCTACACAGAGAAACCCTGTCTCGAAAAACCAAAAAAAAAAAAAAAAAAAAAAAAGTTGGGCCTGAGTCTCATCCTGGCCTCTGTGCCCTGATGGACAAACAGATGCTGGGATGCAGATCATCCACTGTCCCCCCACTATATTGGACAGGGACAGGGTCTCGTTGGGTTGGAGCTCTCTATGTCGCTGAGGATAATCTTTTTTTTTTTTTTTTTTTTTTTTGGTTTTTCGAGACAGGGTTTCTCTGTGTAGCTTTGCGCCTTTCCTGGAACTCACTTGGTAGCCCAGGCTGGCCTCGAACTCACAGCGATCCGCCTGGCTCTGCCTCCCGAGTGCTGGGATTAAAGGCGTGCGCCACCACCGCCCGGCCTGAGGATAATCTTGATCTGATCCTCCTGCCTCCACCTCCCGAGTGCTGGGAGGACAGGCCAGTGCCACCGCTCTTGGTTTATGCAGTGCTGGGGACTGAACCCAGGGCTTTATGCATGAGGCAAACACTACCAACCAAGCTACGCCTCCTGTCCTCAGACCGTTTTATAGAAGAAGAAATAAGCTGGGCAGTGGTGGCCCATGCCTTTTTTTTGAGACAAGGTTTCTCTGTGTAGCCCTGACTGTTCTGGAACTCACTCTGTAGACCAGGTTGGTCTTGAACTCACAGAGATCCACCTGGTTCTGCCTCCCAAGTGCTGGGATTAAAGACGTGCGCCACCACTGCCCGGCGGCCCATGCCTTTAATCCTAGCACTCAGGAGGCAAAGGAAGTCGAATTTCTTAAGTTCGAAGCCAGCCTGGTCTACAGATTGAGTTCTAGGACAGCCAGGGCTACACAGAGAAACCCTGTCTCAACCAACCAGAAAATAAAAAGAGAAAAAGGAAGAAAGAAAAGGAAATGGGCTCTAGAAAGTAGAATGGCAAGCCCAAAGCTACTCTGCTAATGAAGTACTGAAGCAAAACTGTCTGTCCCTCTTAAGGGACATGTCATACCCTATGAAGCCCTCCCAGCCTACTGGAATGAAAGTCAGCACCATTCCCAAGCCTGGTCAACCTCCCAGAACTGTCCTCCAAATATTCCCCAGCTCATGGTTCCAAGGTCAATTCTGGAATCATTACCCAAAGCCCACCAGACACAAAGGACTGCTTCTACACGGGACCCGGGCCATGAGCAAACAGCATCTCTACATGGGACCTGGGCCATGAGCAAACAGCATCTCTACAGGGGACCTGGGCCATGAGCAAACAGCATCATCTCTACATGGGACCCGGGCCATGAGCAAACAGCATCTCTACAGGGGACCCGGGCCATGAGCAAACAGCATCATCTCTACAGGGGACCCCGCTTCACCCTTGTCCCACTCCCCACTCATCCCATTGGTACCTTTTTGATAGCAGTCGGCTCCCCTGAGGTCCAGCACCTCCTCAGACAGGCTGGTGGTGATCTCACTGGTACATGACTCCT
Organism: Peromyscus californicus insignis; assembly: GCF_007827085.1. Classification (NCBI taxonomy): domain Eukaryota; kingdom Metazoa; phylum Chordata; class Mammalia; order Rodentia; family Cricetidae; genus Peromyscus; species Peromyscus californicus. Next base: position 25,743,295 of record NW_026294551.1, read on the forward strand.
CTTCCTCAGAGCCCTGATCAGGGAGAGTGGATAGGTAGGGTAGACGGAATGGCAGTGCCCGGGACCTGGCAAGAATATGACCAGCTAGCCCTCAATGGAAAGAGAAAAGACCGGGCAAGAAGGACTTCTGGCCCTAAGATATCGTCCTGTCATGACTGGTACTTGACTTGTAGAAAAGGGCTTGGGGAACTCGGCAAGACGTAGAGGAAAGGGAAGCTGAGGGGTACTGAGATCCAGGGTCTTGGGGGACAGGGTCAAGGAGCAGGAAAGCTGAAATGGGGTCGTGGGAAGACGATATCAGAGACCACAGTAAGGTGAGGCATGTCAAGCAGGGAGGAGCGGTTTCGGAAGAGTCACACAATGGGTGTGCTCTCAGCTAGCTGCTAGGGTGGGGAGAAAGGACACAGGAATCTCTGGAACCCCAGCCCATCTTCCCCGGTCCCTCCCTCCTGCTGCCGGCCTCCTCCTCCCTCACCTCGTTCTCAGAAGAGCTAGTGGAAAGAAGAACCTCACAGGCATCGAAGAACTCTGTGTGGGAGTCAGCGAGGGACAACACACTGCTCTGGGACAGCTGGGGGGTCAGCTCTCGGCCTTTCATGTACAGAGCTTCTTGCTGTGGAAGCCAGATGGACGTGAGACCTCGGAGGCCACTGGAGTGAGTTCCTGGAGAGGCCAGCCATCCCACCTCCCCCACCAGACGCGACTCCTGCCAAGCAGGAGGAGTAGCAGAGGGGAACAGAAGGGTTGAGGGACAGGAGAAAATCTGGGCTTGGAAGAGGTGATGGGCACCAACAGAGCCTGGCTCCAAACCCTTTTCCTGCACTGGCCCCCTAAATCAGGATCACTGCCCCCCGCCCCCGCCATGGACAGGTACAGCTGTGTCCCCACCATGAAGACTAGAAGACCGGGACTCGGAACACACAGCTGGCATGCAGTGGCACCACACGCAGACTCTAATTCAGCCTGTTTACGACTGCGGGACCACCAGCCCATCGACTAGAATCTCTGGGGTTTGGTTTCATGATGCAGACATGTCCAACCTGTGGTCCATGAGCTGTACACAACTGAACACAGCCAAGAGTGGCCATGAACGCAGCCCAGTACAAAGTCATAAACTTACTGAAAACATTATAAACAAAAAAAAAAATTTTTTTTTGTGGTTGTTAACCCGGTGATGTGGTTCTTGAGTGTGAATTTTGTACACGACAATGCCACACTGGAATGTCAAAGGCTGGGCAGGACTGGTGGAGGGTAAGAACCAATGCCTCGTGGGCTCTGAAGCAAAAGCAAAAGTCCTCAGAGGCTGGACGTGTGGCTCAGAGGAGCCTGCTTGCCTCGCATGTGCAAGGCCCCAGGTTCCAGCCTCAGTACGGCAAACAGAGCAAGACATGAAGTACAAGCCGTCTGCAGGACCCGCCGAGAGAGCTGTGATGGTATGTGAGAGAAAAGCAAGCTGGATCCCCTCTTACCCTTCTGCCACCTACTTCTAGACTCCAAATCAACCCTGTGCCCTGCCCCTGGCCCTCACGCCCTGGAGAGAAAGCCCCGGAAAGATAGCATCCACTGTCCACCCTAGATCCTTACCTCCTCCGGGTTGAGGGAACTGAAGGAGTCCGCTGTGGTGTCTGAGGAGATGGATAGTGAGTGGAGGCGTCTCTGACCATCTGGGGCCTCAGAGACCTGAGGCAGAGGGTGAGGGACTAGGTGTGGGAAGGTGAAATCCCCCCCACTGCCACCCTCACCCACTCAGGGACAGCTTCTGTCAACTCTGAGCCCTGGCACAGATTCGCCCGTGGGACCTGCAGTCCTCAGTCTCAGGCCCTCCCTCTGATCAGCTGCCATGTCCCTGAGGCTCACCGCCATCCTCGACAGCTCTGAGCCCTGATGCAGGTCTCTCAGTCGATCCCGTTCTGTGGTGAGGGCAACCAGGACGCTGCTGAGGGAGTGGTGCACTGCCAGGGGCAGGCCAGATGGTCAGACCCTCCTTCCTCTCCCAACCTCTTGACCCACTCCTGACCACCACCTAGCCTGTACTTACCCTTCTGGGCCAAGGCCCAGAAACTGCGCTGCAGGTGGGCGTAGTCTGGAGGTGGCAGCCCACGGTGGCCAGAAGAGTCCCGAGACTCCAGGTACCGAGACAGGTTGGGAACAGAGCCATGGAGACGACCAACCTGTCGGTGAACAGGAGGGGTGAAGGGACAGCTTCCTCCAGGACATGGCATCCCTGCAACCTGGGGCTTGCACCCCAGCTCACCCGTGCAATGGTGTCATCCTTGGCAAAGCCTTGTGTGCACCACATGCGACTGGTCCGTTTCCCCTTCTTGGGTCTCTCAGTTGTCACTGAGGCCTGGCAAGTTGAGGAAGAGTAATTTCCCTCACCCACTGGGTTGGGAAAAGCCATGGAGGAGAGCACAGATCGTCCAAGCACATGGGTGTGGCATGCTGGCAGTGACCCGGATAAAAGGAGCAAAGAGAGCCTGGAGTCTGCTGTAGGGGGCAGGCAGGCCGGCCCCATGAAGGGATGGGGATGAGGGGCCCTGAGCAGTCCCTGCCTCCTCCCTTGACCCTTACCTGGTGTGTTGGGATCACAGGGGCCGAGGGGATTCGGTGTAGGGACTCCAGGCTCTGAAGGAGTCTGTGTAACTCCTGGAGCTTACCCTGGCATTCCGAAAGCGCTGGGGGAGAAGGAAGGAGGGGCATTGCTCTCCTGGAGGTGCCAAGGTTTCCGGACTGTCCCCTCAGTTTCTTTACATCCAAAGATAAAGCTGGCAGCCAGGGAGAGCCTGACACTGTCTCCTCTCTGTTCAGGAGCCCAGAGCATTTCCAGTTCTGTGGCATAGCCGTTCCTGATTTTCTGGGAGGCCAGTAGCCTACCCCACCCTGTTCACAGACTACCCCTCACCTCTTCTGCCTGTGCCCGGGCTGGGTGTCCCACTATCTGTCTCTCCTTATTTACACACACTGCTCTCTCTCTCTGGGTCACTGTCTTGGTCTCCTACTGCAGGAACACAATTCTAGAATTTTACCGCATTGGCCTCAGGCAGGAGTCTCTCTGTTCCTGCTACGTGCCTAGGGCATGATGATTCTACTCTCTTCTCTAAGTTGGGGCTCCTCGGGGCACTAAGATTTGATCATCTTGGAGGCAAAGGGTGTCTCCCCCAGCAGAGGGGGTCCCTCTGAGAAGGTGATAAAGGTAACATTTTCCTTGGTGTTCCCTGCCCAGATCTAAGAACATGGGCCCTACCCACAGAGGCTCTGGGCCAGGGACCCTCACCATGAGAGCAGCGGTCTAGCCCATCACTGTCCCTCAGCCAGGATGACACTTTCTCTCGAGGGCCAACCCCAGGTAAGGCTGAGGCACTACCTGCTGTTAGCATCTGGGTACCAGGAACCTGTGGGGGTAAGCCAGGGTCAGGAAGGATGGCGCCCAGCTCTCTGGGTCTCAGTTCCCCACAGCCTCCATTCCTAAATCTTCACATCACCCGCCCTCACTCCAGGGCCCATCTTACCTTTCGGTGAGTGGCACCGGGCATGTCCGGACGCTGGGCCAAGCGATGGGCTCGGAGCTGGGCCACCCAGCTCTGGAACAGGTCCTGGGATTTGATCTGTAGAAATGATGGAGAGAGATAAGAAGGGAAGGGTTGCTTCCCAGGAGCAAAAAAGTCAGGTCTCTGATCTCTAGGCAAGCAGGGAATTTCCCTAGAGCGCCCAGTTTGTACAAAACCCTATTGCAGCCGGGCAGGGGTGGCACACGCCTTTAATCCCAGCACTCGGGAGGCAGAGGCAGGTGGATCTCTGTGAGTTCGAGGCCAGCCTGGTCTATAGAGCGAGATCCAGGAAAGGCACAAAGCTACACAGAGAAACCCTGTCTCGAAAAACAAAACACAAAAAACAAACAAACAAACAAAAAAGCCCTATTGCAGACAGACAGTGTGACACTCCAAGCATCAGAGCTCCAAGCTCTGTATCTATTCACGTAACAGTCAACCATGAGAGTGGGCCCACTCCCGGCTGTTTCAGACAACGGAAACTCTCATCTTGTCAGACTCAGAGAAGACCCCTCAGCTCCTACGTTTGTGCCCTGACACTTCTGCCAGGCTAGTGCCCAGAATACTTTGTTCCCACGGGTGTCACCTTTAGGTGGTAGATGTTGTCTTCTGTGTCAAGGTCAATGCGCTGGGCCTTTCTGTTGATGGACATGACTGATAGCCGGACATCGATGGAGCCGTGGAGCTTCCCCTTGGCGATCTGGAGTGGAGGGTTGGTGGGAGACAGGGGACTGGTTTGAGGGTCCCAGAAGCACAGAGTCACCACCTCCTAGAGGCCACACTAGACTCAAGGGCCACGCACCTCAAATCTCATATAAAGGGGCTTGTTCATCACCTCATCTGCATGTCCAACTTCTTGCAGGTCTGAGAAGCCAGCAAGCAAGAAAAAAATACCACCACCCCGCGCCCCCCCCCCGGAACTCTACATGGTGGGGGAAAGAAGACCCCTTGGAAGGAACCGGGGAGCGCAGCCTTGTTCCTTGTTCCCAGCACGAGAGGACGACAAGGACAGGGGGACAAAGCTCCCATTTCTGGGGCACTTGGTTTGCAACGGGCATCATCCAGATAAGTGCACAGGCGGCTGAGTGTGTCCCCCACCCCACGTCAGCAGGAAGGAGGTTGAGGCCCAGGGAAGCAATTGTCTGATGGTATTTTGGGTTCTAGGAGCCACAAAGGAAACCAAAATGCGCATATGCTGGTCTCTCACGGTGAAAGGTACAGTTTCTACACACAACCTATATCCATCTCTGTGCCCGTCAGCCATTTTTGGGTGACTTCTAAGACCTAATGCCATTATGTACCTGCTGTGGGAATGGTGACCCTAGGGAATCATAGTGAGAAGAAAACCTCTATGTGTTCAGTACAGGTATACTTTCAAAGTGTGTGTGTGTGTGTGTGTGTGTGTGTGTGTGTGTGTGTGTGTGTGTGTGTGTGTATTTAAATTGTTGAATCTGCAGATGTGGAGCCTAAGGCTGCAGAAAGCCAACAGTAACTTGACATAGGTTGCTGAAAGTAGAACTGAGTGAGAGTCGGACCCTGCTCTGGTTAACTCAAGACACCCCACCTGCTCAGAACATTCTGGGGCAGGCTCCTCCCACACCCCAAACCTGGAACCTGACTTACATCTTGTCGGGTGGTGGCATAGTGGAGGATCCCATCCTCAAGCACAAAGTACCTCTGTGTGGGAGGGGCAGGAGCGGGCAGCCAAGAGCATGGGGTAGGGAGAGAGCAAACAAACACACGTTTTTCTTCTCCTTCACCACACATGAATGCCAGGGCTGTCTAGCAGTCTCCCACATGGAGCTCCTCCCTTGCCCTGACATCCTACCTTGTGCCAGCCCTTAAGAGGCCACTTCCTCTTCTTGAGCAGGTGTCCTTCCTGTCTCTCAGGCATGATGTCCTCTGCTCCCAGTCTGCCCCGAGGCTCCTCCACCACCTCCCACAGCTCGGAGGCCTGAAATCCAGCGTAGATGCAGGGCAGCAACTGGTGAGCCCACTACCTCAGTCCATCCCCCAGGGACCCAAGCTAGGCCCACCCGTCACTGCTTTTCTGCTCAGACCTGCTGGGTACTACTGGGCTTTGACGATTGAGTACTCTCAGCCAGGGAGGGAGTGTCCCTTTCTTGGAAGTCCATGAGGAAGGAGAGGGTACTTCCTGATGAGGAGGGTAGAGCAGGGTAGACAGGGAAGAGTGTCACTTTGTCCTGTGGGAGCCCTTGAAGCAGAAGAAAGACCCATGAATACTCCCCTGCTGTCATGTTCCTACCTTTGGTCTCTCCTGCACTAAGATACACATCCTGCACTCACACACCATCCCCACACCCTCAGTATGCCCTGACACCACCAAGAGCCTAGGCGGCAGCACCCACTCAACCCCCACTGTGGCCACTGCCAGGAGGGGTAAGCGAGCAGCCAGCCTGTGGCTCCACCTGGGGCATACACCCCAGGGATCCAGGAAACGCTGTTTTCTTGAGGCTGGGCAGGGAAGAAGGAAGGGGGTCTAAGAAGAGATGGAAGGGCTCAGAGTCTAGGCGGGCAAGGACTCCTCAGCCCAGCTGCCTTTTCCTCTGGGACCTCTTTGCCTATCTCCATGGCTTGGCAACTCCTCTGCCACAATAGCCCTGCAGACCACCCCTCCAACTTCTACTAATCAGCCTCTTAGCGGCCAGTTCTTGTGCTCCCATTTTCTGCATGGGGAAACTGAGGTTTGAGACAGTCCTATTTTCACATGCCCGGAGGATACCCACCTGGGATTTCTTTTTACCCCACCCCTTTCAACAATGTCCTCTGTGCTCCTGAGGAGCACCTCCCACCCAGAAGGAGCAGGACACTGGCTGGCTGAGACACTGTGGGTGGGAGAAGAGGTGGCCAGGAACATGTCCAGGTCCCGCAGCAGTACCCACAGGCGCCCTTGGCACTGGCTCTGGCCATCCTGGCTCCGCCAGGAGATCAATAATGCATGAGGCTCTATGTGTGTATGAGCAGGGGGAGGGGACCGGAGGGGTGATGTTGCCCTGTGTCTGGGGAAGCGGCTCAGAGCTTATGCAGCTAGCAAGCACCTGAGGAGTTGAGGCCCAGAAGGGACAGGGAAGTGACTGTGTCAGTGTGGCCAGGAGGTCACAGCAGAAGGACCCAGGCTGCAAGAGGCTGACCCAAGGGGAAACTCCTGCATTCAGCCATTCAAAGTTTCCAAACTCTTCCGGTGTTTGGGTATGTCTATGGCCTTGTCGTGGCCCCTAGGACTCGGGCGTTTAATGCTGGCCCCCCACAGAGGTGGGAGGTGTCCACCCATAGGAAGGAGAGTCCAGTCGAGGCACGTGAGTGTCTTCCCAACCACCACCATTCTCAGCCTCTTTCCTGGAGGAGCGGACCCACCAGCTGCAGAGGAGAGGAAACCCTCCCAGGAATGTCAGGCGGTGCCAGCAAGGCCCCCTTACCCCAGGGTCCATGGACGCCAGTGCTTCTTGGTCCGTACACTGATCCGCCTCTGAGTCACTGTCCCTGAGTCACCGGCTACCTCTTCACAGAGCTGAGCAGTGGTAGCAGCTGCTGCAGGAACCAGGAAGGAAGGAGACGGAGCCTCCCCTCCAGCCGGATCTCCCCACCTGCCCCTCCCCCGTCGCCTCCTCCCGCCAAGCTCCGGGCTGCCGCTCAGCTCTGCCCCCCTGCTCCCGGGAGGACTAAGGACGGAGTGGTACCAAATGACTTGGAAGTGAGGGGCACAGTCCCCACTGGGCATAGTTACCCACGGATCATGCTGGCTTCAAGCCATGGGAGGTAAAGGATTTATTCTGGACAGCGTGGCCTTGACCCCGGTGAGCACTCAAGGCCATTTCCTTATTCACCCTGCCTCTCGGTTTACACCTGAAATAGATGGCACATTTTGGACTGGCAAAGCTATCAAGCTGACTGGGAAGGGACAGAGACACCCTCCCACCTCACACCACCCCTGCATACTCTGGGACATGACAGACTGCCAGAAGCACAGTCAGCAGGGCACTCAAGGGAAGAGGGACAGCTGAAGCCCCACAGAGGCTGTTCATCCCGAGCGAATGACACCCTATCAGGTCGGCTGCGGGGATCAGGAAATGCCTGTGCAGTGAGTCTTTGGGGTGGGAGCAGCTCCGGGGCAGTCACCAGTTGGCTGTTAGAAAGAAAAGCCAACTTAGGGGTCCCTCCCCTGACCCTCACACACCTTCACCCACTGCTGGAGCACTATGCTCACTTGCTGAAGTAATTAAGAATTGGCTCTTGAGAAATACCAACAATTCATCCAAATGAATGTGCACCAAGTGACAGGTTTGGTGCCTGAGACATGGTGGCACCAGCAGGCTGTGGTTATTGAACCCTTGTACAGCCTCAGAAATGATGTGGGCCACTTGTCTGCCCAACCTTGTCAGATTCAAGGTCTTACACACCTCAGGGGTACCTGCTGTCTGGGCTCCCTTCAGAACCTCAGCGTAGACAAAGCCTTCCAGGAGGGAGGAATGCTGTGGGCAGTACCAGGCAGGCATCTGGAAGCACTGGGCAGCTGCTCTGACATCCAGAGCCTCAAGGGCCTTTTAAATGATTGAGCATCCCTGGGCATCTGCAGAGCTGGGCACCGTAAGAAGTTGGTCCCGGCCCAGGCCAGAGGAGAGCTGCTGCAGATCCTCAACACCAGTGTCTGTCCAGGACTAAAGATGTGTGGCATTGCTCCAAGTCTGGGAAGGAATGCTGAGGAGCCACTCCTCATTCAGCCCCATCCACCTAAGATGTGTTCCAAGCAAGGACAACACAGGCTACAGGCTAAGCATCTTCCTTGTTCGAGGCACTGTTCTCTAAGACCAGGGAAGGCCTCCTGCAACAGCCCCCAGAGCCATATTAAAAGAGAATTCTAGTTCCCCTAGATCTTTTGTGCTACCTGCCACAGCCTTCGTAAGGAAAAGCATGCAAGACATGGTATCTGTACGTGCAGGTGACCAGAGAAGAGGATTTTTTCGGAAGGAAAGTGAGAATTTAGAGATGACTTGAGATAACTCAGAGAATAACAGTAAGATCAAGAGTCCAGGGCTGGAGACTCAACTGTAAGCACTTGTTGCTCTTCTGGAGGACTCGGGTTCAATTTCCCACCCACGTGGTGGCTCACCACCACCACCACCTCTAGTTCCAGGAGGTCTGATGCCCCCTTCTGACCTCTGTGGATATGAGGCACAAACGTGGTACACACATGTAAATGTAGGCACAGTTTTACACATAAATCTTTTTTTGTTGTTGTTGTTGTTAAATGTATATGAGTGCTCTATCGATTCCATGCCAGAAGAGGGCATCAGATCCCACTATAGATGGTTGTGAGCCACCATGTGGTTGCTGGGAATGGAACTCAGGAACCTCTGGAAGAGCAGCCAGTGCTCTTAACCGCTGAGCCATCTCTCCGGCCCATTTTTACACATAAATCTTAAAAAACAAGAGTCCATAAAATGTATTTTATTTTTATAATGAAATTTTCCCATTCCTTCCACAACTCAGCACACTCTAGGGTGGACCATTAACCTCTGAGCCCACTCAGGACCCACTCCGTTGGGTAACTTTATAAAGTTCTACTATGGCAATTTGAGGCTTCAGAGAATCAAGTTCAAGGCCTTGTGCAGGACTTCAAACTCTGCCCTTTCCTGAACGGTAAGGAATAAAGGAGCTGGCATTTGTGTTTGGTATAGGGCTTGGCACAACACCGCAGGTGCCATTTACAAGGTCCACCACAGCACGCAGAGGAGCTGAGAGGGTGGCTGGGGAGACACAGAGCAAGGGGCAGTGGACGAGAAGGCTGGGCAAGATACTCTCCATTCTCTCTGCTTTGTGCCTGGAGAGTCGAAGGAGACTGTTCCTATCAGGTCCCTGGTTGGGACAGCTAAAGACAGAGTGACTAGTGAAACTGAAGACAATGGACAGCCTCATTCTGAAATGGAATTTCTCTGTATCTTCAAGAGGCCTGTCCCCAAGGAGGTCATTGTGAATGAGAGCCAAGTGACACATGCCACTCCCACACTCCACATTCTTTTAGATCTTGGCCAGACAACAGGGACAGAGTGTATTCTGGGCAGAGCTGGGTTAAACAGGTGGGCTAGGAATCTGGAGCAGGGTCAGGAGGATGCGGCTCTCCAGTGGCTGACGTGGCAGACTTCTCCTGCTGTCTGATGTACTGATCCAGCAGGGAAGTCAGCTGGGAAGGCTGGTGCTGAAGCAGGTAGCGGGTCTGGGCCATGAGGCGAGTAAGCCCTCCTACCAGCTCCCCTTGCAGCAGGTCCAGGCTGGGCAGCTTGGCGTAGTCTACGAAGCCCTGCCTGCTGAGAATGGTGTCATCAACGCAGCCACCTAGAAGAACGGAGGGTCAGCTGGGTTCCCTGCAAATGTTCCTCTTCTTGAGAGGCACCATCCCAACCCAAGAACCTGCTCTCCAGTACCCTTCTCCCCTCCCAGTTGGCCCTAAAATTGGGGTCACACTCGTGCCTCACCCCATTCCCACTGTTGGGCACCAATCCCCTCTCCTCTCTTCCCCTGAAAACATGCCTAAGATGTGCACCTAATCTCAAACACCCTAAAGTCAGTGGCTCCTGAACTTCTTTGACAACAGGCTCTTGGAGTGAAGAAATGGAGCTGCCATCTAAATGACACAGATACACAATGATGGGGACGGATGGAGGTGTCACCTGCACAGCACTACAGATCTGTCTAACACCACTCAACTAAACACGTACCAACAGGGGACAGTGGGTCGCATGCTATGTGTATTTTGCAATGAAATGCCAGGGAAAGAAAATCCTGGAGTGTGAGGGGGTGTGTATGACTATAAATCTAAGTTCCTAGGAAACAGGAATTTTCTGGGGACACAGGCAGTCTCCTCCACAGAATGAACCCCAAAACACACTGGTCACAGCACTGGCCCTCGGCCCTCTTTATTTGAGATACTTGTTTTAATATTTTTAAATGTTTTTATTTATTTATTGGACGGGGCATGCACATACCACAAACAACTTCTGGGACTCGGTTCTCTCCTCCCACTATGTGGGTCATGGCGATTGATCTCAGATCCTCAGCTCTGGCACCAGGACCTTTACGTGCTGAGCCATATTGCTGGTCCAAGAGATACTGATACCTTCACCAGTACCCACTACCTGATAGGTAAGGCTCAGAAAGCCTGATGTCCCCTCCCGTCTCCTCACTGGGAGACACCCCTATGCTCCCTTTCCTCCAGTACAGAAATGACGTGTGGCAGTGTTACAGCACAGGTGTTGAGTGACACAGTCAGTCCCCAATAAACATGCTGACTCAGGCCTCATCCACCAGAGGCTCTGTGCCACCCACCTACTTCACCCCGGCTCTAACTGGCAGGGCTGCCCACTCACCCAGCAGTGGCAGGAAAGGAACACTCTTTAAGATCCGAACCATTTCCTTGACCTTGGGCTCTTCACTGACCAGTAGCAGATTGTGCCCAATAAAAAGGGGTAGCAGGTTTTGGTATTTTGAATCTTCTAGAAAAGGCTTCAGGACCTAGGATCGCAGGAAAGAATGGCTAATGTGGGACAAGAGGAAGGAAAGCCACATACCTTAGTCACAGGCTGTACCAAGCTGAAAGGACACCCTTAGGGTCCCCTCAGTCCCTACCCACAGTTTAGGCACCAGACTAGGGCAGCGTGTCTAGGCTGACTAGAACAGAAATTGGAAGTAGCCTTTAGGAGGAGCAGAGCCGGGTCCATTCAGCAGGCATGGGAGGAAGACAGGCCTGAGCCAGGGCAACCCTACCTGGTTGGGGAAGACTTTTATCAAGATCTTGTGTTTCCGCAACTGGTGCCGCAGGAGAAGCTTGTCCTCTGCACTCATGGCCACGTTCTGACAGACAGCTATCATTCGGTTATCTCGAAAAACTGCTGCTATATCCCGACGCAGGAGCTGGATAAGTCCTGACTCCTGTGGCAGGACGGGATGGCTGAGGAGATATGAAGGTCTCCTGGTCCCCCCCGCCTTTCCCCACATAGGCACTGGGGTGGTCAGTGATGCCAGAATGTGTAACGGACTGGAGAACAGGTGGAATACCCCGTCCCCAGGAGCGTTCTGCTTCCACTGGAGACCCCAGGCTTCAGAGCACCTGAGAGCGCCTGCCCGCCCTTCTCCAGACACCTTGGCAGGCAGTCTGTGTTATCACAGTTAACAAAGATTACTTCAGTTACAGGCTGTGGTAATACAAGCCTGTAAAATTAACTCCAGCTACTCAGAAGGCTGAGGCAGGAGAATCAAAAGTTTAGGCTTGAACTGAAAAGTGACTTTAAGACTAAATTTTTAAACTTAGCCAGGCGATGGTGACGCACGCCTTTAATCCCAGCACTCGGGAGGCAGAGGCAGGCGGATCTCTGTGAGTTCGAGGCCAGCCTGGGCTACATAGTGAGTTCCAGGACAGGCTCCACAGCTACACAGAGAAACCCTATCTCGAAAAACCAAAAATAAATAAATAAATAAATAAATAAATACACTTAGTAAGACAGTCTCAAAATAAAAGTTAAAATAAAGGCCCGGGACAGAGCTTAGCAGACCACTAGTATATGCAACAAACCACGTCCAATTCCCAGTACCACACACAGACAATTACTTCAATTATCAATCTCACACTGTACTAATGGTGAATTATTTTACCAACTTTACTATTTTTTGTTGTTGTTGTTTTTCTAAACAAGGTTTCTCTGTGTAGCCCTGGGCTATCCTGGAACTCATTCTGTAGACCAGGCTGGTCTCGAACTCAGAGAACTGCCTGCAACTACTTCCCAAGTGCTACAATGCTGTGGGATGGTCTGTATGTCAAATGTGTTGCTGATTGGTCAATGAATAAATCACTGATTGGCAATGGCCAGGCAGGAAGTATAGGCGGGACTAACAGAGAGGAAAATTGAGAGAACAGGAAGCTGGGAAGGGAGACACTGCCAGCCGCCATCAGGATAAGGAAGATGTAAAGTACCGGTAAGCCACAAGCCACGTGGCAAGATATAGATTAATAGAAATGGATTAATTTAAGCTGTAAGAACAGTTAGCAAGAAGCCTGCCACGGCCATACAGTTTGTAACCAATATAAGTCTCTGTGTTTACTTGATCGGGTTTGAGAGGCTTGGGACTGGCGGGTGAGAGAGATTTGCCCTGACTGTGGGCCAGGCAGGAAAACTCTAGCAACACTACAATCAATTGAGTGTGCCACCATTGCCCAGTTTATTTTACCAATTTTAGATATGTGATGGAGGCTGGAAGATGACTCAGTGGGTAAAGGCATTTGATGCCAAGCCTGGATGAAATGAGTTCACTTCCTAGGACCCAGGCTGGGCAGAGGGTACCTTTACCTTACCACCCCAGGACTTCATTTTCTCTTTCTCAAAATTTATGTGTCTGAGTATTTTGCCTGTATGTATGTCTGCTCCCCATGCATGCAGTGCCCTAGGAGGCCAGAAGAGGGCACTGGATCCCGTGCCCCTGGCATTACGACAGTTGTGAGCTGCTCCCAGGGGTGCTAAGGATCCCACCTCTGTAAGAACAAGTAATCACTGAGTCATTTTCTCCAGCCCCTCACTGTCTTTTTTTTTTTTTTTAAGACAGGGTTTCATTATAGTCCTGGGTGATCTGGAATTCACTATCTAGACCACGGCAGCCTTGAACTCGTAAGCAATCTTCTTTCTTGGGCCTCCTGAGTGCTGGAATTACAGGTATGCGCCAGTCTGCCCAGGTTTTTTGTTCTTTCAAAACAGCTTGTCCTACCGGGCGGTGGTGGCGCACGCCTTTAATCCCAGCACTCGGGAGGCAGAGGCAGGCGGATCTCTGTGAGTTCGAGGCCAGCCTGGGCTACCAAGTGAGTTCCAGGAAAGGCGCAAAGCTACACAGAGAAACCCTGTCTCGAAAAACCAAAAAAAAAAAAAAAACAGCTTGTCCTATAGTGAAAACTGGCCCTGAACTCTCTACACAGCCAAGGACGACTCTGAACACCCAATCCTCAGCTTCCACCTCCTACACACCAAAGATTATAGGTTTGGGGCACCACCTAGCTTCTTCCTGTTCTTTCCCAAAGACAAAACACTTCTATCGTCCCTTAGGGAAACAGGGACGCTTCGGCTCCTTTGAAAACAGGAAAGAGCAAGGTGTGGGAGCTCATACTGTAATCTCAGCATCCAGGAGATCACTTGAATTCAGGAGTTTGACAAGAGCTTGGTTCTGAGACTCCCCATCTCAAAAAAAAAAAAGCAGGAGTGAACCCCCCACCCCCACCTTGCACCTTGTAGAGTTTTCACATATGTTTTTGGAGACAGATAAATAAAGAAAATGCGGACTGGCAGCCCAGGTGATTCAGAACCCATGTCATGCAGAACCCAGTGCACATTTTATGATAAAGAAGCAGGGCTGGGTGAGATGGCTTGGAGTGCCTGCTGTGCACGCCTGACGATCTGAGTTCAGTCCCCAGAACCCACAGAAAAAGCCTGATGTGGTTGATACGTCCGCAGTCACAGCACTCCTGCAGCGAGATGCGGAGACAGAGACAGAGACAGGAGGACTCGTCTGAGCAGAAGCTTGTGTGGATTATGTAGCATGGCAGAATTCAGACTACACGGTGGAAGAGAGGACAGACTCCTGAAAGCTGCCCTCTGACCTCCACACATGAGCAGTGGCAAGTGTGTACCCACATTCACATTCACACACACACACACACACACACACACACACACACATGGCTCCAAGTGGGAAAGTGAACAACTACATGGCTTGGAGTCCAACTTTAGCAGCCTACCACCAAGTAACATTAGCAAGTCTCCTTACCTCCTTGGGGGGTTTGGGAGGAGGTGGTAGGCATCGAGGGTTGACAGCAGGCTTAGGAGGAATATACTCAGTTAGAGCCATTAGCTTCTGCCGCTCAAAGTGCATGACGCGACGGTGGCGGGTCACAGCCTTGGAGCCATGGCGCACAGTCTGGAGGGTGGGCAGCCAAGCTGGAAGGGGAGATGGCAGCGCAGTAAGAGACAGCCCCATGGAGGACCCAGCTTATCTCCGATGGACAAAAGAACACCCCCACTCCCACCAATAGAACTAGAGACGGCACAACAAGTCTCCTCTCCTTCTGAAGATGACCTTCTGGTCCGCCCACTCCACCTGAGTGCTGTGTGTAGGATTACAGGTGTTTGCCACTGCGTCTGGTTTAAGTGTATTTCGGATTAAATGCAGGGCTTCTGTGCATGCTAGGCAAGTCTACCAAGTGGACTACAGACCCAGCCTTCAAAGTCCTTCTTATGTGCAGTGCTAGACGTTGAAAAGATTATATATTTTTTAATTGGGTGATAGTGGTGCACTCCTTTACTCCCAGCACTTAGGAGGCAGAGGCAGGTGGATCTCTGTGAGTTCAAGGCCAGCCTGGTCTACAAAGTGAGTTCTAGGACAGCCAGGCTACACAGAGAAACCCTGTCTCAAAAAACCAAAGATTATTATTATCTTTTTTTTTTTTTTTTTTTTTTACAAGATAAAGTATTTGAAAAGTCCAAAACAAATGGAGAACCAGGAAGTGTGCACACTTGTAATTCCAGCACTCAGGATTGTCATCAGTAGGACACCGATCTAGTCTAGTCTACAAAAAACCACACCTAAATAACTAACTAAACAAATAAAGCGAATGGAGAGAGGGCTGAGCAAACCTTTCCTTAAATGGCCAAATAATAAATATTTTAAGTTTGGGGTCCATACAGTCTGTCCTCAACTCTGCTAAAAACAGTCATGAAAACCTAGCTGTGGTTGGGGCTGGAGAGATGGCTCTGTGGTTATGAGTACTTGTTGGTCTTGCAGAAAGCCTGGGTTCACTTCCCAGCACCCACACAATGACTCAAAACCATCTGTAACTCCAGTTCCAGAGGATCTAAAGCCCTCTTCTGAGATCCGCAGGTACCAGGCAGAAATGTGGTGTGCATTACATATATGTAGTCAAAACACAAAAATTAATAATAACAACAACAACCAGACGTGGCGGGGCATGCATGTAATCCTAGCACTCAGAAAAGAGAGGCAGGAGGATTGCCCCAAGTTCAGGGCTAGACTAGTCTGCATAGTGAGTTCTACGCCAGCCAAGGCTACATTGTCAGATGGTGCTCTTTAAAATGAAGAAAGGAGCTGGGTGGTGGTGGTGGTGGTGGTGGTGGTGGTAGTGGTGGCGCACGCCTTTAATCCCAGCACTCAGGAGGCAGAGGCAGGTGGAGCTATGTGAGTTCGAGGCCAGCCTGGTCTACAATGTGGGTTCCAGGACAGCCAGAGCTGTTACAGAGAGAAAACCTGTCTCAAAAAAAAAAGAAAGAAAGAAAGAAAAAAGAAAAGAAAGAAAAGAGGAAGAGAAGGGAAGGGAAGGGGAAGGAAGGAAGGAAGGAAGGAAGGAAGGAAGGAAGGAAGGGGAAACAAGCTGGCAAGGCAGTGCATATCTTTACTCCTAGGGCTTGGGAGACAGAAGCAGGTGGATTTTCTGTGAGTTCCAGGCCAGCTGGGGATGTACAAAAAACCAACCAACCAACCAAAACCAGTACGGTCACAAATAATACGTAAACAGATGAGACTATGCTCCAGTAAAACTCTGCTCATAAAACAGTCATCAGGGGCTGGGACTGCAGCTGGGAGATGCAGAACTGGTCTAGGTGCCAAGCCCTAGGTCCCATCCCCAGCAAACAAGAAAAAAAAAAAAAAAAGGAGCAAATGACAGAAGAAAGCGATACTGTGACCAGCTCTACTGTAAATGTCAATCCTCGGTCTTAGCGGCAGCTCTTGAAGGACAAACCCCTGGATCAAGTCAACATCAGCTTCATCTGGGAACTTGCTAGAAATACACACTCTCATGCCTGCCCTCGACCTTCGAAATCAGAAACTCTGGAGCAGAGTCCACCTAGTTGTGTTTAAGAAGCCCTTCTGGTGACAATGCATGGCTTCATCCCCGAGCGCTGAGGTCTGCTCCTAGGACTTGAAGCAAGAGGGAGGAAAAACACATTACACCACCCTCACGACCCTCCCAAACAAGTCTTTCTTCCCGTCAGAGATGGTGGTGAATGCCAGTAATCCAAGCTCCTAGGAAGTAGAGGCAGGAGGATTAGGAGTTCAAGGCCAACATCAGCAGTGAGACCCTGACTCGAAAAGCAAAATGGAGGGTCTGGGAGATGATTCATCCAGTACAGTAAATGCACTTACTGCCAAGCCTGATGACTTGGGCTCAATCCCCTGGGGCCCCCTATAGTGGAGAAAAGATTCATGCAAGTTGTCCTCTGACCTTTGTGTGCCCAATGGCATATCCTGATGACAAGAAAAGCTTGAAAGGTTCTCTCAGAAACCAAAGAAACACTCCGAAGCCCGGAGCCAAAGTGACTCTTTTTCATCCCCAACAAAAAGACCAACACTGTCGTTTCCAGGTACGGCTGGGAAAGGATCAGCTAGAAGACTCTTGGAGACTATGGAGGATTACCAGGGTGAGAGGTTTTATGGCTAATAGACCTGTTAAGAGTGTCTTGGGAATGAGACAGAACTGGATTTTAAGTCCTGCTCTGCATATTATTAGTGTTATTTTTGCCCTGGCACTGAACTGGTCCAAACTTCAGTGTGCTTATCTGTAAAGAGGGGTTAATAATGCCTTCTTCCCAAGGTGCTTTAGCTGTAAGATGTAAACCAGGCAATGAGGGTAAAACAATAACCACAATCCCTGGCCTACAGTACGGTGTCAAATCTACTCACTGAATGCCTAACGCGTGCCTACTAACCTCAGGCACCAATGCCACTGACTAGCTAAGATGAATGGACACAGTGCGACCCTCCACTGGGGTTTAACAGACGAGACAGGCGCCTGGGCAAATGTAAAACTAGACTGTGAACTGACTGAGCGGGGGGTGTCGATAAACAGGATACAAGCAAAAGATTTCACTGAGGAACCTGCTTTATAACGCGAGGGTTGTGAGAGAAGACCCGAGGAGGCTGAGTTTACGCTGACCTTAAGAAACAATATACTAAAACCCCAGCAAGGACCTTCCGGGGTCGGGGACAAGAACTGAGCGAAGAGTTAGAAGACTCCAAGGCAGAAATAAACACTGTTGTTCGTGACGTCGTTGCTGTCATTACCAGGGTGTGTATGGGGATGGAGGGGCTGTCACAGGGCACTAGACCCAGTCAAATCAGAGAGCCGGCTAGCGGCAGGGTCACCGAGAGCTGTCCGATTACGGGAAAGGTCGGAGGGAAAGGAGGGAGCGCGGGCTAGAGAGCGCCGGCCTGTGCGCCGCGAGGCCCTGGGCCTCTCCTTACCCGCCCGGGGCGGGAGACCTCCTCGGAGTCTCCCCGCCACCGCCGCAGCCATCGCTACAGGAAGTCCCCACGAGCGCTGCGCGGAGACGGAAGGAGCTAAGCATTGTGGGGCAGCAAGGAAAACCCAGGGCCGGAAACGGTAGGAGAGCCGCCGGATGGAGTCGCTATCCGCATGCGCAGCGTCGGGCCCGTGGTGCCGCCCCCACGCCTACCGGTCCCGCGGAGCTGGCGTCCAGTCTCCTAGCAACGACGCGAGACTGCCAGGGACCGTTCTTCTCATCCTTCGGGTCTCTTCAGTTTGCGACCAGTAAAGCCACGCCACACACTTGTAACTCCAGATCCTTCGCTCTGATTTTACTCCTGTCTTCCACCGCACCCCCAGCAACTGACTCTGAACCATCCATCCCTGTCCTTGTCGCCTCAGTCTTCCCTCCAGGCTTCTCTCCAAGCTGGGTGCCCTCATCCCAACCGCCCGGCTCTAAGCTTCTCTGCTCCCCTTAGTCTATCTCCTGCCTCAAACAGCCGCTATTTATTTTAGGTCATGCCAGGAGGCAAGCAGGAAGGTGAGTTGGTGTATAGAACAACTGGACGAGAGTCAGGTCAGGTCTCCCAAGAATGAAGGCAAATGAAAAGGAGCTTCTCTTTTCACAGCTAAGAGTGCTGCCCAGGGTACAGAGGAAGGCGAAGTCTGCATTACCGAAGCCCTGATCACCAAGAGGAACTTGACCTTTCCTGAGGATGAAGACCTGTCAGAAAAGATGTGAGTGGAGAAGAAAAGCACAGATGTTCAGTTTGCTGAGCTATATGATTTTGTAAATCGTGTTGATCTCTTTAGTCACTCCACACTCCAATCAGTAGTACTTCCCACTTGGTTTTCCTTCCTTTTTTTTTTTTTTTTTTTTTTTTTTTGAGACAGGGTTTCTCTGTATGCTTTTTACTTCTTTTTTTTTTTTTTTTTTTTTCCAGAGCTGAGGACCGAACCCAGGGCCTTGCGCTTGCTAGGCAAGCGCTCTACCACTGAGCTAAATCCCCAACCCCGCTTTTTACTTCTTAAAGATGGCTCTTTTCTCATCATCCTCAGCTGCCTCAGAGAATGCTGTAGCAAACTCAGAAATTCTCTGTTCAGTCCTCAGTCTGGCCTCCCCACACTCTTGTTGCCCAGTTGATCTTTATACACTATAAATCTAATTATTTCCTGGTAGAAACTTCCTCAGCAACCCGTTACATCCAGAATAAAATCCAAACAGCACGAACCAAAAAGCTTTCCACACTCTAAAAGTGTGCAATTTCTCACACTGCATTCTTGCCGCTTGTTGCTCAGAAGTGAGAGCAGCTTGGCCTCACCCAAGAGCTTGTTAGAAATGAAGGCTTTCCACTGGGGATGTAGCTGGCTTGACAGAGTGCTGAGCACCACGTAAAACTGGCCTTGGTGTCATCTCAGCACTCAAGAGGTAGAGGCTGGAAGATCAGAGGTTCAAGACCATCCTTCTCAGCTACATAGTGAGTCTGAGGCCACCCTTGGCTACATGAAGCCCTGGCTTTAAGAGAAAGAAGTAAAAAGACACCCATCTCAGACCTACTGAATTAGAATCTGCATCTTCCAGTATCCAAAGGATTCACAGGCACATTCAAGTTGAAGACAGACGAGATTAGCACATGCATGTTCTACTTGAAATGCCCTGTCCCTATCCCTTTCCCATGGCCTGCCCACTGGTCACCTCCTCTAGGAAGTTGCTCTTGATTCCTCCACTCTGGAGTTGGTACATAGCCCATGTAACCACTCTCATTTCTTGTACCTGCCTTTGGCATCCACTTGGCCACAGATATTTGCCTGGCTTTCCTGATAATGATGGGCAAAGACCTATGTCATTTGCCTGGAGGATACTCAGTAAATTTGGAAATAGTGAAGGTATGGATGGAACAAGTGATTTCCCCTCTGTGGGTGACTCAAAAGGGAGTGAGGAAGATTCGTCCAGAAGAAATAAGAGTGTTTCTGCATCTATCCCCACCCTGCCTCCACCATCCAAGCTGATCAAGGAAGGCTTCTCCTGTCCTGAATCTCCAGGGACCTCGGCAGTCATCCACTAGTTGTCCAGAGGGCCCTGCCTTGTCAGCTTCCTCTCTGCTCTTTCTCAGTTCCACCAAGAGAACCATGTGTCTGAGACTATCCAGTCTCATGACCTAGACACCACTACCTGGGTCAAGCAGCTGTTCTCGACGTCTCATCAAAACCATTCAGGCCGGGCGGTGGTGGCGCACGCCTTTAATCCCAGCACTCGGGAGGCAGAGGCAGGCGGATCTCTGTGAGTTCGAGGCCAGCCTGGTCTCCAAAGCAAGTCCCAGGAAAGGCACAAAGCTACACAGAGAAACCCTGTCTCGAAAAACCAAAAAAAAAAAAAAAAAACATTCAGTCCCCTTCTTCTTCTTTTTTTTTTTTTTTTTTTTTTTTTTTTTTTTTTTTGGTTTTTCGAGACAGGGTTTCTCTGTGTAGTTTTGCACCTTTCCTGGATCTCGCTCTGTAGGCCAGGCTGGCCTCGAACTCACAAAGATCCACCTAGCTCTGCCTCCCAAGTGCTGGGATTAAAGGCATGTGCCACCACCGCCCGGTTCAGTCCCCTTCTTTTCCTTGAGACATGTCTTCTTCTACCCGCTCCCTCCCATCGGCCACTAAGAGGCCACAGGTGCAGGGCCTATCGACCCATTTTGCTTACTCTCTCCAGGTTTCATACTCTTGATGAACTGGAGACTGTCCGTCTGGATCGGGAAGGGATTACTTCTATCAGGAATTTAGAGTGCCTCCGGAATATTCACAGCCTCTACCTGCAGTCGGTAAAGTCTTGCCCCCATGCCTCCTGCCCCCTCCCTGTTGTGAACCTAGTCTGTCTAACCTGAAAACTGCTAAACCGTTCATTTTTTTGCATTTCTGGTGTTTAGGTAAGCAAAACACTCCCAAATGAATCAGGAATCCTCCTAAACTGAAAGACTGTTTCCTGGCCAGGCGGTGGTGGCATATGCCTTTTTGTTTGTTAGTTTATTTTTTGTTTTTCGAGACAGGGTTCCTCTGTGTAATTTGGGGACTGTTCTGGAACTCACTTTGTAGGCCAGGCTGGCCTTTAATCCTAGCGCTTGGAAGGCAGAGGCAGGCAGATCTCTGAGTTCGAGGCCAGCCTGGTCTACAAAGCAAGTTACAAGACAAGACAGTCATGGCTACACAGAGAAACCCTGTCTTGAAAAAACAAAACAAACAAAAAGACTGATTTCCTACCCCAGCCCCACCAAGAGCTTCTGAACATGCTCTTGAGTTGCCATGCCACCATTCCAGTTGGGCACAGTGGCATATGCCAGTCTCTTGAGTACCCAAGAAGCTGAAGCAGAAGGACCACAAGATTGAGGTCAGCCTGGGCTACAGAGGAAGTTCCAGGCAGCCTGCCCTACACAAAACCCTGTCTTAAAAATATAGGTCCAAAGGGCTAGAGAGATGGCTCAGCTGTTAAGAGCACTGGCTGCTCTTCCAGAGGTCCTGAGTTCAATTCCCAGCAACCACGTGGTGGCTCACAACCATCTGTAATGATATATGGCGCCTTCTTCTGGCCTGCAGGCATACATGCAGACAGAACACTGTATACATAATAAATAAATCATATATATATATATATATATATATATATATATAGAGAGAGAGAGAGAGAGAGAGAGAGATCGAGATCCAAGTGTGGTGGTGCATGCTTTTGGTCCCATCACTTGGGGAAGCAGAGGCAGGCAGATCTCTGTGAGTTGGAGGTCAGCCTGGTCTATGATTTCCAGGCCAGCCAAGGCTACTTAGTGTGACTGTATGTCAAAAAATGAAATAAAATAAAAACAAATAATAAAATAAAAACATAGGGCTGGCAAAACGCCTCTGTGGGTGAAAGTGCCGCTGCCGAACCTGGTGACTCGCCTGAGTTCACTCCCAGGACCCACACAGTAGGAGAGCACTGTCTCTGTCAGGCTGTTCCCTGACCTCCACACACATCCTTGGCATGTGTGTTCACGCACGCACGCACGCACGCACGCACGCACGCCACCAATGAGGCCATTTCCATTTCTCTATTGGCCCCTTGGTTTCCTTCTTCTGAGTCTGCAGCCCTTTGGTTCTGCTCATTGGACTAGCTCCAAGTTCACACATTAACCATTGACCAGAGAAAACAAATCATCTTCCCCAAGGTAATGGCAGCCAGCCACAGTCAGGTTGATTCTCAACGTGTAATGGCTGCAGCTGAGAACAGACATGGTCTCAGGGCTTTGTCCCTTAAAAAGACTCCCCACCCGGCTGACTTAAACTTGGTTTCCCCACCTGGTTTCTTCCCACAGAATAAGATCCAGCGAATTGAGAACTTGGCATGCATCACTTCTCTGCGGTATGTGGCACCAAAACAGCAAAGGAGTAAGGAGTGGGCGGTGAGAAACTGGCTACACCCCTAGAACTGTCTTGGGGTTCTCTAAGCCTGGCTCTTTGTCAGATGAGAAGTCGAGCTCTGCTCTCCTCACCCCACAAGGCTTTGTGTCCCCACTTAGCCAGCTGCCTACACAGGGGAGCCTGGGGACCTGGCGCCCTCCTCCCTCCTCCTCCCCCCTCCCCCAGGAGTCCTGTGTATCTTATCTCCATCCCTCCCTCTTCTCCGGCAGCTTCCTGTCTCTGGCAGGAAACCAAATCAGGCAGGTGGAAAACCTCCTTGACCTCCAGTACCTCCAGTTTCTGGACCTTTCTGACAACCTGATAGACGTGCTAAAGCTAGGTAGGAACACCATGCCCAGGCTCGTGCAGTGGGTCGGTCTCTCTCTCTCTCTCTCTCTCTCTCTCTCTCTCTCTCTCTCTCTCTCTCTCTCTCCCCTGGCAGGGGTGGAGGGAGGGCAGAGCAAGCATGAGACCCTCACTCATTCTTTCTACTGCACAGATGAGCTCCCCCAGAGCCTTCTCATCCTCAACCTGTGTGGAAACACCTGCACCAACCAAAATGGCTACAGGTGAGGAGGGGCTGAAGGTGGGGTAAAGAAGTGCTAGGTGAGCATCACCCACTGCTCCAGGAAGCCGCTATCAGCCTGCAACTCTGATTCGTTCATCCATCGTGCCCTCTGCCCCCTAGCCTGAGTCTGTCCCAGTCCCACATCCAGCACCTCACAGGAGCCAGCCCTTTGCTCTTTGGGCTGATCCCAGGCCCATCTCCTAGTCTCGGAGTTATACCCACCCAGGTATGGGCACTAAAGCCCATGTCACCGTATCCTCCCAGGTTCCACACTAGGGATGCCCTCAGGGGTGACCTCTGCTCCCCTGCCTTACAGGAAGATGGTGATAGGAGCCCTGCCGCTGCTCTTGGACCTAGACAAGCAGCCTATATTGGAGCGCTGGACCTCAGAGGATGATGATGATGACGAGGAATCCTTGGATGAGGAGGAGGAATTTCCAGAGCTGAATGGCCCATTCTGCACAGAGCGAAGTGATTACTGTCCACACCTTATAGCTTGCCCCCTAGGAGATGGGGAATGACACTGTCACTGTCCTAGGCAGCTAGCTCTGCCGTGATCTTCTCTCCGGCTCTGTGGTCTCCTCCACTCCAGGCCCTTCATGTTTCCAGAGTGCCAGCCAGGACGGTGGAAGGTGACATCTTCCCAGCCTGGCTCAGTCCCTGGGGTTACATGGTCACTTTCCATCAACCTCAGGGCCACCTGCCACTCACGACAGAGTGAGTGTCAATGACCCACCTCAGTCTGGAATCAGCAGGATCTAATGAGAGGATGTGGGGGACCCATATGTATTCTACTAGGGATGCCAGTAGGTTTACCAGAGACATCCCTGGTTCAAGGCCCTCCTGCCAACCCCAGGGCTCTCCCTCTCCTCCCCCAGGATTCTTCAAGGACCTGGACCAGGAACTGCAGCAGCATCAAGAGCGAAGGCAGCAGACGGTCCTTGCAGAGCACTTGTCCAGGATGGAGATCCAGCCTGTCCTCACTGACCTGCCCCAGCTGCCTGCAGTGCCCATGGCTGGGGACTGCAGCCCTGCTGTCACCACGCAGCCTGAGAAAGAGGCCGCCTCTCAGGCCACCTCCTCCACCCAGACCTCCTCTTCTACCAAGAAACCAGTTCCCAAGAGCCAGAAATGCTCTGTCCCGGCAAGGAAGGGGGCTCCAGCAGCCACAGCCTCCAAGACCTCTCCGGCTGCAGCCCCCAGCATGACAAAAAGTACAGTCAAAAGGAACAGGAAGTAGTGCACAGCCCCTCCCTCACTTGTGGCAGGAGCCCCACCCCCAATAAAGTATCTTTGGGCTTTGGAATGCTTTTCATGTCCCATGGGCTAAGTCAAGGAAAGAAACCAAAACCAGAAGTCAAAAACACAATCCCCCAAAGCAGCTTAATTTTCAGGAATGACCCAAAGGGCTGGCATCTCTCTGAGTCCCCAGCTGGCTTGCTGGGCCATAGGTGGGCAACAAGTGGGGACCACCTCACAAAGGATGCTGTCTCATGGTGAGATAGCTTTGTGTTATTGCTTTGGTTTCTTTTGTTGTTGTTGTTTTGAGACAGGGTTTCTCCATGTAGTTTTGGTGCCTGTCCTGGATCTCGTTCTGTAGACCAGACTAGCCTCACAGAGATCCGCCTGGCTCTGCCTCCCGAGTGCTGGGATTAAAGGCGTGCGCCACCACCACTTGGCTTATTGTTTTGTTTTTAAGATAGTGATTCGCTGTGTAATCCTGGCTGTCCTGGAACTCACTATTTAGACCGGGCTAGCCCGGGACTCACAGAAATCCACTTGCCTCTGCCTTCTGAGTAATTGGATCAAAGACATGCCACCATTCAGTCAAGCTAAGGACTGAAACCTTGGGATCCTGATTGTCCCCAAATGGCAGCCAGCTCTCATGAGGCATCATCTTGGGTCTTCATGCACACACACACCAGTTGGTTCCACTACACCCATCATTAGGGTTTATGGCTTGGCACCACAGTTCTAGCAGCCAGCCTGCTGGGAGCTGCCCTTTGCCCTGGCTCAGCTCTCCCCAATAGACCTGAGATCCAGTTCACTGAATAAGGAAATAAAACATTTATTAAGCCAAAGGCTGTACCAGCCACCCAGACCCTGGATGAGCGGTGTGAAGGGATACCTGGAACCACCACCACCATGACCAGCACAGCTCACGGCAGCCGGCCCAGACAGAGCTCCTGCACCCAGTGGGCCAAGAGGTGCTACATGCTTAAGCGTAGGCCTGGTGCTCCTTCTCCACAAAGGCCTGGAAGAGGCTGCCCAGCCCCCGGGGAGGGAGGGTCTGGTCACCAGTAAGGAGTCCACGGAGAACCTGCAGGCCTTCCTGCTCCAGGCTCTGCTGCTTCTGTCGGAGCTGTTTCCTCTGATCCTGCCAGGCAAGGCAGAGGCGAGGAATGTGGACCCTCTCCTTCAGGCAGGAGAAACCCAAGACTAGCTGAAGGCCCCGCCTGCCCCCAGCTCTGCAGTCTCCTCTAGCCCCAGGCCCTAGAATATCAAGAAGGTAAAGGTATTTCCTACCTGCTTATCCTCCATCAGCTCCAGGACTGCCTGGTGTCCACGATAGAGTAAGTGTCGACGATCCACCCGAGTCTGGAATCGGGGGAGGATCCGAACAGGGTCCTGGGCTCCAAAAGTGGGAGACAGCACCTGGGGGGCCTGGGCCACCCCCACTTCAAAGACGAAGGGTTTGAATACCGACCTGACGAGACACAGGTTGAAGTAGTAGCCGGGGACAGGTCTGGTCATGTCCCCCAGCCAGTATGTCCTCTTCACCCTCACCTGGACGGGTCTGGTGTGGCCGTGAGGAAGTGGACACAGGGCTTTGTGGGATCCTGGGGCAGGACCGACACCATGCTGGCCGTGGTGCGGAAGCCTCCGGAGTCCATGCAGATGCCGCTCTCCTTGTTCCTGAGGATGTCCATCATCACCTCTGCTGTGATGTTTCCTGCAAAGGAGGAAGTGGTGGGGACCCGGCAAACGAGAGAGTGTGAGAGAGACTCCAGGCCAGGGTGCTGTGGCCCTCTCGTCCACCACTCACAGACCTTGCTGTTGCTGCAGCAGCTCACACCCAGCCCGGAAGCGGGCCTTGGCAGCTTCCATCCGCACAGGCTGCTGGGCCAAGGAGAAGACCTCTGCAAAGTTAAAGGTGCCCTCTCCAGTCCACCAACCCTGGGCCTTGGCATGGCTTCGGAGCTCTGGGTGTTCTGCTGAGATGTCCGTGCCAATGCTCAGCTGGTTAGAAATGTTTCGGGCACCCCCTGCGGAAGAAGAGGAACTTATTCATGGATCACGGAGCACCCACTATATGCCAGGCCCTGGGTGAGGAGCTTAGATTACGGTTTTAAAAAGCTCAACCTGCTCTGAAGGGGCCTCCAGTGAGGAGGAGACAGATGAATCAATCAGAGCTATGTCATAGGGATGAACGAGATGGCAAAGTGGTAGTCGCTTGCATATGACCTCCCAGGAAGGCTTTCCAGAGGAAAGGGCAGGCTGAAGCAGGGGAGCATCTGGCCAGGGGAAGGAGGAAGTTCCTAAGTGGGTTCATTTCCAGTTTTCTGGGGTGTCCCAATGCCCAAGGCTGTCGGGGGAACAAAAGTGGGAGCCTCTAGAAGTGGAGGGCAGTACCTGGGGACATCTAGGTTCCCTCTCGGAGGCAGGCTCCACACTAGACTCCTACCCTGGATCCGCTGAGCAGCCCACAGCCTCCCAGCTGTCTCCAGCACCCACGCCTCTGTGCGGTCAGTCAGTAGGAAGGTGTTGTGATAGCAGAACAGCACAGGATCCTCCCGGCAGCTGCCCCCCTGCCCGTAGCGTTCTAGCAAGCCTGCAATCACGTGCACAGCCTCCTGGGCAGTACTGCTCCGTTCCAAAGCCAGCCTAGCAGAGAGGTCAGAGGACAGAAGTGATCCAGAGAGGTTTGAGGAAAGCCCATGTTACACAGCAAACCCAGCAGCAATGATGGTATGCGGCACAGGCCTGTGAGCCCAACAAAGAGGTGGAGGCAGGAGGATCAGAAGTTCAACTCCACAATCAGCTACATACTACATGATTCCTTATCTCAAAACAGACAAAAATACCAAGGCAAAATGAAAAACCAGCCAGATGTGGTGGTAAACACCTTTAACCCCAGCACTTGGGAGGCAGAAACAGGTGGATTTTCTGAGTTCAAGGACAGCCTGGTCTACATAGTGAATTCTAGGCCAATCAGGGATACACAATGAGAAGCTGTCTCAAAACACAAAACAAAACAACAAGCAAGAAAAAAAATGAAAAAGCCATAAGCCAGTGGTTTCCAAGCTTTGAACTGAGAGTTCTATGGAAAGGTCTGGAACACTGTTTCCAAGGAAGAAGTGCCTGAACTTCTTCTCAGTCAGAGCTGCCCCACCTTTATCATTCTATAAACCAGAATTCTACAGGAGATTTCAGTTAACAAAAATAGTACTGAAAAAAAAATTAAACTGCTCTGGGCCAAAGGAGGCTCTTTATCAGGCTTGGTGGCCCACGACTTTAGGCCAGACTGGTCTACAAAGTTCTAGGACAGCCACAGCTACACAAGAAACCCTGTCTTGAAAAATCAAAGAAAGAGGAGGAGGAGGAGGAGGAGGAGAAGGAGAAGAAGAAGGAGGAGGAGGAGAAGGAGAAGAAGAAGGAGGAGGAGGAGAAGAAGGAGAAGGAGGAGGAGGAGGAGGAGGAGGAGGAGGAGGAGGAGGAGGAGAAGGAGAAGGAGAAGGAGAAGAAGAAGAAGGAGAAGAAGAAGACAGAAGGTGAACAGTAGCCTTCTTAGAGAGGCCCCAGGACAAGGCCAAGAGAGAGGCAAGGCCAATGAACCTGAGTGTTAGGGGCAGAGGGTGGGGGCATGAAGAGCGGGTGGGTCTGTACCTGAGTAGATCCATACCCAGGAGGGCTTCCCCCTCCCCAACAGGCTCCTTGGTCCACACTGCTTCGTTGCCAATGCAGACACCATGTTCATTGGCTCCCATCTCAGCCCCCCACAGCCAGGAAGGGCGGCTCAGAATCACAGCATGTGTCTTCCACACCTGTTCCACCTCGATGTAGGTGCACTGGAGGTAAAGAAGAGAAAAGAAGAATTCACAGGGAAAAAAAAGACCCAGAACCTGCATTGCTCTGGCACTTTGTCAGCCACTTTATATAATGGCCTTAGGAAAGGGCTTGTTCTCAGGTCACGCATGCGTAAACTGAGTCAGCAGAGGCTAAGGAGACTCAACGTCCAGGTGGGTGGACTTGAAGTCCTTACTCTTTTCACAGCATCTGCCAACATCCGAGGTGCAAGAAAATAAAGGTCTGGGAACAATGTCTAAACCTTCCTATTCCTTTTAAGTCCTAACCCACCTGGAGCCGGCTCCCAGGGGTGTGAGTGCCTGCTGGTATAAACACCACCTCCTGCACCTCATCTCGGGGGCGGTCCGAGTTCTTTGCAAAGATCACAGCCGGGATGGCTGAGGCCGGGGGCACAGAGACAAAGCAGTCGCAGGAACAAGGGGCATCCGGGCTCGAGGAGGCCATCTGCGAAGAGGTGGGGATGATCAGGTCCCTCCAGTGACACCTCTCCACAATCCTGGCCACCTGTGGGGCCTAGGACGCTCCCTCCCACATGTGCACTCAGAGAAGACAGAGTCCATGCCAGACGCTCCGGGACAACAGCACTGGGCGCACACTCCGAGCGCGGTATGCACTAAACGTGCACTTGGTTTAAGAGTCAGCAGACAACGCAGAGCGTCCGCCTTGGAGTCTCAGCCCCACCAGGCTGTAAGGGTAGTTTCTAGGCACTAACACCGGCGCCAAGAATCCCGCGCTCCTGCGCATGTCCACATTCGCGCTCCCCTTCCGTCCAACCACTTCCAAGTCCTCAGTACCTCCACCTCTCACCCTCTCTGCCTCCAAGACCCTCAGACTCGGTTCTGGCCCCACTCGGTTCTGTTTCAGGCCAGATCTGTTCCTCTGGACCCAGATTCCCAGGTGACCTGGAAGGCCTTTGTCCCCGGGGGCGGGGCCGGAACAGAACACCTGCAATCCCACCGTTTCCCACGAGGGTGCGCGCTAGCTAGCACTACTTCTTGAAACCAAGTGGCTGGCCTTCCAAACCCTGCCTGAGTGTCCTGGACTTCTAGTTCAGGCTTATTGGAGAGAGTCACTTTAGGAAGTGGAGCTGAAGGAGAAAAGAAGCCTGAGTGAAAATAGAGTATTCATAAAATAGCCAACGCTGCTGGGGGTTCTGGAGATTAAGGAAGAACTTTAGCTGCCTGAATCCCGACTAGAATTACAAAGACTCAATCCTAGTGAAACTGCACAGCACAATACAGGAGGCATAGGGATAGCTTAGGTTAAGTATTGTTTATTTTAAAAATTATTTTCAGGGGCTAGAGAGATAGCTCAGCGCTTAAGAGCACTGGCTGCTCTTGCAGAGGATCTGGGTTTGATTCCCAGCACCCACACAGTGGCTCATAGCCATCTGTAATTCCGCTTCGGGGGAATCTGATGCCTTCTGGCCTCCATGGACACCAGGCACATGTGTGGTGCACAGACACACACACTGGCAAAACATCCATACACATAAATTAAAATTTTTAATTTTGTAATTGTGTGTGTGTGTGTGTGTGTGTGTGTGTGTGTGTGTATGTGTGTGTGTGTGCATTACGTGTATGGGAGGGTATATGCCCGAGGAAGCCAGAAGAGAGTGTTCCATCCCTTGAAGCTGGAATTACAGGTGGTTGTGAGCCACCTGGCAGGAGTTATGAAAACCACACTCAGGTCTTCTACAAGATCAGTGTTCACTTTTTGTTGTTGTTGTTGTTGTTGTTGAGATGGTATCTCTGTGCAACAGCCCTAGCTGTCCTGGAACTCGCTCTGTAGACCAGACTAGCCTTGAACTCACAGAGATCCTCCTGCCTCTGCCTCCCAAGTGCTGGGATTAAAGGCGTGTGCCACCACTACCCGACCAGTATTCACTCTTAACTGCTGAACCATCTCTCCTTTCATTTTCAACCTTAGCTGTCATATCTTAGGGACAGTCCACCTTGTTGTTGTTGTCTTTTAATATATTTTACAATGTGACTTTGGGAGATGATTTGTGTGTATCCATGTGTGCAAGTGCACATGTATGTGCATGCTAGTGCAGACTAGAGGTCAACATTGGATGTTTTTCTCAGTGGCTCTCCATCTTATTTTTTGAGACAGGACCTCTCATTAAACCTTAATCTTGTTGATTCTGCTCCACCATCTGGCCGGCAAGCCCAGGGAGTCTCCTGTTTCCACCTTCCCAGGGCTGGGATTGTAAGTGCCTGTGCTTCTGGGGAAAGAACTCAGGCCTTCATGTTCATATGGCAGTCACTTTATTGTTTGAACCCTTATCTCCCCAGCCCCCATGTCCCCCATGTCACAAGGAGATACACACAAAACCCTCCTGTCTCCAAAAACCCAAGTTCTGTTCTGCCCCATATGTGCTTAAGGTTATAGAAAGATAACTTTGAAAGGAAATTTAGAAATTTCTATTTCAAATCCTTCTACATGCTAAGAAAATGAGATAGCAAAGGAGAGATTTGGGCTAAGAGGGATGTACAGTGGTGTGGAGCTAGATTCTGAACTCAAATGTTTTGGGTTTTCAGTTCCTTTTTCCTCTATGAATCATCTCTGTAGGCAGCTCTAAAGAAAATACATCTCATACATTTATGCTCCTATGACCTCTGGGAATTACTTCTAGGGGTTACATACTGTCAGTCTGTAATACCTCAACAACCTTAATTCTTGCAATACAAAAAACACAGAGGTGTGTGTGTGTGTGTGTGTGTGTGTGTGTGTGTGTGTGTGTGCGCATTCTTCAATTTCTTTTATCAATTTTTCATATCTGGGGCTGGGAATGGAGCTCAGGTGGTAGAGCATTTGCCTTAGCATGTAAGTTTATGCAGTCCCAGGCATTGCATAAACTGGGTGTGGTGGAGAACACCTGCAATTCCAGGAGGCAGGAGGATCAGAAGTTCATGGGTATCCTTGGTTACAGAGGGAGTTCAATGCCATCCTGGGCAGAAGTCTCTGAGTCAAAACAAATTTGTTTTTCAGTGTACAGATTTTCCCTCTTTGATTCCTTTGTACTTTTTTTTTTTTTTTTTTTTTTGGTGGGTAAAAGGCATTGATTTCTGATTTCCTTTTTTGAATATTTTGGTGGTAATATATAGAAATCTCTCCCACTTTGGTCTTTCTTGTCTTTTTTTTTTTAAGATTTATTTATTTATTTATTTTATTTATATGAGTGCTCTATATGCATGTACACCTTTATTCCAGAAGAGGGTATCAAATCCCACTATGGATGGTTGTGTACCACCGTGTGGTTGCTGGGAATGGAACTCAGGGCCTCTGAAAGAGCAGCCAGTGCTTTTAACCTCTGAGCCATCTCTCCAGCCTCCCACCCCTCCCACCACACACACCTTGGTTTTTCAAGACAAGGTTTCTCTGTGTAGTCCTGGCCCTCCTGAACTCACTCTGTAGACCAGGCTGGCCTGGAACTGGGAGATCCACCTGCCTCTGGCTCCTGAGTGTTGAGATTAAAAGGTGTGCACTACCAACCACTGGGCTAGAAATATTTCTCAAGAGCTGGAGAGACAGCTCATTGGTTAAGAGAAATTGCTGCTCTTGCAAAGAGAACCAAAGTTGGTTCCTAGCACCTAGACCAGGTAGTCCACATCAGTCTGTAACTCCAGCTCCAGGGGATCCAACGCCCTCTTCTGGCCTCAGTGGGTGCCTGCAGCCAAGTGCACACTATACACATAATTACTAAATAAAAACAAAACTTTAGAAAAATAAAACAAACAATACAGCTAAGTAACTTAAATTATCCTCATGGCTCCTGGTTTCCCATTCTGCCTCACTAGGATTACATCTTTGGAATTCAAACTAGGATGCAGCTGAGGTTTTTTCCAGATCATTTTTCCACAATCATCTGTAGCTCCAGTCAGTTCCAGGGATCTGACGCCTTCTTCTAGTCTGAGAGGGCACTGCATTCATGTGGTGTATACACATATACACAGACAAAACATTCGTACACATTAAATTATTATTATTATTGTTATTATTATTGAGACAGGGTTTCTCTTTATAACTGTCCTGGGACTCACTTTGTAGATCAGGCTGGCCTTGAACTCACAGAGATCCGCCTGGCCAAGTGCTAGGATTAAAAGCCACATTTTAAAAAATTTTTTTAAAGAAATCATTTCTTATCGTTGTCTGTTGACTGTTTTCTGTGACTTTATTATTTGATTAGTCTGACAGTTCTTTGGTTTTGTTCCTAAGATAATTTTTAAATTTACATTGCTGGTATTATCCATAAGGCAGTAAAGGATTCTTGGGGACCTAAAAGCTGCTTCGGTGCGTCTTGGAGGAGGGGTACGAGGTTGCCACGGGACATCTGCCCACCTCAAACCTCAAGGCTGTACCTGCATTCTAGGCGCCCCACGGGGAAAGCGGGTTCCTCTCCCGCACTTCCCCAGATGTCCGCTGGGGGGCGGGACAGGCCGAAGGAGAAGGAGGCAGCCGGAAGAGCAGGAAGAGGTGGAGGCTGCGTTCCGGGCCTGCTTGCTGTCACGTTTCCACTTTTGACTTCGTTCACCTGCCCTAGAGGTATTCAACTTCACTTCTCCGGTTAGAAGACTCAGAGAGGTCGAACAGAGGGTCAGTCCAGACGGGCTGATTCCCTCCCTCTCAGCCTCCCCATTACAATCCTGCTGGAGTGCTACTTCTGAGGGGTCATAGGTGACCCTGGGTTCCTTCAGGGGACCCAGGCCAGCCAGGCAGCATTGCAGAGGATCAAGCATGCATCAGAGCCCCACCAAAGGCCCCTGCTAAGAATGCAGGTCAGCTGGAGGAGTTGCAAGGGAAGGAGGCAGGCAAGGCCCTGGCCCTGCCCAGACAAGCCAAGCCGGCCCTGCAGCTGCCCTCCTGTCCCTGGAGGCAGAGATGGGGAAAAGGAGGGACTCACCAGGCTTCTGGGGTCTAATTCCCCCCAGAACCAGGAAGACAAAAGAGGTACCCCGCAGGAGTGCCTCAGGCAGGAAGCCACAGGTAAACAAAGGCTCTGTGCTGTTAAATCCAGGGACAGTTGGAAACAGATGCGCTGTGCCCCCCAACCACAGACCCTAAATCATCCCGATGCCCCCTTCCAATGTTCCCTTAAACACGGAGGCCCCAAAATCTCTCAGACATTTGATAGGATGGGCCAATCTGAGAACCAGATTCGGCTGGAGAAATTGGGGTTGTAGTTAGGGCTAGGAATCGCATGAGAAGAAAACAATACATTTGCAGGAAAAAAAAAATGAGGAAAAGGTGAGTTGGGAAGGTGAAAGGACACCATGACCAACCTTGTCCTTCAGAGACAGGAAACCAAAACAAAAGCTGACCCCCCCATCACCTTCATAAGGCTGTCACTCACTCGACACAAATTAGGTACCAACTATGGGTGGGCATTTCTGGTCTCTCTGAAGCCTGTGAGTCCCGTGAGGGTGCGTCTGTGCACATGGCGGTTGCGTAACCCTGGCAGGATTCTTGCTTTGAGTAGTAGAAGCAACCTTCCCCTCAGCCTTTCCAGCTGGGCAGGTGCCCATCAGATACCATGACTGCCTTTCATCGCCTTGTCTCTGATAGGGATCATCCTGGGTGAAGAAATCACTGTCAGTCACCCCCACCTCACTCCCAGCCAGAGGGACCGGCTGACATGCATGCTCCCATGGGGGTAGGGAGAGGGAGCCAAGTGGCCAGCCAGGGGAGAGGATCTCAGGGGAGAGGATCTCAGGGGAGGGAGGACATCTTATGAGGTGAGTACCAGAGGCTATTGATTCAGAAGCAGCCTTTCTCTCCTTAGCCCCTTCAAGATAGGATCAGATCCAAGCTCTGACCCCAACCAATTGAATAGAGGTGATGCTTGCCCGAGGATCCCCCTACCCAGTCACTGTGGAGGGACAGAGTCAAAAAGAGGATGCTGAGCTGGACGACAAATAAAGCAAGAATGTGGTTGGTTGATGACTTTATTGTTGCATAAAAAACACAGGCTGTTTCTGCCTCCTCCTTCCCTCCCCCCCAAGTGGGTTCACAGCAGTTAAAGAAAAAAAATTCCTACATTTTCCTCTAGGGAGGGCTGCCGAGAAGGGCAGGCAGCTGAGAAACCTAGATTGGTAAAGGGCAGGGCAGACAAAAACTATCCAAAGCCCCCCGGCAGGTCTTAGGGTTCAGGGTGTCTATGATGGGGAGCATGCACGCCCCCCCACACCCATGTAGGAGTTCCCCTAAGAATGGTCACTGGAAAAGGTTGTCTTGGTAGCACAGGGAGAAGGGTGGCTGGTTTCGATGGGTGGAGGAGAAAGCACCCCACACCCCACCCACGGTGCCCTTCTTTCTCCCCCTCTGTACCTAGCCAGGCAACCTGGAGGCATGGCAGCTCTGCTCTTGGTTAAGAAAGAGGACCTCTGGCTAGGTTAGCAGGAGGTGGGGGAAAGAGGGGGGAAACAGAAAGAACCTTATTCTTAAACTACTTCAGGCCCCTAAGTCCCACAGGGAGTCACCCTGTCCCCTTTGAGGAGGAGCCCTTTCTACACAAACACATATTCCTACCCAGATCCCAGCCCCTACTTCCCATACAGCTCCCAGTCCTTGGACTGGGTTCCAGCATCCCCAATGGAGAAAGAGATACTGTGGGTCTAGGCCCCAGACCTTGGACGGGGTGAACAAGATGGGGTCTCAAGAGACCCCAGGCTCAGTAGAGAAACACATACATACATACAGGTACAGACAACACACATATACACACTCACGCCCTAATTCTTAAATAAAATACCCTTTGCTTATAACTTAAAAATTAACACACAGCTATTCCCTGCAGAGGGTTCTGGGTGGAGAGAAACGAGCAAGAGAGAGGTCGGAGGCACTCAAGGCCTCTACCTCAAACCTGAGAGTGCCCCCAGCCCCAGGGTCCTGCGGTCTGCCAGGCAGAAGTCTGCCCTCCCCACCCTGTGATCAAAACCCAAATGTATTTCTAGCATCTAAGGAGGGGGACAAAGAAACAGCTTCCTAGAATCCCTCCAGTAGAGACCCACTCGTGTGGAAGATTTCCCACGGGGGTGAGGGGGAGGGCTCTACAGCGTGGAGGGAACATGGAAGGGTCAAGCTAAAAAGAGAGGGGCAGGGGAGTCCAGACAGGGGCAGGTCATCCACTGTCCTCTGCTAGGACAACCCCAAACCGTGGAAGGACCCCTCTCCTTTCCACCCCCAAAGGGAAAGCAAAGGATGGGGACCTTTTTTTGGGGGGTGGTCCATGTCAACTCCGGAGCTGATGCTGGTGGTTGACTTCAGAAAACTACCTAGTGGGATGGGGAATGGGGGCGACTGAATTTGATTTCTTTTAAAAGGTCTAAGAGTTAAGATTGAATTAGATTGAAAAGGGAAGAAAGGGTTCGTTCTTCCATCCCTTACCTTCCCCCCCACCCCATGCCAAACTTCTTCCGTTTTGTAAGAGGACCTCTCCGCTGAATTCCTCTCCTCCACGTAACTCTGACCTCCGGCTCACAGCTCCGGCTGCGAAGCTGTGCCCTCCCTGGCTCTCATAGACTGAATCTGGAAGGGTTTATAAGGAATTCATTGAAGGGAGTTCATTCTATAGTAACAACCCTCCGAGCTAGATAGACAGCCCCTTAAGGGGAACCGCCCCAGGCTCCCCCGCCTCATCTCTGCTCTCTCTCCGGAAATTTTAGAGGGAGAAGCACTCCAAGGGGGATGAAAGGGGCCTAGGCCTTAGGGCGGCTCCGAGGCGCTTTTATGTCCGGGTTCCCAGGAGCGAAAGACATGTCCAGACAGCTACCCCCAACGCCCCGAGCCAGTCTCCCTTCCCCTCAGCTCCTGGGACGTGCCATTTCTACTAATCAAACCCCTCCACATGGTAGGGGTGATCCATCCTAACCCTTCAGCAACTCAGGGGAGGGTGAAATAGTGAGAAAGAAAAGAAGCGAGGGGGCACGTTTAGCTCCTGGCAGCCTAAACATTCAAATAGCCTCCCATCTAGCCCCAGAAACTAAAAAATCCCTAGCGCCCTTCTCCCTGTCCCCTCACCGTCAATAAATAACCACCTTCCCCTCTTACTCAGGCCGCCCCCCTAAAAAGATCGGCAGGGATGCGACATCCACGGGGATCAGTTGGAGGACGCCGAGCTGCCGTCGGCCTCTCGTTTGCCTTTGCCCCCGGGCGGCTCCACCGCGCCACCGGCCTTGGCCTCGCCCTGGGCCGCCGCCGCCGCAGCCTCCTCTTTGGCGCCCTCGTGGGTTTTCATGTGCTTGGCCAGGTGGTCGCTGCGCATGAAGACTCGGCTGCAGACCGCACAGGGGAACTTCTTGGTCCCGGTGTGGGTCTGAAGGTGGCGCTGCAGCTCGTCGGAGCGCGTGAAGCGCTTGCCACAGAAAAGCCAGTTGCACACGAAGGGACGGTCGCCGCTGTGCCACCGCAGGTGCGCCTTCAGATGCGACGTCTTGGCGTAGGCTTTCCCGCAGCCGGGGATGTGGCAGTTGTGCAAATGCTTCTTCTTGCCCCCATCGGGCCCGCACGGAGCCCCCAGTCGCTCCGCCTCCAGGCAGTTGGGGCAGCGACACACGGTCTGCCCTGAGCTGCGGGGCACAGACCGCCGGGAGCCTTTGGGTCGGGCCGCCGCATCCAGACTGGAATCCAGCCCTTGGGACTCTGGCGCCGCCGCTTCCAAGGCCTTAGCCCCGTCGGGTGGCCCTAGGAGGTGCTGACCACCCGCGCCTGGCAGGAGGTGGTGCGGGTGCGGGTGGGGCGGCGGAGCACAGAGCTGGTGGTCTCCGACGTATCCTCCCAAACCGGGCTGAAGCGCCCCCGGGTGGCCAGGTGAGGTCAGCGCTCCTTGAGTATGGGGGAGGTCCATCCAGCTGGTGCCGGGATGTAGGTCCCACCAGGAGCCATCCTCCGTGCCTGGGTGAGTCGGCCGGAACCACGATTCGTAATGATGTGACATGTCCGGCTGCAGGAGCTTGGAAAAGGGTCCCGGAGCCAAGGGACTGTCGCTTTCCAGGTCCTCGCAGGTTACCCGCGAGGAGGCCCCTGGCAACTCATAGCCCTGTGAGAAGTCTACCTCCGGGCCCAGCGGGAGGCTCTGCAGCTCTCCAGGCTGCAGCGGGGAGGGGTAGTCCCCGACCTCCGGGCTCGTGTGACCCTGGTACGTCTGGAGAGGCTGCAGGTCGAGGCGCGGTGGTGATGCGTGAGGCGCGTCGGTGTGCTGGCTGCCCAGAGAGCCACAGACAGCGGTTAGCATTGCCGGGATCCGGGGTGGGGTGAGGGCAGGGACGGTCAAGGGCACCTCAGGTGGGACCTAGTGGAGGCAAAGATGAGACATAAGGAAGGTGACCTGCATACTTTCCCTCCTAACCCTGACCCCTCCCCATTAAAGCGCTCCTTCCGAACCCCTAACAGGAAAAGAGGGACGTGCCTCTGGGTGGAGACCGCAAATCAGTTAGAGCTTGGGAATGCTAGGAAGGAGAAATGTGAAAGTCCAGGTCAGGGCACAGAATGGCCTTTCCTCTAAGTGACCCCGCCCTTAGGACTCAGCTCTTCCAGGAGTTGGCTTGGCCCCAATGCCGCCAGAACCATCTCTGCATAGTGACTGGGCATTTCCCCCTGCAGACCTGCTGCCAACCTAAATGGATGATCTAGATTCGTCTTAGCTCAAGTCTAACTCTGGACACCGATAGGACGGGCATATGCTTCTGGCTGCTTGAGAACAGAACAGGTCCTGAGCGTTTTGCCAAAGCCAATCACAGACCTGCTGTAGCGATGTGGAACAGCATTTAATCTCTCCATACACTCCCCGGCTCCTTGCCTAGCTTCATTGACTCTGCCCATCAAACCCACTCCCTCACCCAACACCCACTCCTTTCCCTCCATATGAATCTGGGAGGAATTACCAGAGAAAGGGGTCGCCCAGAGAAGAGCTTGTTAGAAACTCACAAAAATATAACCGCTGCTCCCTTACAGAAGGCAGCACCAGAGTTTGGAAGAGATGGGCATCCCTCATCCCAGAACTCACGGGCAAGCACTGGAAAAGTTATAGAAGCCCCTCCCTTAGAAGACTCCAATGTCCAGCCAAGTGTTGAGGGCTACTGTTCTGAGTCTGCTCTTATTTAAGAAAGCAAAACTTGAAGCAGTGACTAGAATAAAATGTTTACTTAATCGTTCAGTCAACAAGCCTACACTGTGCAGTGCCTCTGTGAATCAGTTCTCCTTCTCACAACATTAGAAACCCAAGGCCCAGCAGAAACCTACAGATCTGGCCTGGGTGTGGTGATAAAAGCCTTCAATCTAAGCGCTCAGGAAAATGAAACAGAAGAATGCAGAGTCCCAGGCCAGCCCGGGCTACATGGCAAAAGAAGGAAGGAAGAGAGGGAAGGGGTGAGGGAGAGGGAGATAAAAGAAAAAGAAGAGAGAAGCTGCTAAGCACGGTGGGAACCATCTAATAAATAATCCCAGCACTCAGGAGGCTGAGACAGAAGGCTTCTGAGTTTAGATTAGGCTCAGAAATGAGACCCTGTTTAAAAAAAAAAATTAAAGAAACCTTAAAACCTCCACCGCTTTCTCCACCACAAATCTATGACCCGAAGGTCCCAGTCTGCTCTCCATCTCTCCCCAGAGCCTTGGACTCTTGCCTGTGTGTGGGCTGGCGTGGAGGAGGCCAATGATTTAGGTAGGGCCTTCCCCAAGCAGGGCTCCGCTGACCGTACCAATCTCCGGCCTCTGGGACCAAGGAGGTAGCATTGGTAGTCTGGGAGAGGCAGGGAAGAGGAGGACCCGGGTGCCTACTCAGGCTCTGGCAGCCTTACCACAAGAAAGGAACAGGGTGAAGCAGCAGGAACGGAGCCTTAGGCCGGGGCGGGGCAGCCCAGAAGGGGTTGGGCTGGAGCATTGAGGCCTGGGACCCTAATAGCTTTTGGCGCCTGGGAACTGCCCCAGGGTCTGGGGGGATGGGAAGGCTAAGATGACCCAGGCTGCAGAGGGGCCTCTCTGGACAGAGAGCTTGAGCCCAGGCCTAGAGTGCAGTGGCCTGCAATCAAGGTTGCACTAAAAGAAAGCAGAGCGAGCACGCCGACTCCCCAATTCGAGAAAGAGGGAAGAGACGTCTTTAAGTTCCATTGGATCGTCTGCCTTCCCCGATTTCCAGTGCCCAGGCGGGGGGACTTCCGTTCAAACATGGTTTTCAATGTTCCAGTCCTCCGGTTGTCCCAGTTGCTCGAGTTTCCCCAGTTCCCAAACTCCCTTGGTCCCTCCAGTCCCTCCCGTCCTCCCGGTTTTTCCTCCGCCTGGGCTCTCAGCCCCTCGGATCCTTTAAGACCACCCTCCCCACGAGGCCAGCGCAGGCTGCCATGTGTTCGGAGCACCTTGCCCCTCGGATCTCCGCCGCGCGCGCGCCCCTGGCCGAGGGGACCCCGGCTCCTACCTGGCGGTTGCGCTCGGGCTCCGGGCACCGCAGGCTGCTGGCGCGCTACAGACGGGCGCTCATGGGCCCTACGCGCTGGCCGGTTCTCAGCGACGTGGGACAGGAGCCGAGGGCAAGCTGGGGCCGCGACCAGACCCGGCGATCGGCGGCGGTGGAGGCGGTGAGAGCCGGCGGGAGGGTGGAGGGCGGGCGGGCGCCGGTGAGCGAGTAAGCGAGCAAGCGAGGCCAGCTCCGCCCGTGACTCACCGCGCTCTGTGCCTTCATCCTCTCCCCTGCGCTCCTTTTTCCCCCCCGAACCCGCGGCCCCGCCCACCTCACCTGCCGCCGCCTTTAACCCTTGCTGGCTCGGCTGGAGGCGAGGCCCAGCCCCGTGCGAGGAGGGGGCGGGCGAGAAGGATGGCTAACCAGGCCATTTCCCTCTCTCTCCCTCGCTCCTCCCAGGTCCCCACCACTCCCCGAGTTAGGGGCCTGAGTTGAGAGTTTTTCCCATGTTCAAAGACCCGTGCGATCCCGTGGAAATCTAGCCCGCAGCTGGTTCGGTCCGGCGGGGGACACGGTTCAGACCCGGGATGGGAGGAAGGACCAAGGGTCCTGGCAGAGCTATCGAGCCTACCTTAGGGCGCGTGTGGCTACCAGTGCTTTTGACACACGCGTCCTGGCCTCGCAGTGCTAGAAATGAGGGAAAAAGGAAACTTAAGGACCAAGTTTCTGCCTGGCCCACCCCCAGGCCTAGGCCGTGGGAAGTGTATTTTGGCTACGCCGCTGGCCTCCCTCCGCCACCACAGTGCGCCGTACTTTCCCCTCCCGTTTTCCTGAGATCCTCCCGCTCTATCTGGTCACTGGACTTTCTGGGTGATCACCATCCCCTCAATGTCTTCCCCAATCTCCGGTCTCACTGGTCCCGAGATCCTTTCAGTGTGCCCTCTCCACCGTCCCTCAGGCGGCCAGCCTAGCGACATCGAAGTCCACCGCGTAAACCCGCCGCCTTCCTCCCGGTCCGGGTTGCTCAGCCCTTACGCGGGGCTGCTGCCGCGCATTTGGATCTGAGGGTTGGGCAGGCACCTGACTGGCCCTGGGAAGGAACAGTTCAGCAACGGATTGAGTGTGTCTTTTTGCCACGGGCTCTTTCCGAGTCTCAACTGAGTATCTAAGTTAAGAGAAAGGTCTTGGATTCCTTGGAGGAAAGAAACGCACGTACGCAAAGCCACATTTTCAGGGCATCCACGGCGCCACTCGCCTAAACAAAATTCTCAAGATGCGAATTGGTGGAAATTCTGAGACCCCTACCTCGAACTCAGGTGGGTTCCAGAGTCCCCCCAACTCTCTGCCCTGATGGCCTGACTAGAAGTAGCTCCCGTGTCTTTCCCGCTGCCTCCCAATCCCGCTGGTTGACTCCCTAGGTGACCCTTTTTGACACGGAATTTCTGAGCGATTTTCAGAAGTTGTTTCTTTCTTTCGTTATCGCGGCTGGCTTTCCTTCCGCACTCTTTACAATCCATTTCCGAGAGTTCTGTAATTTAACTGATGTAATCTCGCCACTACGGACTCTTCTTTCTTTTTCTTTCTTTGCATTTTGAAGCTGGCTCTCACTCTGTAGCCCAGGCTGGCTGGGAAATCACTCGATCGCTCTCGCGGGCCTCGGCTATGCACCAGTCTTCCTGCCTCAACCTCCCTCCTCCTTCTAGGATCACGGGTGTTAACGTTAGTGCCCGGTTTCAGTCCTCATTTCACTCCGATTAGTTTATCTGCCCTCTGTTCCCTTTTGAGACACACTGAAGCATCCAGCTTAACTGAATCCATCCGCCTTCTGACCGCCAATGCGCGTCCCCAGCGGTCAGCGCTTTACCCATTTGAACACCTTTGTATTTTCTAAAACTGGAGTCCTTCACCTGGACAACGTGGGTACAAGCTCTGAGGGTTTCCTGAGGCTTTAATAAATCGTACCTAAAAGAGCAAATTCCTCGAGGCCC
This sequence comes from Peromyscus californicus insignis, assembly GCF_007827085.1. Classification (NCBI taxonomy): domain Eukaryota; kingdom Metazoa; phylum Chordata; class Mammalia; order Rodentia; family Cricetidae; genus Peromyscus; species Peromyscus californicus. The sequence goes on from NW_026294551.1 coordinate 25,784,621, forward strand.
CTGCTAGAAACAGAATAAACCCTTAAACATTTTTACAATAAATTTGTTCCCAGAAACACGTGCAGATTCAAGTACATTCAGAAAGATCTTTGGACTCGAAGTTCACAAACCTAAATTCTGGCCCCAGCGCTAGGTCTTTTACACCGGCCCTCGGGGATTAGGTTGTTCTATGCCTCGGTTCCTCAGCTGACCTGGAGGGCTGAAGGATGGGCATTTGGAAGCGGAAGACATATTAGAGAGAGACTGGTGATCAGCTGGGACCTACTGTTCTTCCCTCTTCCCTGCCCTTAAGATTACGTAACAAAAATTCTTAAGAATTTCTTTGGCTCTTTGTGTCCAGACTCACACTTCTTATCAACGGGGTTAGTCCACTCAACCAACCTCCAAATCCTGACTAACTAACGGTGGTTTTCATTCTCAGTTCTCAGTTACCTCCAGAGCCGAGTTAGGGGTTCATAATGTGGGGGGTTCAGAGCCTGACTTGGGTGAATATGGAGCAAGACTTCCTGGAGCAAGACTGATCAGACCCCGATATTCCGGTCCCCTCAGCTGCCTGGAGTCGGTGCATCTGCCCCGCAGTGGTTCTCAACCTGTGGGTCTGGACCCCTTTGGGGTTTGCACATCAGATATCCCAACAATCAGATATTTACAGTATGGCTCATACCAGTTGCAAAATTACAGTTATGAAGTAGCAACGAAATAATTTTACGGTTGGGGGTCACCACACCATGAGGAGCTGTATTAAAGGATGGAAGCATTAGGAAGGCTGAGAACCGCTGCTCTACTGTTCTTCCAGCCGGGCAGGCGTGAGCTAAGCTGAGGTCAGCCTGAATCCCCACGTCCATTTACAGGTGTCTGGCTGCCTTATTTCCCCAGCGCTGTCCATCTTTTCTTGGAAAGCAACTAGGAAAAGAATGGCAGAAACCCCACCTCGGTTTCCCCTTTACACCGCCCCATCCTGGAGCAGAGACCCTGCAACTGCCCGCGGCTCCTCAGCCTGAACTTCAGCTGTGGGGAAGTTACCCCTGACCGCTTAGTCATTCCACCTCTCTGTCCTGACTAGCTCTCTTTCTTTCCGACAACCTGGACCTCATTCCTCTGCTTCCAACTAGTTCCATTTCCTACTTGCTCGATGTTTTCCTACCAAATGAGAGCTGTGATCCAATACTGACTTGATTGCCAAGGTCACCACAGCCCGTGCGCTCATCCTGACTCCATATTGAACTGCCCTTCACACAAACCAAGGTGTGCTCAGAACGTGGTCCGATTCTATTCCTTTCATTCTCTCAGTCTCAAACAGATTTTCCCAAGTCTCTGCCAGCCTTTATCTCAAACTTCTTTTATAGTAAGTGATTCATCTTGTGCCCTAGCAGCCTCCTTGGTCGGGATGTTCATGAGAAGCAGCATTTCTTTATGGAGTACCTACTATGTGTAGTCCAGGTACTCACTTCCCACAAATACCTCTAATTCTCATGAGCAGGCAACAAAGTAATTATTATTATCATTCCCATTGTACAGATGAGGAAGTCAGGGATCAAAGAAGCTAAGAGACCTGCCCAAGATTACAGTGATATTAACAGATAAAAGAGGAAACTGAGTCCAGCTAGGTAAGGCTCCAAAACCCACATTCTACCTGCTGTTCTGTCTGGCTTCACTATGACAGAAGTGATGGCTCTGGGAGTTTCTTCCTAGGTCCCTATGGTGAAGGGAACAGCATCCTTAGCAGATCCCTGGGTCCAAGCCACTGACATCTCCTGTCTGATAGGGTGGATATCTGATCTACCTTGAATTACTGAACAAATCACATTCCACACAGGTGTTCCTTCCCAGACTCCCATATTGCCTATAGAGATTACCCCATGAGGGGCTGGAGACAGAGCTCCCATGGTAGAATACTTACTTAGCATCAGTGAGGCCCTGGCTTCAGTCCCCAGCGCCTAAGAAAACTGGATGTGGTGATGAACACCTGGAATCCCAATTCCGGAGAAGTAGAGGCAGGGGCTCAGGAATCCAAGGTCATCCTTAGCTATACAGTAAGTTTAAGGCCAGCCTGCGCTACATGAAACCTTGTCTCAAAGGACAACAACAAAATTGTTCTAACAATAAAAATGGTCTGATCCGAGTACTGATAGGAAAACTGAAGCCCTCAACAGGGAGACATGTAGCTCAAAGTCACACATCACGTTAGAGGCAGAGCAGGCTAGACCCTACCTACCTCACTGTTTCCTACTCCTCACTCCCAACTCCACACCGTGTCTCCCCAACTTCAAGCTGGTGACCCGGGACACCAGCACTTTCCTCCTGTCTCTGTCAACTCTCCCAGATTCTTCAAAAACCAGGCACAGTCCAAATATGGGTCAAATTGTTTTATGTACCCCTCACTTATTTAACAGACATTGAGAGTCTAGTAGGGCCAGGGAGTGTGCTGGGTACTGATTCTTGGCTAAATCCGAATATCACCAGCCTCTATCATCTGTTTTTAGTCTAAAGGATGAGCACCTCTTAGAACACCGTGTGTGTGTGTGTGTGTGTGTGTGTGTGTGTGTGTGTGTGTGTGTGTGCCCTGTATGTCTATTCACATATACTCATAACTTTCTTTCAAATTGGAGTCCCCAGTCTTGAATCCCTGCCCCACATCTTGCCCAGATCTCAGCCCAACCCATTCTGAAAACCTCCCAGGGATCCTCTTGGGTCCACCCTCCCGCCACAGATCTCTTTTTACCCCCTTTCTTCAGCTGAGAAAGCATCAAGCTCTCCAGACCCGACTCTATGGTCTCTTTAGAGTGGAGACCTGGTCTTCTTTGCAGAGGTCCCCTATGCTAGATAGGGAACAGCCTTTCTTACCAGTCCATGGAGCCCAGAGCTGGCAGCAGCAGTGAGGGGCAGGTGGGGTGACAGGAGAGCCAGGCTTTATAAAGGAGGCGACAGTCAGAGCCAAGGAGGGAGGTGGGAGCACTGGCGGATGCCGCCAAGTCCTCGCGGCCTCAGAAGCTTTTAGGATAATCCAGGAAGCAGTGGCCTGATTCTCATGGGGGGAGTGGTAGTGAGTGAGATCTGAGTCTGTCGGGGCTGCCAGGAACTGAGCGCTGCAGCTGGAAGAGGCAGCTGGGGGGTGGGGGCAGAGTGCTGCACAGGACTTCCTTCTCTGGGGTCCAGGGTGGGCAGTGGGAGAGGGGCCCAGTGGTTCTTGTGGGATGGAGGGAATGAGCACATTGCTGGGGAGGACACTGGTGGTGCTGGGGCTCTCAGAATTCCAGCCTCTCCCCACCCCCTCCCACCCCCTACCCCCCTCCCTGGCTTTTAAGGTTTTTCTTCCATTGACTTGGACTTGGTGGGAAAGAAAAGAAGTTCCATTTTCTTAAGACCTGAAACACACACACACACACACACACACACACACACACACACACACACACACACATACACACACACACACACACAGGGCTCCAAACCAGGCTTTCCCAAAAAGCTCCTAGCCAGAGAGTTCTGGTTACTCCAACAAGTCTTGCTTACCTCTAGGAGCCTGTTCTCCTCCCCCACCCCCACCCCAACCCTGCAGTGTTTTGTTCAAATCCCAACTTGGAGACCCTAGAAGGAGGCAATGGAAAACATTTTGAGCTTGGAACCTCTCATTCTCAAATGGGGACAGAGGCCCCATAGACTGACTGGGTGGCTTGGGATAGACAAAGGGTCCCCTAAGTAAGACTGAAGCCCTCCATAGACTTTTTACAGACAGTGGGCCCTGATCCACAGGAAAACAAAGAGATTGAGACTGGAAAGGGAGCAAGGACTCAGAGGTGAATCCAGATGTTTAGAGGAGCCTGATTTAGAATGTCCCACTGGCTGACTGGAGTATGGCCTGGAGCAGAGAGACAGGAAGAGGAATGGGGTGAAACCTAAGGCTGTCCTCCTGAAGGTCTCTGAAGCTGGGCGTTCTGACCCACACAGGAGAGCATTACCATAGGACATGTCCCATTCCCAACCACGGGGAATAGGCATGCAGGGCACACACACACACACACACACACACACATACTCCTCAACATTGAAGACAGGTGCTTCAGTGCACCCCACCCCCCACACAGAACCCCCAGTATCCCAAAGCTAGTTTGCTACCTTCCTCCCACAGGTGAGCCAGGGAACCCTCACCCTAACTCCTCCTCCATCTCCTCCCCGCAGTCTCCAGACTGGGGATTCCCAGTCTTTTCAGTAATTATCGAGTAAAGGCCCCAACAGGTTCTTCCTCTCCCCATTTCAGAGATGAGAAAACCGAGGTGGCAGAAAGCCACCCATCAAGCAGGAGAGAAGAAAGTGATGGGGGGGACTTGGGAGGCAAAGCCGCACCTTCAGTCCTCTACAAAAGGAAGGGGACAGGGCCGGCACAGAGGGGACTGTGCGGCAAGACCCAAGCTGGCTCCAAGGAGGGGCTTCCCTGTCCCTCCCCACCTTCCAGCCCAGAAAATCCCAGTGAGGGGGGACCGCGCTCAGGAGACCACACAGGTGGAGTAAATAATGTTAATACAGGAGTATTATCACCAGGGCATTTCCTCATGGATAAATGTCTGAAATACCAAAGGATGCCTCCAAATTATAGTTAATTACAGAGTTGATTTGCATAAATTATAAGGTGAGCATACAAATTCTTTCAATCGGTTCCATATGCTTAGGTAGCAGGTCCAGTCCAGAAGACAGGAGAATCTGGGGCTGGGGGAATTTGAGGGAGGAAAAGGACGCAGCTCTGCATGTGGACCTGCAGGGTCTGTTTATCTTCCCCCAGGGCCAGTGGACCAGAAGCAGAGGTGTGAAGCCAGCCTGCCTGGTGGGGAGGGGAGAGGGGCGCAGTCAACCAGGACCCTGATTGTCAGGGGACCGCTCCCTTCCCACTTCTATCCTCACCTCCTAATAATGTGTTTCCCACCACCAATGGGATGAGGTAGGATGGGCTCCATGGGGCTCAGAGCTACAGAGTGAGGCATTGATAATGCCCCGGAGTCAGCCCCTACCCTCAGTCCCATCCTGGTCTTAAGGGAAGAACCGAGAAGCAGCTAGAAGACCAGCATGGTTAATGGTCTAGTCAGGTCCCTGGAGCTGGCTTTCAGTTCCCACTGGAGCCAGCCCCAGCTCGCTCCCCGAGCCAACCCTCCAACTCAAGTTTGATGTTGCCGCTGCCTACACCTTCCAGGTGGCTCCTAGGCAGCTCAGACACCCAGACTCTTGTCTCCAGAGCCTGGGCCCATTTCCTCTGAGCTTGCCTCCTGTCCCCCTCCCTCCACCCCACCTGCTAAGACTCTGCTTCCTTCTCCAGATCTCTAATTTGTCCCTCCTCTACCTCTCCCTCCTTTCACCCCCCTGCCATCAGCCCCAGAGGCCTCTCTCCAACATCCCCCTCCTCCTTGCTCTCCAGCCCCCATGACCTACAGTCTACAGGTTCTTCCTGCATCCTGCCCTCCCTTTGCTTTCCTGCCCTCTGACTGCCTCCTGCCCCCAAAGCTCCCTACTGCCTGCATGTCTCTGAGCTTCCTCCACAGGTCAGCTCCTAAGGAGGAGCTGCTGGATTAGCTGGGGGGCAGTGGGGTGTGTGCTGAAGTCCCCCAGGTGTGTGTGTTTTGGGGGGAGTCTTTGTCTTCTCACCTGGTCTCAGATGGCTAGAGGTGAAGAAAGCTAACCAGTGCCTGGCGTTTTGTATTTCTTAATTATTTATTAAATGAACAAATGAAGTAGAACTGGGCACTGTCCTGGGAAAATTCTAGGGAAGTGCCAACTTGCTGCCAGAGGAACTTCAGTTGCCTGATGGGGTTCTTGGTTGCCTATGTCATCTCTGCCTGCCTGCCTGCCTGCCTGTCTGTCTGTCTCCCCCACCCCATGCTGAGGACAGAACATCAGATCTGATCAGACATTCAACCACTGGGCTACCACCCTAACCCTCCTATGGGTTTTCCACCACCTCCTTGCCTACCACCTAAGCTGTCCTGCAGACCAAAAACAGATTCATCATCCGAAGACGCCACTCCCTTCCTGCGAACAAACCCAGCCAGTGCTCTGCTCTGCTGTGACACCACAGACTCTAAGGTTTGACCTTAAAACCTCTGCAGTCTTCGCTTCCTCTGAAAACCCACGGCCCCAGCTGGCTGGATCCCCTGTTGCTCTTCCATACACCCGGTCCCGTCCTTGCTCTGTGGCTCAGGCCATGTCTACCACTGGCACCTGTCCCTGCCTGGGGAAAGTCGACCATCCTCCGAGCTCCAGGCTCGAGTCTGCTTCTCTAGGAATCTGCTCTTATCCAAACATCAGTGGCCTGCGCCTGGAATTTCCCTAGCTGAATTGCTTCATGTTCTGTTTCCACGGGGCTGTTGTCTTATCTCCCCGGCTGGTTGCAGCTCCTTGGGGGCAAGAACTATCTCTTCACACCACACAGGCCTGCTTCCAGGGCCTTCCTTAGTGAAGGGAGTGGAGAAGCCATGGCCAAGAGAAAGAGAAAGGCCTCCTTGCCACCCAAGCTTCTAAAAGCCCCTCAGTTAGAGAGGGTGGCAGTTAAGTTAGAAGTCTGGGGATACGGCAGGGGTTCTGAACCCCAAAGATCTATCATGAGCGTGGACAAATAGCTTCCCTATCTCCTTTAGCACGATAGTATCACCTGATGGAGGTGGAAGGAGCCAGAGGCAATCAGGGGCAGAAAGGGTTGGTTGAAAATTGAAGGAGATTGAAAGTTTCCACGTTCTCAGTCTGATTCCAATCAAATGTGGAGGGAATGGGATCTGGGATAAAGGCTGGCTGGGTAGCAGCCACAGAAAAAGGCAGAAGCAGAAATAAAATCCTCCCCATAAGTTAAAACTCTTCTCCTAATGTTGCCTAAACCCTGCTCGCATCATGCTGCAGCTCAAAACCATTCAGTATCCCCCCACTACCTACCAGAGAAAACCCGTGCTCTTTGGCCTGGAATTTAAGTGCCATTCCCCCATCCGAGTCCAGGCTATTTTTTCAGCCATATTCCCTCTGACTGTCCAGTGCCCAGCCACAGGGAACCCAGGCTCCACGTTTACAGACCACATGCTTCCATTCCCTGCATTGCCCCTTGTGTGAAATGCTCTCCCCCCGTTTTGCTCCAGTTCTCTGTTGGATGAGCCTAGGTAGAGCCTTTGAAACTCAACTCATGCCCATCCCCCTCCTTCTGTGAAGTCTTCTCCTAGTCTCTGAGCTGTCTGATGGCTGATAGGGCAGAAGTGAGCTTGAGGGACTGGAGGGTTTTGTTTGTTTGTTTGTTTGTTTGTTTTTTCTAATAGCTATTGGCTCTCCCTGGTGTCTCAATGACTGATATTGGGTCTGTAGTTAATGGCTATGAGTTGCTTTGGATTTAATGGCTTCCTTTATAGAGTATAAGAGACTGCCAAACCAGATATTGGCGGGCTCTCTATGAATCTTTATGCTTCCACCACTTATAGTCTTTCATCCCAGGTGGTGCCCACTCCCAAGCCAGTCTGGCACACAAGGCTTCATAAGAGGCCGCCATCCTCAACAGCAAGGCAGAGCCGCTAACCTGCAACCAGGGTCCACTCAGAGCCCCCTGAGCTGGATCCCACGCAAGATCAATTAAAGAGGAGTTGGGTATCAAGAGATGGCAGGCAGAATGGGCCAGGGAGGGGAGAGCGGGCAATGCCCTGCAAAGGGGGCCGGCCTCATTGTTGTGGTCTGTCTGGGAGATTCCTCCCCTTTTTAATTTGCTTCCTGATTGAGGGGTTGGCTCTGCCTGCCCAGCTCCCCCGTCATTATCTGCTGCCGGTGGCTCAGGTGCTGGCGAGCCTGGCGTGGCCCCTAGGTTATTACCTGGAGCTCTGGGGGTGGCACAGGCTGCCCCTCTGGCCGGGGTGGGGGCCTGTCTGGAGTCTGCCTGGGTCCTACCACCCACGGGGCAGCCATCTTAATGTCTACCATGATGGACATATTCACACTGTTGTAGAGCTGATTTAATGGGTCCCCAGTATCTTCAAAGTATAAGAAGACACTCAACATACAGAATTAAGTTAGGAACCCGGAGCTGCATGAGAATTGGGTAACAAAGTACCCCGAAAGCCCAAGCAATTTCTCACAAGCTGGTAAGGCATATTGAAGTTAGACTTATCAAAGAACTTCCCAGCCATACTGGGAAATGAGGTTGATGGTTCCTAGTCAGTGTCAGGCCTATTCTTCAGTCTCAGGAAACCTGAGAGTGGCAGAGAGAAGCATCTAAGGACCTGGGACAACTAGAAACCATCTAGGGATTCCCTGTGGGGCAATGTCAAAGGAACTCAGGTCTCTCATCTTGTTCCCTGGAGCATTAGACCTTACCTCTGCCCAGCGCCTTTGGGCACAGCTTTAAACTTATTGTGGAGAGCACCCTTACCTGGCTACTCAGTCCCCAAAGCTCCAGAGGTCTGCTCAACCCCTGGACCTACCTGTGGGCTCCCACGACAAGTGATGTTATCAAGACAGACAGGAAGTACTGAATTAGAGACATGGCTTTGTTGTTTTAAGAAGGTGCCCTTCGCCAAGTGGTGATGCCGGGTTGGCAGTCTTAGAGCCTGGTACCTGCCCACGCTGCCACATTCACCTGCCCTTTACACCCTCTAGCCAGACTCTGGCTCTAGAGCCACTGAGGGTAGAGAGAAGATGGAGGGCACGCCAGGAAGGGGTTAAGCAAGTGGTTCTTTTCTCCCATCAGCCCAAGGGTTGTGGTATCATCTCTGATTCAAAAGGGCATTTAGTCACTCATGCCACAAATCTTATTAAATGCTTTCTCTGTTCCAGGCATGCGCTGGGCACAGCCCCGTCCCTGCGGCCAGCACTGTGTTCTCTGGGAGAGGAGCTGTGAGCACGCAGCATGAGCTCATGGCTCTGCTCACAGGCTCCGAGCAGGGGCTCTGCTCTCTAAGATACTGAGTGGATGACTAAAGGATGGATGGGAGGAAGGAAAGAAGGAAGAGTGGGTAGAAGACGGTCCTCTTGACTTTCTGAGCCATTGAACTTTTTGTTAATTAATTAATTTTTGAGACATGTTCTATCTAAACACCCCAGGCCGCCCTGGAACTCAGCATCTAGACCTTCTGTGTGTTGAGATTATAGATGTGTGCACCACCATGGTGTGGTGTGTGTGTGTGTGTGTGTGTGTGTGTGTGTGTGTGTGTGTGTGTGTGTGTGTGTGATACTCAGGCTTGGTACATAATGTACCTGCTAGATGAATGCTCTGCCACTGAGCTATGTGCCCAGCCCTGGACTTCTGTATTTTTTATTTTATGTGTACCAGTGTTTTACCGGCATGTTGGTCTGCACAATGACCAAGGAGGCTAGGAAAGGACATCCGATTCCTTAGGACCGGAGTTACAGAGGGTTAGAAGCCACCATGTGGGTGCTGGGAATGGAATCCAGGTCTTTTGGAAGAGCAGCCAGTGCTCTTAACCACCAAGTCATCTCTCCAGCCCTTGGACTTCTTTTTCCTTTTCTTTTTATTTTTTTAAAATATCATTTATTTAACTATTTTATGTGCATTGATGTGAAGTATCAGATCCCCTGGAACTGGAGTTACAGACAGTTGTAAGCTTCCATGGGGGTGCTGGGAATTGAACCCAGGTCCTCTGGAAGAACAGCCAGTGCTTTTAACTGCTGAGCCATCTCTCCAGCCCCTTTCTTTCTTTTCTTTTTTTTTTTATTCCAACCCTGGCAGGCCTGAACCTCTTTATGTAAAACAGACTGACCTTGAACTCATAGATCTGTCAGCCTCTGCCTCTCGAGTGCTGGGTTAAAGACATGTGCTATCATGCCCAGACAGCCCTGGACTTCATTTGTTTGTTTGTTTGTTTGTTTATTTATTTATTTATTTGTGCGTTCATGCACTTCTGCATTTATTTATGTATTTATTCACTTATTTTTTCCAAGACAGGGTTTCTCAGTGTAGCTCTGGCTGTCCTAGAACTTGGTTTTTAGACTGGGTTGACCTTGAACTCAGAGATCTGCCTGCCTCTGCCTCCTGGGTGCTGGGATCAAAGGTGTGCACCACCATGCCCAGAAACTCTGGACTTCTTAATTGGTGCACAGATATTTATTCTACGAATGGGTCCTTTCCACCCTGCCTCCTTCCAAATGATTTTTTTCAGTACTAAGGATTGAACCCAGGGCCTTGCACATGCTAGGCAAGTATGCTACCACTGAACACTGAGCTATAGCCCCAGCCCTTCAAATGCATCTTTGAGTTTGTTTCTTCCTTCCTTCCTTCCTTCCTTCCTTCCTTCCTTCCTTCCTTCCCTCCTCCTTCTTTCCTCTCTTCCTCCTTCTTTTGATGTTTTGAGAGAGTCTCTTTATGTGCTCTGGCTATCCTGGATCTTATTATGTAGACCAGAGAGCTCAGAAATCCACCTGTCTCTGCCTCCTGAATGCTAGGATTACTGTTATGCTGAGTGCACATGCCGTCAAGCCTGGCTCTTCTTCTTTTTTATTTTTTTTTTCTTTTTCTTAAACCTGAGATAGGATCTCACGTAGCCCAGACTGCCTTGAATTTAAAATTTAAAATAGGCTAAGGCTAGCCTTGAACTCCTGATCCTTCATCCTCCACTTCCCAATTACTGGGATTCTAAGCATGCATCATCATGTCCAGTTGGGGATCCACCCCACCGCTTCATGCCTGCTAAACAGCCACTTGAGTTTCACCCGAGTTCCATCCTTGACTCTTGACACCAGTCAGTGGCCATGACCCAGTTCTCTTGCCCAGAGGCTCCCAGGGACTTAAGCATCCAGGCTGCTGCCTCAGAGGGTGAAGAAGAAGGACCAACCATTTGGTATGGACAGTCCACATAGGAAAGCTCAGGCTTCAGCAGGCCCCTTCAGGGTATTCACTGGGGTCCCCCAAGGCTCTGGAGCCTGCTGCTCTTCTGGGCCCTGGCATGATGCCTCCCTCTCCCTCCCTGATGGTGCCAGGTAGGGCTCCAGGCATAGCAGAGGCTGAACCGAGAGCCACCCCACCTTGTTCCCGTGGCTCCATCCCCTCATCCACACCCAAAAGGTGAGATCCCAAGGCAGTTGGCATCTGACAGCCTGGCACCAATTCATGCCAGCAGCTTGGAAGCTTCAGTAATTAGAAGGGGAGGGGGAGAGAAGGAGAAGGAAGGCAAGCTCCAGAGAGAAACCCTCTCCTGCTTGCCTCAGGGCAAACTACTTCAAAGGAATTCGTTTTGCTCTTGTGAAACTGAAGACAATTTCCTTTTCTGTCATAAAACAAATTATTGCTCATCAGGAGCGCTGGGCTCTCTTTCCCTCTGAGAGTTTCCCCGGCTACTGTACAGGGCTGAGATGTGCGGGCGGATGTGGAGAAATCTGGGAAGGAGGCAGGGTATGAGAGGGGATTCTGGGAACCCCCTGCACAGAGGTAGGAGAAGGGTGTGGCCTTACTGAAGGGTATGAGATACTGAAGTCACAGTGTCTCCCTCCTCCTCCTCCTCCTCCTCCACTGACCAAGGAAAAGGTCCAGAGGAAGGCACCTCTGGCTCTGACCAGATGGGATTCCAGGTGGTTATCTCATCTATCCTCTTACTTCAGACACCTGTTCATGGTGTGGCAAAGTGGGGACAAGAACAGGAGAAACGGAGGGACAGTCTGCCAGGTATCACTCAGCAAACTAATTAATGGCAGGATTGGAGCCCAGTGGGTTCTTTTCCAGGACAAGACTGAAGGATGCCTGGGGACTTCTGCTGGCATGGTTAAGACTGTAGCTTGTGTGTCAACGGATCTAAACCTTACTGCTAGGCAAGCAGGGGTCCAGAAAGTGAGGTCAGGTGGTCCAGGCTCCCTCCATCTCTGGTCATCTGCCCTTGCAAAGGGGGAGGGTCACCTCTCCTAGCCCTGGCTCTGCTTTTCCAGTGAACCTCCCACTGGCCCCACTTTCTTTTCCTCCCCATCCCAGGAAACTCCCAGAACTCCTTCTGTGCTCTCTGCTCTGGTCCCCAGGGGCAGAGCTCAGGAGACACATTTCTCACGTCTGGCCAGCTCTTTGTCATCCTCTGTGGAGTGCCTTGGGTCTCTGTTCACTGATCCCAGCCCTGTGCTGGTCCCATGGACATCCTGGGCATTGGAGGGAAACGACAAAGTTTCCATCCTTGGGAAGCCCCCAGCTGGGGTGGGGGGAGAGGCGGGCCCATTCCTAGAGAACATCTAGCTGACCTAAGCAAGACTGGACTCTGGCATTCCCCCAAGGGAGAACTGGCAGACTCTGGTGGAGAAGATGCCAACAATGGATGGGCTTTTTACATCATCAGGACTGGGAGCAGGCCAGGAGATGTTCAGAGGAGAAAACTCAAGCCACAGAATTCTTGGAGACTAGCATGAAGATGAGCCCAGGTTGAAGAGACAGAGGAGTGCCTGGGAAGAGGCTGGTAGCCAGGATACAGGATGCACATTCCTGCCAGGTATGGGGCAGACAGCTGGGAATCAAATACAAGCTGCCTCTCTAGCCATATAGAAACCCAACTTCCAGCCAGTGCAAATGGAAGAAATGTTTGGGAACGGGCTATATATAGGTCCTGAGTGGCCAGCCATTATTGTGAACACAGGCTGAGGGATGGCATCCGGGGCAGGTGGGAAACAGAAGTCATCTTGTCCACTTCTCAGTCCCCAGCACTGTGCCTCCTTTCCTCCCCAACCCACTGACCAGCACTTTGGAAAGTGGGGCTCATGGCAATCCCTACAAAAGTTCTTCCTTGTGTCTAACCACAGTTCTTTGAGAGGCCATCTGAGGCTTGGCAAGGGGGAAAAAACACAAGGCAAGAGTAAAGCTGAAAGCAGTTGCCCCGAACGAAAGTGGCTGGGAGGGAGGCAGGGAGGAGATGAGCAGAGGGCAGGGCCGGGAGAGGGATCTGTCTGGGCGGGCGAAGATGCCTGCTCATCGGATACGCCACGCTGGAAATCAGAATCTGCGGTGGGAATGGGCCGGGCTGGCAGGAACAAAGGATGAAAGAGAGGTTGTGGCCGCCTGGGACACACCCACCCACCACTGACGTACTTCAGTGGCCAGTGACCTCAGCTGGGCCATCAGACCCCATCTCACCATGCTGCCAGTGGATAGCCCAGCCCCCCGGCCCCCAAAGAGGACCTGAAAACATTTGACAAGGTACTAAGGTGCCCAGAGCCAGGGCAATGGCCCTTCCTAGAGACAGAGCCACAGGAGGAGAGGTTGAGAGAGTGAGATGAAGGGCTCTGGAGAAGCCACAATGCCAACAACCCCCAGATTGAGGATATACAAACACGTAGCAATGCGCAAGGATCGGCCTTGATTAAAGGTAGATACTCAGAGAACGTCTTAGTTTGGGCGAAGTAGGACCGCTGATAGATGGAACGGAACGAAGGCCCTTCATGCACAGTGAGCACAGGACACAGAGCATCCTGAATTGTGCTTCCCATCTACAGACGGCCACTTGTCAATACAGTCATCTGGTCCTGTCATCCCCATGGAAACTGGGTTCTCTTGAGCTAGAGGGGTGAGTGGAGGATGGTGGTGGTACCCACGGCTTACCATGTGCCCTGCCTGGAAAGGCAACGGCCCCTTCTGATGTTTTCTCTCTCAGCTTTGAAGTGATGGGCCTGGGAAAGAATTCCCCGACTGGGAACTATATATGCCCTTCTGGAGACCCTCTAGCATAGCTATACTCACGGAAGTGTGTCCCCACCAATGGCAACACACACACACACACACACACACACACACACACACACACACACACACACACGAACACAGATGACAGAGCACAGAGCAGTGTGTGTGTGTGTGTGTGTGTGTGTGTGTGTGTGTGTGTGTGTGTGTATCCTCAGCCATCACCCACATGTATATCCTCACCCATCACCCACAGGCACATTAGCATACCCCTTCACACAGCCACATACTCCATAGATCATCACCCACCGAGAGGCCTATCCAGACCCCAATATAGACACATACTCTGGACAAAACTGGTTCCTTACATGCCCTGGGTAAACACAGCATCCTTCCCTTATTGTATCACTTGAATTTATAATATCATGGTAACACTGGGCCTTGTCACCCCAGAGACACACACAGTCCTGAGGTCCCCCCTCATTCCCGTGCCTCCATCACACACGCTCCGGTTTCACAGGGTCAGCTGGTTTACTGAACGCTACAGCTCTAGGCATTGGGCTGAAAGATAGGTCAGCATGGTGCCCTGCATTTTTTGGCCATGAGTGGACTACTGTTTGTGTATTGGGGGAAGGAAAGGAGTATCATGAAGTACTCTGGGGACTGGCCCAATCTCTGTAGCCTGAACATTTCTCACATCCATCCACAGGTTGCCAGATCCAGCTGTCATTAAAGCTGCCTCTGTCATGGATTGGACCGTCCACACTCAGGAGGACCCTCCCAGCCCCTGCTTGCCAGATCATCCCAGTAACCCTCCTGTGCTTATGATGCTTACACATCTACACACACAGGCCTCCTCTATGGGCTGCTCCTGCCTAGAATTCAGGGCCACTTGTCACTAGAGGAGTCTCTAATTGCCAGGTGCCGCCAGGGTTTTGGAGCAGGCAGAGAGGAGGGAGGGGACGGGTTCCTGAGGCAGGGGGCTTGGGAGCTGGGCCGGGGGAAGAGGGAGGGGGCTGGCTCCAGTGCCCTCTCCTCCACTCTGCAGGTGTAATTAGCCCTGGCAGATGAAAGGGCGTCTTTGAAAGCGGTTGAGATCCTTGTCTGTCAGCAGGGCGCTCTGGGTGGCATCGGCAGCTTATCCTGAAACCACACACGGCACCAGAGCCGGGCTGTCTGGGCGCTGCCCAGGAGGCAGAGAGGCAGACCCCAAGGGGAGTGTGCCCCTGACTCCCTGTTCCCCCATATTTCAGCCCTGGACACACTGTCTCTGTGGGCAGATGCATCTCAGAACCAGAAGTCCTCCAGAGCTTGGCAATGCCACTCCCAATAGGCTGATGCCCCATGCCTGGGGCCTGAAGGGACAGGTTGCTCCTTCCCCTCCCCCGCAAAGCTGGACAGGAGGCCAAGGACAATGGCCTTAGGCAGTCCTTTCATCCTGAGATCTCAAAGCGCCATCTAATTAACCCCGCCCAGGTCGGGGACTTCCTCTGGAGTCCCTTTGGAGGGGTGTGTCTGGGACCAGCAGTTCCCAGATCTCATCTTGGATAGTAGCCCCAGAAATACCAGATATCCTGTGTTCACCCCGTTTGGGATCTGGGAGTCTAGGACCAGCAAAGTGTGAGTGCTAACTACAAGCTTTGAAAAGGGGAACCTCAGGGGAATCTGAGTGTGTTGGGGGATATCCGGAGCTCCTAGCCCTCCAGTCACTGACAGGTTAAAGTCAAGTACAAGGTGTACCTCACAGCCATGCAGAGTGTGCAGGATGCCAGGTGAGCATGTGCTGGATTCCAGTTATAGAAAGATCAAAAGTGGGAAAGAAGCAAACCCTAATCTATAGTCTTTGAAGTCGGAATACAGGCCCCTTCTTCTTGGGGGCTTGAGTAACGTGAGGGGCCACCACGGTGCCATGAGGCCTTGGTAGTACCCTTTGAGTCCAGTGGTGGTTACTCACTGGGTGTGTCCATTTTGTGAAAATCTCTCCTGTGGTGTGTGCATTTGGTAAGGGCATGGGAGCCAGGTCTCCAAGCATGCTGAACACGTGTTCTATCTACCACACACTCTACCTCAATCCCTCAGTTTCACACTTACAGCTTAACTAGTCTAGTCGCACAGGTATGACACTTTTTATATGTCATAGGCCCACAGACATTTACATCGAAGGATTTTTACAGGTCTAGCCAAGACTGCTATGATTCTTTAAAGGTGCTCTTCTCCCCATCACTTTCTGTGAGGCCAAATGGGAGGAAAAGTGAGGGGCAGGTGTCGGGGATCAGACTCAAGGCACAGGGCAAGCGTGAACTTTTCCTTTTCCATTGAGCTGCAATGTCAGCCCAAGGACAGCTTCAATTTCTTCTTTCTCCTCCTTCCTTTTTTTCTTCTCGTTCTCCTTCTCTTTCTTCCCCCTTTATTTCTTTTAATTCAAAAAAGAAAAAAAGTATAGCTGGGCAGCGGTGGTGCTCGCCTTTAATCCCAGCACTCAGGAGGCTGAGCCAGGCAGATCTCTGTGAGTTCGAGGCCAATCTGGTTTACAGAGCGAGATCCAAGACAGGCACCAAAACGACACGGAGAAACCCTGTCTCACAAAAAAAAAAACACAAAGAAAAAAAGTATGTGTGTGAGTGTTTGCCTAAACAAACATGGATATGTACCATTGCCTGCCTGCTCGACGCCCACCGAGTCCAGGAGACAGTGTTGGACCCCTTGGAACTAGAGTAACAGATGGTTGTGAGTGCTGTGTGGATGCTGGGAAGGGAACCAGAGTTTCCCAAGGGCTTTTAAACCACCCAGCCATCTCTCAAACTGAGACAGGATCTCATGTAGCCCATGCTGGCCTCAATCTCCATGCAACTTACACTTCTGGTCCCCCTGCCTCTACCTCCCTAGTGCCGGCTGAATAGGTTTACACCAGCTTGGGTAAGGGATCAAACCCAGGGCCTTGTGCACAGTAGGAAGCATACCTGAGCTCTGTCCCTAGCTCCCGAGGACTGTGTGTGTGTGCGCGCGTGTGCGCGTGTGTGTTTTATGAAGAGGGAAAGTGAGATTGTTCATTTTTTTTTTTTTTTTTTTTTGAGACAGGGTTTCTCTGTGTATCCCTGGCTGTCCTGGATCTCGCTCACAGCCCAGGCTGGCCTCGAACTCACAGAGATCCACCTGCCTCTGCCTCCCGAGTGCTGGGATTAAAGGTGTGCACCACCGCTGCCTGGTGAGGTTGTCATTGTTGTACAGTTATATAGGAGCTTGTATTGCAGTCCACAACTTTACCCCAGTACTCAACACAGACACACTGTCTCTCCTACTGCGCTGAAAGCCAATGGATGCTTTGATGTTAAAAGGACCAATGCGATCACCAGGATCCCTGCTCTACTCTGCCCCACCTCCTCTATCTGCTCCCCAAATCCTCAATCGGTCCAGTCTGGGTGTCACCCTTTTCTCCCCACTCCATTGTCAGTTCTGTCCCTTTCATCTCCCTCTTCTGCTCCAGGGCCTGAAAGAGGTGGCTGGGAGAGGTGTAGGGATGTTTGTAAAGGAGCCACAGGTCCCCACCTCATCTAATGACATCCCTGCTTCTTTGTCTTCCTCCACCCAGGAAAAGGACAAGGGCATGGCTTTCTTCCCCTGTGCTGAGGGAGATGGCTTTGAGCTAGACTTCCTGATAACCAGGGTGTGGAAAAAGCCGTGGAGGGGGTTGAGAAAAATAAATAAATAAAAATCCAGTGATAACATCGTTTGCTGGGTTTCCATTGCAGAAAACCCTGTTACCCATGCAGGAACCTCCTGCAGGCAGCTGCTCCAGGTATCAAGTATTCAAAACGTCTGTTTTTCCTACCTGGCACGCCAGAACTTACAGCTATTCCAGACACGGACACCCTGCCTGTTCTGTGGCACCTTAGGAAGAATCATCTTTTTTTTTTTTTTCCCTCAGACAGTGTTTCTCTGTGTAGTTTTGGTGCCTGTCCTGGATCTCGCTCTGTAGACCAGGCTGGCCTCGAACTCACAGAAATCCCGCCTGTGCTGGAATTAAAGGTGTGCTCCACCACCGCCAGGCAGGATCTTCTTTTTTTTTTCCCCGAGACAGGGTTTCTCTGTGTAGCTTTGCGCCTTTCCTGGAACTCACTCTGTAGCCCAGGCTGGCCTGGAACTCACAAAGATCCGCCTGGCTCTGCCTCCCGAGTGCTGGGATTAAAGGCGTGCGCCACCACCCCCAGGCAGGATCATCTTCTTTAGGCTCTGAACTCCACGAATGCCTCTGTGGCAAATTTATCTTCACTGGATGGATGGGACCGCTCCTAGTTTTCTGACGAATTCCAACTCCCTGAACATATTGAATCATCCCTAAAAGACACTGAAATGACAGATTTGTCCTCATTTTGAGCATCCTCCTGCAGGAGTCCACAGCCCTCTCCAGTACTCCAAAGACCTTTGGTTCCCCAGTTGTATCAAAAGCACCAAGTGCGTCTGGCACACCATGCTCATAAATACTTTGTGGATGAATGGATGGTCCCTGTGCTTGCAGACATCCATCCTGTATCTGTATCACTGATGTTTTATAGTTGTTCTGGTCCCCAAAGAGAGGTTCAGTCCCCCACCAACCCTCAGTTATTGAACATATATATCATGTGCAAACTATTGTGATTGGCAACGGTCTCTTCATAATTTAAGAGTCCTAGCTAGCTGAATGTGGAGGTTCACACCTTTAATCCCAGCACTCAGGAAGCAGAGGCAGGTGGAGCTCTGTGAGTTCAAGGCCAGCCAGGGCCACCCAGTGAGACCCTCTATGAAATAAATAAATGTCTGTTTTTGCTCAGCCTGGTGCATCCCCCTTCATTCAATTTCATTGGTTTGTTCGCCAAGTAGAGTCAATATTTAATAAAAATGATGAGTTGTTTTGCTGATCTATTTCTTCCCTTAAAATCTCCATTTCTCTGTGCATTTGTTTCCATGTGCCTTGGGCTCTCTGGCTAAGCTGTATGCCCTCTTTGGCTCCTTTCCATGGCCCTTTCTTTGTTGGGGGAGTCTTTTTTTTTTTTTTGAGAGCCCCTCGGTCGTGTCGTGTTCCACCCCACTCCTCTGCCCCCGGTGGGTGGTGTGTGTTCACAGGCAGGCACGATTTCTCCACTTTTCCTCACTTTGCCTTATAGCAGACAGGTGGCTGGGACACAGGAGAAGGGCTGGTGGGAGTTTGGTTGGGGTAGGCTCTCCTAGGTCTCAGGGTCGTAGAGATCTCCAACCTTAACTGGGAACAGGTCTCAACAGGTGCAACTGATACCCAGATGTTGCGCAAATGGAGGCCCGTGCCCTGGACCCAATTTCTATGTCAGCCCTGGTGGAGGCCGGAGTGGGGACTGCATTCAGATTAGAAATACCCTTATTAGTATTAGTATTAGAAATACCCTTATTAGTATTAGAAATACACTTATTAGTATTAGGAATATCCTTTATTAGATTAGTCTCCCCAGACCCGTGTGTATGTGTCTGTGTGTGTTGCGGGGTTGGGGGTGCAGAAACCTTCTCTGTCGGGTGTGGGGGGGAGGGCAGCGTGGACAGGGAGGGAGTTCCCTGCGTCTGGGCCGCGGGGGAGCTGCAAGCCGGCCAGGCGGGGGTGAGTAAGGCCCAGCGGACGCAGGAGGCTCAGTGGCGGCGGCGGCGGCGATGGGGAGGAGGGTAATTACGCAGGGAGGCTCTCGCCACAGCACGTCCCCACAAATGAGAGGCCCCGGGCCCCAGACACCACACAACAAAGCAGGAGGCAATTATTTGGCTCCAGTGGGAGGGGACAGCTCTCCGCCGGCCCACTGCAGCCGAGCACCCCGGCCTTGCAGAGGGCGCGGCGGGTTGGGGTGCAGGGTCCACTCTCGCCTCACCGGCCCTGGGGGCGGCCAGGGCAGGGCTCCCCGGGACTCCCCCTGGGTTGTTCCCCCAAGGAGTCTAGGGAAAGTCGGAGGAGGCCTCGGCCCGCCGAGTGCCAGGCCAGCCCGAGAACCAGCCCCGAGCTCCATACCAGGCCTGGCCTGCGGAGGCCTCCCGGGCGCCGGGCGGGGAAGTGAGGAAGGCCGCGGACCCAGGCCCACGAAGGGCCTAAGGAAATTTGGTTGGTCTTGGGGAAGCCAGCGGCCGATTTATGAACCCACTTTCTCTAGCTATGGCCACACAACGGGCAACTAGGAGGCTGTCAGGCAGGTGGGGAAACCACAGCCGAGGAAGCAGGAGCCAGGGAGATTCCGGAGCACGCGGCCTGGAATTCACATAATTGACATGTAAATCACATGTAAATTTACCTTTGCTTTCCCCTCACCCCTGATCCCTAGATCAAGGTCTTTCGTGAGAAGTCCCTCTTCTTCTCTGGGCCCTGCTGGCTTCCCCTTTGTCCGTCCATCCGTCCGTCCATCCATCCATCCATCCATCCATCCATCCATCCATCCATCCCTACCAGAAAACTAAGCAAATCCTGCCAGCACCATGGCTTCCTGAAAAGGACTTTCCCCTCTTTAGATGAAAGCCCAAAGTACAGATGGGGAAAAAGAGGCCTTAAGAGATAAAGGTACTTTCCCGGGCTCTAACAGCCCACCCTGGGGATGACAGGCTCCTGGAACCTTCTCACAACAACCCAAGGTTATCAAAGCATATGCCAGCTGGAGGGGGAACAGCACCCGCAGTCTTGAAGTCTGGTTTCTGGTTTCCGCTTTGTGGTTAGCTGCGAGGTGATGTTGAGCACGTTCCTTTTCTTCTTTGAGCCCGTTTCTCTAAATGCCAAGTGGACATCTGGGGGGGGGCGGTGCGGGGCAGGGGCTCTTCCTATGTGAAGTCCTCTCCTGTGTCGCTACCTTCCAGCATTGCTGCCCCTTGAGCCTCCCCCCAACCCCCACCCCCGCTTTACCCTCCCTGCTCCAGAGGACGAACCCTCTTGCCTCCGGAGTCCTGCCTTTATCTTCAGAACCATGCTCAAGCTCTCTAATGGTGACTCAAGTCCATAATTGCAGTGCTCTGGAGACTGAGGCAGGAGCATCACTACATTTTTGGCCAGCCTGCCTTACAGATGACTTGGTGGTGAAGAGCGGGGTAGGCTCTTTCAGGGACTAAGCCCAGCCCCCACATGACAGCTCACAACTGTCTGTAACTCCAGTTCCAGGGAACCCGACAACTTCTTCTGGCATCTTTGGGGACCAGGCACACACGGTGCACAAACATATGTGAAGGCAAAACACTCAGAACACAGAAATAAAAGCCTTGTTTTGTTTGCTTGTTTGTGTGCTCAGATTGTCTGCTGGAACCCTCCTCTGGCTAGCCCTGTGGATTCTGGTTACTCCTGTATGTCAAGTCCCCTCTGTGTAAAAAACTCACTAGTTTCCAGTGCTTGCCTTGGAGCGCCTATCATGTCGGCAGCATCCATTGCAACCCAGCTGGAGGTAGTCTTGCCCATACAACTCTGGTCCTCCCAAAGATGCAGGCTACGGCTTTTCCAAATACTAGAGTTCTCTGAGAGCAGAGTTCCCACCAGAAGAGGATTGTGTCTCCATCATCAGATCAGGACTTCTGCCCCAGGGTGAAGGATCTCTCTCCTCCACCCGTCCCAAGCACGTTCCATGGGAGCCGCTCCACAGGCGAAGGGACCTGACAGCATGCCTCTCTCTCTTTCCCAGGTCCTTCACTGCCCCTGATAGTTCCCTCAGCTTCCCTCCCAACCCCCCTTGTCAGGCCTCTGCCACTGCTAAGGGGACAGCTTTTTGCCATCTTTCTCTCCTGCCCAGGAGGGATGCTGTCCCTTCCTTCTTCAGGAAACTGTCTTAGCATCTGCCTCCTCCATTTCCTCTTCTCCTAGCCTCTTACCACCTCATCCCTCTCGGGCCTCAAGGCAAGCATTTACCATCTGCCATGTAGGTGCATTCCTGGGCTTGGCTCCCAGGCTCCCTGCTGTCCCATGGGACCTGAGAATCCTGTTCGGCCTCCCACACCACCCCCAGAGTGCTTAGGTCCTTTGCTTCCCAGCCCCCACCCCAGACCTCCTGGGGCCTTTGGTGCTGGGACTCCAGATGCTGTCTGTGTACTGTCCTTTCTGCCCTGGAGACTGAGGACCTGCTCCAGCTCAAGGCGTCTCCCAGGGTTTCCCCGCCTCTGCCTCTTCTCTGTCTTGCCTCAGGGAGACTCCTTACCTAAATTCCCTTTATATTCATTTACATTTGTTGGTCCAGCCCAAGCAAATTACTGTAAATGCAATGCGAACAAAATATATAACCCTAAGTGGCTCTGACCCAGAAGAGGATTCCTGTAGGAAAAAGCTCTTTTCCTCCTTTGTGGGAATACCCATCCAACACTCATGGAAACTAGAACTTAGAGGGAAAAGCAACTTGGTTACGAGGCCCTGGCTGGGATGCCTGGTCCTTTGGAAAATTTCAAAGCCACGGGGCCTGAGTTGTACAACAGCTATGCTCTCTTGACCTTTGACCTTGTTCAACTCTAACTCTTCTTTCACAAAGTTTCAGTACTTTCCTTGAAGATTTTCACCTTCCCTGGCTCTGGCCTTCTGTGTCCAGCCCGGCATAGGGCCCTTGTACCCCATCATTCACTGAGGATGGGTAAAGGTGATCCTTTGTGGAATCTGTAAGGGGCTGAGGAGTCCTGCCTATTTTACTGAGTGCTTCCCCTATTAGCTTGCCTTAGCACCCCAAATCTCTACCACTACAGTGTTTCTATGAATGCCATCTTCTGTTGATAGACATGTGACCCTGGGTCCTGCTGGCACATTCTGCTAACACAGATCAGAAAGCAAGAACTTGGAAATCTTTGGTAGATTTAGGGGTTCTTAGAAAAGCTGGGGTGTTGGGGGCTGGAGAGATGGCTCAGAGGTTAAGAGCACTGACTGCTCTTCCAGAGGTCCTGAGTTCAATTCCCAGCAACCACATGGTGGCTCACAACCATCTGTAATGAGACCTGGCGCCCTCTTCTGTGTACATAATAAATAAATAAATCTTAAAAAGAAAAGAAAAGAAAAGCTGGGGTGTGAGTGGAAAGACTAGATACTACCTAGAAATGCATTTAATTGCACTAGGTAGGCTGAGGCAGAAGGATCATGACTTTGAAGCTTTGGATTATATCGTAAGACCTTGTTTCAAAAAGTCTAAATGAGGGGCTGGAGAGATGGCTCAGCAGTTAAGAGCACTTGTTCTTGCTGAGGACCCAAGCTGAGTAACTCCAGCTCCGGGGGATCCGACGTCCTCTTCTGGCCTCCCTGGGCACCCTCATGCACGCACACACAGGCACATATACACATAAATAAAATTATTCTTTTTAAAGTGGACGTTTAATAAACATCTACTGTGTCTTAGACAGCGTTCAGGGCCGTAGGAGGTGAGAAGTATGTTTGCCCTCATCTAGGGCAACTGGCCCTTCTGAGCTTAAATCCTACCAGTATGTACTGGGGTGCTCATCAAAACCTGAGTTCCCAAATCCCCCTTGATTCAGTAGGTCTCGGAGGCTCAGGAATCTGCACTTGAGTGAGAGAGCATCTCTCTTCCATTTTCCAGTGTGGTCGGTGGGTGAGCATCTCCCTTCCAGGTTCCAGTGCGGTCAGTCGGGGCCAGTAGGCCCAGGAACTGCACCTGGGACACGTCCTGGGGTCTGAGAACCCAGGGAGGCAGAGAACAGAGGTAGGGTTATAGTAAGAGGGGTCATTTCAAGTGGGAGGTGGCATAGGAGGTCTTCATAGATTTGCCTTGTGCTCAGGCTTCCTGGCACCCAGTTGATTCCTGTATTGGGTGGGGGGGGGGGGACACAGCAGAGCACCTTCTCCCCAGTTCAGGAAGGCTGAGCACCAGTGGGAAGAAATGGCGGAGATTCCAGGTCACCCTTGCCTGGTGGCATCCCTCGTCCCCCAGGGCTGCCCAGAAACCTCCTGGAGCCAGTGTTTAAGCTGAGAGACGCTTCTTCAAGGAAAGGGCTCCACAGAAACAGAACTGAAGATGCAGGAGGAGGGAGGGGAGGGAGGCCAGCCCTCCTTCCAGTGTTTGATGCTGGGGCTGCTAGACATCTCCTCCACCGGAAACTCGAGGCCAGACAGATAAACACAGATGGAAGGAGCCTCAACTGCTTTATTTATGGGCTGGTGACAGGCCCTCTCCTGTCTCAGAGTCCCTAATCTACCAAGCGGAAGAGACATCCTTCCCCTTACCACCCTCTTCTCTCCTGCCCGAGAGACGGGGGCTCAGACAGGCTCCAGGCCTTCCCAGTGTGGGCCTTCAGAGCCAGCTCTTTCAGCCTGCCTGTCTAGGGGCTCAGGAGGTCCCTCACTTCCCTCCCCACAGAAGAGACAGACAGCCAGGTCTCCCCTGTTCCGCATGGACTCTCAGTACTGCTGGGAAGGCTCACCCCTTAAATGTGCTTCTGGAGACCAGATGCCTCAGGTCCTGGCTCAGAAGACCCTTCCAGAAGTTGCACAGTTCAACTGCCTTCCCTTGAAAAGTCCCTGAGGAACCCCTCTGGGCTGTCCTGGTTTGGGGCCACTCAAAGGAAGGAGCACGGAGCGGTGCTGTCCTAGATATGAAGACACCACCCCTGGGTGCTTCATTCTCTTTTGTATCCTACTTAGCACCGAGTGGAGGGATCGCTGGGGACCAGTGTTCATTCCCCCTTTTCTCCACCTCCGCTTTCTCCCTGAACCTCACACACTGTTCCTGGCTCTTTCTGGGTGCCTTTGGGGAGGAGCCTCAGTGGGAGCCATGCCTTCCCCCAGGGGCAGATGAGCTTCCCGGATCTCTGGGTTCTTTTGGTTCCCTCTCCTCTGCCCTACACCCATCCACATAGGTCCTTCACGCTGTCTCTTATACAGACTTATCCTCAAGTCTCTAGAGTGTGTGTGTGGGGGGGGGGGGGATTCCACTCTGCCTTATGGAAAGAATGGGTCCCTCGGGCTCCAAGATCAGAGGTCAGAGGGCACCCAAAGGGCAGGAGAAAGAAGAGGCCAGAGAAGGGCAGATCTGTACCTGTCAGTGGCTTTGAGGCTGGACATTTGGAGTCTTTAAGAGATTCCCCGGAGATTCGGGGATTTGGCTCATGGGATCAGACTGCCCGGCTCCCTGACTCACTGTGGCCACCCAGACTAGGACCTGCTCAACTTGCCTCTCTCTCTTTCCTAGTTAAGTGACTTTGGGTCATCTATGGGCCAGGGAGGATCTTCACCAATATGACAGGAACCTCCCTGCAGTTCTTACTTCCCTCTCTTGCTCTCCCTCCCTCCCTCCCTCTCTCCTTCCCTCCCTCTGTCCTTCCCCTTCATGTCCCTTGTCCCAACACAGAAGCCCATGCCTAGGGAGAGGGATGATTTGGAATCCTAGATCAGAAGTCTCAAGCAGTTTCTTTGTTGGAGACTGCCATCATTTGGGGTTAACCGGCATTCACAAACCTCTCCTCTCTAAATCCCTTCCATAGCTTTCTCTGGGAAGCTCTCCCCAAGTGAGTGTCTTGGTTTCTTCCCTGTATTTTTTCCCTCAAGCGTTCTACTCAGCTGCTGTCTGCCCTGTTCTGGTTTCTCAGCAGATGAATCAGGGATGTGCTCGAGTCTTCCCCTCAGACTGTATCTTGATCCCTACAGGGATCTCCATAGACCATCCAAGAGCCTGGCCCAGGACCCTGCTTGCCAGCTGCGAAGCCAACAGAAACCCCATGGGAAGTCCACTCACTTCTTCACTCGGGTTTGTTACATTAAACATCACTCCAAAAGCGTGCTAGGTAAGGCCAGCCTGGGCAACTTAGCCAGCTTGATGCAATGTAAAAGGCAGGCTGAGAGATGGCTCCACTGCCCAAGTGTTTGCTGTGCAGACATGGAGAACTACAGTTCAACCCTGAGAACCCAGCACGGGTGAGGTAGTCAGGGGATCCCTGGAGCTCACTGCACGGGTGAGGTAGTCAGGGGATCCCTGGAGCTCACTGCACGGGTGAGGGAGTCAGGGGATCCCTGGAGCTCACTGCACGGGTGAGGGAGTCAGGGGATCCCTGGAGCTCACTGCACGGGTGAGGGAGTCAGGGGATCCCTGGAGCTCACTGCACCGGTGAGGGAGTTTGGGGATCCCTGGAGCTCACTGCACGGGTGAGGTAGTCAGGGGATCCCTGGAGCTCACTGCACGGGTGAGGGAGTCAGGGGATCCCTGGAGCTCACTGCACGGGTGAGGGAGTCAGGGGATCCCTGGAGCTCACTGCACAGTCACCTAGCTGAACTGACGAGCTCCAGGTTCAACGAGAGCTCTTGTCTTAGAAAAAATAAGGCAGCGAATGATTGAGGGAGATACCATCATTGACCTCTGACCTCCACATGCATGCCCAATGGCTCAGTAGGTAAGAGTCTAAGTCCTAAGAACCCACGTAAACCAAGAATCCACGCACGCATGTGTGGAGGGTAGGACAGGAAAGCTGTAACTGTAGCTCAGTATAGTGTGTTTGCCTACCATGTATGAGATCTTGGGTTCAATCCTTGGGACCACAATAAAATAAAATAAACTTTAAAAGCTAGGCCCCTTGTGACTGCTCAGCTGGTAAAGGACCCAGTGCATGAGCCTAATGTCCTGAGTTTGACCCCTAGATTCCACAATTGAAGAAAAGAACTCTTCAAAGTTGTCTTCTGACCTCCACGTGAGTATGGTGACATTCAGGTGCCCAAACACACACACACACACACACACACACACACACACACGCTAATAAAATTAAAACTTTAAACAACTTTTGGGAAGACATGATCACCTCCTTCCCTCATGGGAACAGGCTTGGATCAACTTGTGCACCAAAGTTATCCTCAGCTATGTATCAAGTTTAAGGCTAGCCTGGGCTATATGAACCCCTGGCTCAAAAATAAAAGTAAAACCAGGCATGGTGGTGCACACCTTTAATCCAGCACTCAGGAGGAAGAGGTGCAAGGCTGGCCTGGTCTACATAGCAAGTTCCAAGACAGTCAGGACTATGTAGAGAGACCAGTCTCAAAAAAAAAAAAAGAAAAAAAAAAAAAGAAAAATAAAAACCAAGTATCCTGTCCCACTTTCCTAATCTTTTTGTTTGTTGAAACTGGGTTTTCTGTGTAATAGCCCATGCTGTAGTGGAACTTACTTTGTAGACCAGGCTGGCCTCGAATTCACAGAGATTCATCTGCTTTTGCCTCCTGAGTGCTGGAATGAAAGGCGTGCACCACCTCACCCCAGCACACTTTCCTAATCTTATTTACTTTTTCTTTAATGGCCTAAAACCTAGGATGAGGAGAGGGTACTGCCCCGTCTTAAAAAAAAAAAAAATGCCCCTTTGCTGGGCGGTGGAGGTGCACACCTTTAACCCCAGCACCTAGGAGGCAAAGGCAGGTGGATCTCTGAGACTGAGGCCAGCCTGGTCTGCAGAGTGAGTTCCAGAACTCCCAGAGCTACACAGAAAAACCCTGTCTTGAAAAACCAACCAACCAACCAACCAACAAAGCTCTGGTGTTGCCTTCTCCTCTCACCAGCTTGTTAGGTTGCCTGAGGACCCTGGCTCCATGCCAAGTGTCAACCCGTTCAGCCCTATCCTGTCCTTACTGAGGGCTGAGCTAGCTGGAGAGGCAATATACCTCTCCTTCCTCCCCAGCCTCCAGCCACACCTACCCCCTCCCACACTATCTAGCCTCTCCACTATCTAGGGGGAAACAATGGGATTGAACCAGCTTGTGGACCACCCTGAACTCATCCAGACCATGTCTACTTGTGATAGGGAAGGTGGTAGGTGCTTAGCCCAGGTGTAATTTTTTTAATGATTTATGTATTTTTATTTTATGTGCATTGATGTTTTGCCTGCATGTATGTCTGTGTGAGTGTGTTGGGCCCCCTGGAACTGGAGTTAAAGACAGTTGTGAGCTGCCATGTGGGTGTAGGAATTGAACCTGGGTCTTCTGGAAGAGCAGCCAGTGTGCTTAACCACTAAGCCATCTTTTCAGCCCCACCCAGGTATATTTTTACCTCCTTGTCCCCTCCCCTCCTTCAGGTGACTTTGGAATCCACAGTGTGGGGCAGATCATGGCCTCCACAGGTCTTCCTGTGTCCCAACCCCTACAACAAACTATCACTTCTGCTGGATTGAGAACATCACATCACCATAGAACCCCACTCCCATGCTGGCCCTGGTCTTCTGAAGCAGAGAACCTCAGAACCACTTGCCCCGCTCTGCTCTGCCTCAGGAGCTATGTGTGTGTGTGTGTCTGAACTCCAAGTCTTCTGGAGGCTGCCTGGGCTGCTCACAGCCCCCACTGACAGCTCCTGGAACTGATGGACTTGGCTTGGCCATAGGATTCTCAAACCAAACCAAACCAAACCAAGCAGTCAGTCCGATGGAGAAGACAAGGGACAGCCTGTGGGGGTATGGTGGCACATATCTGTAATCCAGGACTTGGGAGGCTGAGGCAGAAGGATCACAAGTTCTAAGCTAGTCTGGGCTACACAGTGAAACCTGAAAACCAAGGTCTAAGAATGTAGCTCTTAGGAAAAGCACTTGTAGTACGTTCGAGGCCCTGGGTTTGATTCCCAGCACTGGAGGGTATCACCAACCCTTGGGAGCTGCCGGTCTGCAAGATGGACTTTGCGAAATCAGTATTCACTCATACTCTCTGTTTGTCTGTCTCTCTCTTTCTCTGTGTTAGGCTCTCATGAAAACCAGCTTTCATAGAACTCACTGTGTAGCCAAGGATGATCTTGGTTTTTTTTGTTTTTTGTTTTTTGGTTTTTTTGGTTTTGGTGCCTGTCCTGGAGCTAGCTCGAACTCACAGAGATCCCGCCTGGCTCTGTCTTGCTGAGTGCTGGGATTCAAGGCGTGCCAAGGATGATCTTGAACTTCTAATCTCCAACTCTACTTCCAGAGTGTTGGGATCACAGGTATGGAACATCGCTTGCTTTTTTGGGAAAAAATCAAAACTCCTCTGACTCCTAAGGCCAACATGCTGGGGTGTATCCAGGATAGCCAATATCAGAGGCCTCTTCCCCCTCTTCACCGCCTCCACAGGGTTTCTCAGTGTAACAGTCCTGGCTGCCTTGGATCTCGCTCTGTAGACCTGGCTGGCCTAGAACTCACAGAGATCCACCTGCCTCTGCCCTTTGCCTCCTGAGTACTGGGATTAAAGGCATGCACCACCACTGCCTGGTTTAGAGGCCTCTTTTGTGGGTATGTGTGTGTGTGTGTTTGTTTTTTTTTTTTTTTTTTTTTTTTTTTTTTGGTTTTTCGAGACAGGGTTTCTCTGTGTAGCTTTGCGCCTTTCCTGGGACTCACTTGGTAGCCCAGGCTGGCCTCGAACTCACAGAGATCCACCTGGCTCTGCCTCCCGAGTGCTGGGATTAAAGGCGTGCGCCACCACCGCCCGGCTTTTGTTTTTGTTTTTTTGAGACAGGGTTTCTCTGTGTAGCTTTGGTGCTGTCCTGGATCTCGCTCTGTAGGCCTGGCTGGCCTTGAACTCACAGAGATCTGCCGGGCTCTGCCTCCCAAATGCTGGGATTAAAGGCATGCGCCACCACCGCCCAGCCTAGAGGCCTCTTTAACTGTATGATCCTAGCTGTCCCAGCCCTATCCTGGAAATAAAATTGAGACAATTCTTCCTGGGTTGCAAAGGACGAGAGAACTCTGGACACTGCAAGGCTCTTCCATGCAGTATGTGCAAAGGCCTGTGGACCTCTAGAACCCAGCTCTCTCTCTCTTGAGACCTTCTTGTGGCTGCCTGGCCGGGAAGGAGGAAAGTGGCTGGGACAAACTGGAAGGTATCTTGGAATTCCTATCCCATTTCCTCTTGTTCCTCCCAGCCAAGCTCCGAGGATTATGACAGCGTGGGCAATAAAAAGTGCCTAATTGGTTGTTGTCCAGCCGAGGCTGCTCCCCGTTTCCCTGGGCGGGGGTGGAAACCGGCTGAGTCAGCTTCACTTTTGCTCTTGCCCCGTCCCTGCTGGTTGCTGGGCACTAGCGGAAGCGTCGGAGCGGTGGGAAGCTCCCCCGACGGACGCTCAAAGAGCACAGTTGGCAGGCTTCTCAGATGCCCAGGGCCACCCCTGTTGGTTTCTGTAGGTGAGAAAGAGGTGCAGTGGAAGCCCTTTCCCGAGAGCCTTGCTAGGAGAACTTGGTGCAGTGAAGGGCAGAAGCCCGAACAGGCTCTGGAGTCAGCTGACTGCTGGGAGTCCTGACTTCTACACCTCATTCAGCTGTGCGATGTGATCCTTACTTAATCTCACCGCGCCTCAGCCTCCCCTGTGACCTGAGGGTGAGTGGGACTGAGAAGGTAGATGCACGCCTGCACGTGGAATCTTTGGAGCAGGGTCTCCCAGGCGGCGGGTGCTCAACAATAAATGGCAGCCCCTGGAACCCCAGAGCTACTGCCCACAGCCCTCATCCGCATTGAGCTGCCGTGGGAGTGAGGCGACAGGATGTAGGTCAGCTGATCAGGGCATGGCAGGAGTGGTGTGGTGGTGAGGTGTGAGATGACTTCCGGCTCAGAGACTGGGGTTTCCCAGCATCCTCTCTTCTGACAGGGAGATCCCTGGAAGCCCGGTGGTTCCAGAGCCCCTGGGGCCACATCTCCCTCCTGTCCCTTCACCATGGAGCCCTCTTTTCCACAGAGGACCCTATCTCTCCTGGCCTTCAGCATAAAAACCACTCTTGCCTTTCCATCCCTGGCTCCAGGAAGGGCAGAGCCAGGCACCAGCCACCTTCTTACCTCTCCTGTCCAGGCTGCATCTTCTTCCCAGGAACCTTTGGACACAGTGTTCCCAAATCTGGAGACAGACGCCCTGCCCCCTCTGCTTCTCTCACTGCCTTCCTCAGAATGACACTGGGGTGCAACCCCATTTCTCTCATGCCTGCCCTGGCCTGGGATCAACCCAGCACTGGGCACCTGCCCCATCCAGGGTGAGTATCCGGTCTTCCCCATCCGACTGGGAAGTTAAGAATTGTGCTTCTGACAGCTGTGGTGGTACTCACCTTGTAACCTGGCACTTGGGAGGCTGAGGCTAGATTGCTGCAACATTGAAGCCAGCCTGGGCTACATTTAAAAGGTGGGCTCAAAACACAACACGAACTGCTTCACCACGGAGTCTGTCAGAGCATGCATCATTTGGAGCCTCCATCTCGGCCACCGTTACTGTCTTTCCCACTCTTTGGGTTCCTTTCTTGGATCCAGAAAAGCAGCCTAGTCTCTGGGCTGTTTGCCACCCTCCACTGCACCTGGGGGCTTGGCAGGCACACCACCACCTGTCTCGGGAGGCTCAGGTGGATGCTGGCACCTCGCCACTAGAGACCCCCAGAAACCCTTCCAATGCTGGCAGCTGGAAACAGACCATCAGTCACAGGTTCTAAGGCCAGTGTGGCAGTGGCAGAGACCAAAGGAGCTGGGCAGAGAGGGTCTCTTCTCAAAGTCCTTGGGCCTCTGTTCCCTACCACTGCTCTGTAGGATCTTGGGGGAACAGAGGCTTGCCCGTGGAGTATGGAGTGGGAGGGATTCAGCTTGGCCCCCAGAGGGGCAGCGAAGATTTATGGGGCTGGATTTTTACTGGCTGGGGAGAGGCCCCAGGCAGGAGCCATGGAGCCTGCCAGAAGCAACACATGCATAAAACCTCCCTGACATGAAAGTCTGTAGCAGAGGATCAGCACCACCCCCCAGCCTGTGGGTGGTGAGAGATTTACAGATCTGGCTTGCACAAGGCCTGGAGGGGCCGAGGAGCTGCAGGGCCACTTCAGAGTCAGAACAGCTCCCCACCAAGGCCTTCACCTTTCTCCTCTAGGAAAAAAAAAAAAAAACTTACTCACCTGATAGAACAGGTTGGAGCTGCCAGAAAGATGGCTATCACTCTATTTGGGATCCCGCCCCCTGGAGACTAGGTGGCTCCCAACTTCCTCCATTCCCTGGACTCTCTTCTCTGTCCCCAGGTCAGGGAGAGGTACTTAGGGCAAGATGGAGGAGAACATAGAGGGGCCACTTTCAAAGGGGTCTGCCCTGTAGCCAGGCAGGTAAACCGAGCTTCTGGGCTCATGTTTACCGGACAGTCATGGCCCTGTCCCCCACTGTCCCCAGACTGTGTGTGAGGCAGTACACACCGGTCTAGACAATCCTAGGAAAGCCCCAATATTTAGGCAACACTTAGAGTGTGTATGCACCTCTCTAGAAGGGGGAGGGGGGACTCTCTTAGAAGTTTGGACTCAGATGCAGATGGCAAATAGGGACACGAAAATGTACAAGACTCCTGGTGTTGGGTGCCAGGGTCAAAACGCTGGAAAAGGATTCCCCAGATCCCTGACCTTTAGCTCTTATTCAATTAAACTTGGCTGCCAGGCTTCTCCTAGGACGACCCCTACTCTTTCCACACTTAAGGAAGGTATCCAGTGGCGCCCTTGTCTGTACTGGGGGCAACTGAACTGGTAGAGAGTTTTGCCATCTCCCAGGCTCCATCCGCACCTGCATTGAGAAGCCCAGGACCTCAGCTGGGGATGGAGGATGCACACTGCTAACCACTTAAAAAGGCAGGTGAGCATCTCTCCAACAGGTGAGGACCGAGAGCCTTTGAACAGAAAAGGGTGTGGCCTCTGTCTGAGGATGATGGAAACTGTGGGCCAGGGCTGGCAGCCTGTATCACTGGGGTTGGGGGGCGGGGGGCCACCATGAAGCTGGTCCCTCCTTTTCCCAGCTCGACTTTTTTCTTCCTGAGTCCAGACTTCTAAGAGAGTCCCACTCCTGTGGGGACAGCGACCTGAGTCATGTCTCCAGTGCTCACCTGGTTGGGTGGACTTGACCACTGTTAGGCCCTACCCTGTGTGGTCAGTGGCCACTCCCCAGGGACAGGCCAGGGGAACTGTAGGGAAAGGACAGGGGTTCGCTAGTAACCCAGCCCAGCAGGGTGCAATGGGGAAAAGCCCGGTGTGGGGAGGTGCTGAAGGCAGCTACCTCAGCTTTCCTCCTGCTGTGTGTGAGTGGGTCTGCACTCTGACGGAAAAGGAAGTTAGGGAGGGAAGGTGGCTTTGCTCCCATGGCCCCCACCCCCTGCCACCAGCTTCTCACTAGAGGGGGCCGGGCTGGTCAGGACCTGCCTCCAGCCTGCCTTCCTCCCCAGCAGGTCGAGGGAAAATTACTCTCCTGTTAGGGCTCTTGATTTTTTGAAGCCAGATCAAAGGTGGGACCCAGCTGGGAGCTCTAGTAAAATCTCAGCAATGTGGAGCCTTGGAGTTTCAGCGGTGAAACTAGGAACCGGGAGAGAGCCCATCCCAGGCTGGGGCTGCAGGGGTCAGAGGCCAGAGGAAGAGTGGAAGCCTGGGGCAGGTGTGGGCTGGTAGGGGAGGCACGCGGGGTGGGGGGGTGGGGGGGGGATGGCTAGGTCAGGAGCTACTTTGATTGGTGCTGCTGTTCCTTTAATACAGAGACCCCAACAACCTCAGTGGCCAAGCCACACAGGAGCTTCTCTCCAGGCCAGAGTGTGACACAGTCAAATGTCACCCCGCTCTTACATCGCTGTCCCTTTCGGTTATCAGAACTCCTTTCATAACAGCCAGTTTTTAGCTTAGGTGACCTTTTTTCTCTGCTGCAAACAGCACCATGGTCCTGCTTCCCAGGCCTGGGAAGAAAGCTTTCTCTTTATTTCTCATTCTTATGGAGTTGAGAATTAAACCCTTGAATATGCAGGGAAACACTTTGCCTCTGAACAGCACACTCCGTCCTTTCTGTCTTTTCTAAATTGGTTTTTTGTTTGTTTGGTTGGTTTTGTTTTGCTTTTAGAGACAGGATTTCCTTATGTAGCCCTGGCTATCCTGGCACCCACAGCCTCCCGAGTGCTGGGATTAAAGGCCTGTGCCACCAGGCCCAGCGTCCTTTCTAATGTTTGAGGTCAGTCTCCTTATGTAGCACAGGTTAGCCTGAAACTCATGATCCTTCGGCCTCAGTCGCCCGAGTCCTGGGGTGCTAGGTGAGCCCCACCACGTGGGACTTTCCTGTCTCTTCTCCACTTTTCAGATGAAAACCTACCCTGAAGTTGAGGCCCGGCTCCCAGCCCTGCCCCCAACCCCGCCCCCTCACTCTCCCTAATGCTTGGAGCCCTCCTGGGTAGGCCACGTGATGGCTCTGGGCCTTCCAAAGGTCAATTTTTAAATGTTCTTATTTTACTTCCTTTCCGTGCATTGGTGTCCTGCCTATGTATCTGTGCCCCACAGTGTGAGTTACAGGTGACTGTCCAGCCCTCTCAGGAGGTATTCTTGCTTCCCTACCTTCTCCTCTCTAAGGCCTGCCCTGTCTCTTCCCTTCCTAGGAACGGCCTGGCTGTCGTCTAGTACTGTGGCACGGAAGAGATGACTGGAGCTGTCAGGGTGGACATCTGCTCTTAAGGACGTATCACTGGGGGCCTGGGAGATGACTTGGTTGATAAAGTGGTTGCTACACAAGCATGAGGACCCGGGTTCAAATTCCCAGCTCCCATGTCAAACACCGAGTGCAGTGGTTGCACCTCTGCAGTCCAGGTGCTGGGGAGCTGGAGACAGGAGGATCCCCGGGTTTGCGGGCCCCAGTCTAGCTGAATCTCCAGGTTCAGTGAGAGACTTTGTGTCAAGAACTTGGGGGTAGGGGGCTAGAAGGACGGCTCAGCAGTTGGGAGCACTGGCCGCTCTTCCAGAGACCTGGGTTCAATTCCCAGCACCCCCATGGCAGCTCACAGCTGTAACTCCAGTTCCAAGGGATCCAACACCCTTACACAGATGCACCAATGCAAATAAATAAATCATTAAAAGAAGAAGGAGGAGGAGGAGGAGGAGGAGGAGGAGGAGGAGGAGGAGGGGAAATGAGGTGGAAGCCAGGTGGTGGTGGCACGTGGAGAACAGCCGAGGAAGACAGCTGTCAACTTCTTATGCCCACACACAAACATGCATGTGATATGCATGTGCCAATGCTCACACACCACACGCATATGCACACAGAAAAGCATATCCTTGTGCCTTTTTTTTGTAGGGAGATGCTGTGTGGAGGCATCCCAAGACCCTACCTTCCTTTTCTCAACAGTCTTGACTAGGGTCATGAAAGACTGGGAGGCATGCCCTTCAGAGATGAGCTGGTCTTCAGAGCCTCCACTGCCCCCCGCTAAGCCCTCTTTAACTAAGGCCTCCTCCGTCCTCGTCACTGCAAGCAGCTATCCTCTGCCCGTGTCTTGAGTTTTCCCAGGCATTGAGAGGCCGGCTAGGCAGAGCTGGTATGGGTAGCGAGTACATGTATGTGCACACGGGTCTGGGTATAGAGAAAAGGGACAAGAATGCTATTCTACAAATTCTTCTATGGCCAATTCACTGTGACCTCAGCCAACTCCAGCACCTTCTCAGGCCTCGGTTTCCCCTGGTCATAAAATATGGGGTTAATTGTCCCTTCTAGGGAAGCTGGGAGGGTTAATTGGGCAATGGCTCTGAAGAGAAGGAGATCTATAAATACAAGGGATCATTAGAGGGTATTTCACAGCCGTTTTGTGGCCCCGATGGTATTATTAATATGATTATTGTTATTGTTATCACTACCATCGCCCACTTCCCGAGTCTCTGCCAGCTGGGTCCTGCTTCCAGGTGAAGGAACTCTGCCAATGGCCTCTGTGACCCTCCACTCTCCACACTCAAGAGTCTCAGGGGACCCCTTGGGAGCCTATTCCAGTGTGGCTTTATGGAGAGAGGCAAGAGGTTCAAGGTGAGAGGGGCTGGAGAAGATGCCATACTTGCTCATTGTATGCCTAAGCCCTTTCTATCCTGGGGACGCCTCCAGTCTGCTGTGGGAAGTCGGGAAAACAGACCAGCAGCTCTGTGGAGATATGTATGGCCATGGTTAAGAGAGGGCCAGGAGGAGGTGGACTATTAGGAGCCCGAGTTGCACGGGACAGACGGGATGCTGTTCTCTGGGGCACTGAGAGGCTGTTGGTGGCCATGTGCTTTCCTGAGGAGGCAAGTGACTCCTCTTACAGAGCCTCTTTGTAAGGGGCCCTAATACTCTCACAGCGGGGGCTGGGGTGGGTCGGGGTGAAGCAGGGCCTTGGCTGGCCAACAGTAGGTCCTAATACTCACCAGGTTACCTGGGCCTCCTGCGGCTGTCAGGTTAAACCATGGTCACGGGCTTCTGGAAATGCCTTGGGTGCCCTCTGGTGACAAGAACGTGAAGGACTGCAGAGGAGTAATACCCGCCCAGAGAGCGCCTTCTCTCTGCCCTTCTGGAAGTTGTGCAGATCCCACCCAGGAGGGCTAGCAAAGAGGAAGAACCCTATGGGAGGGATGGCTGGAATGTCTTTGCTGAGAGATTCTGTGGCAGTTGGCCAGCAGCCATCAACCTGGGCAGGAAAGCCAAGAGGAGTTGGGGAGTCAGGGCATGGGACGGACAGGAGTGTTATCCCTGGGTCTGTGACAGGGTGGTTGGTGGCTGTATGTATGCACTGGGATGCAGAGTGGGGACAGTTAGAACATAATAGGGAATCTATTTTTGGCGTTCCTGGAAGACTGGAGTGGCTGAGACCACAGAAATCATGGAGGAACCTATGAGGGAGAAAAAAAAACATGGTTCACTCAAACCTAGAGTTTTCCCATCAAGCCACTGTCAGGGTTTGTGTATCATGGCAGCAGGACAGGCTGGGAAAGTCTTCATCCCCACAGGCAGAGAGAGGATGAAGAGACAGAAAACCAGAGGAGGAAAAGGCAGAGGCTATGGGGAGATTCTTAGGGCAAAAGTCAGCACCCTCAGAAGGCCGAGGCGCCTGTCATTGTTTGAAGACCTATCCTGTCAAGCTTGGGCCATAGGAGGGAGTGTGAACCAGCGTGGAGCCCAAGGCTGCCCTTAGACAAATGCTATGCTTCTAGACTGCAGGCCACAAGCATTGTCGAGCCTTGTGGATCTCTCTATAAGCTGCCCCTGAAGCTGTCTGCAGCTTCCTGGGGACAGAGACTGTGACTCCGTGTACCTCCTTCAGTGTGTTCAGCATCCGTGGGGACCCTGAATAGACAAAGGCAGCCACATGCAGAGGCGAACAAGGAGGGTTGGGAAGTAGGAAAAGCATAGAGGAGGCTTACTTAACAGGAAGCTGATGGGGAGGGGGGTGGGGGGGCAGGGGACTGTGAGAGTGGACATAGAGGAAGCTGAGCCTGGATGAGAAGCGGGCAAGGCTGTGAGAAGTGTTCCAGGACAGCCAACACCTGTGCACCTGCCACAGGCACTATACGGGAGTGGGGAGTGTGCAGTGGAGATCGAGATGAACACGGGACCGGAAGCGGTGGAGAGCAAGTAACTTTGCACGCTAGAAATGGGGACAGAGTGACCACTTGGACCGGGAAGAGGTTGAAAGCAAATGGAGTCAAGAAGGGAGCCAGCACTGACCCAGCTCGCCTCCAGGCCCATCAGGGACAAGATGGCGCCCCAGGTGACGTGGGAAGACCCGACCGGAACCAGCTGAGACCTTTGCTCTTCAAATACCACTGCAGGTAGGGTGGGCCAAAGAGCTGGTCAGGGATGGAAGGGTAGGAGTGGGTTGGCTGAGGGTCTCTGGTGAAGGAGTGCGTGTGTGCCTTGCTTACACACATGAATGATCTGAGTATCTTCTTCATACAGACGCCTGGCTCCATCCTAGGGACTGACTTCCTGGGACAGGACAGGAGCTCAACGTGAGAACCGGTGAGAGGCTTTCTGCTGAGTCTGAAGTATGCTCAGGAGACTGGAGCTGTAGCTCAGAGATAGAGCACTTTGCCGAGCATGCACAAGGCTCTGTGTTTGCTCCCCTGCGTGGCAAAAATAAACCGTGGCCAGGGAGAAATCCAGCACTTGGAAGCCTAGCCTCTTCCCTCACTTGGAAGAGAGGACAACTTGGAAAAAAAGAGATCTGTGAGAAAAGAATTTGGGTGGTAGTCTGGGGGGCTTAAGAGTGAAATTTTCAAAGACTCCATTGATATGTTGATATGGTTCAGTGGAGCGCTGGTCTAGCATGCATGAAGCCCTGGATTCAATCTCCAGTACAAGGGACACACACACACACATACACACACACACACACAGAGTATCCCCCATCTGTGTCTGTGCCTAAGAGTAATAAGCCCAAAACGAAACAATCGACAGGCTTTAAAAGGGCAGAATCCTTCAGTTCAAAACTACTGGTGAGCCAGGCGGTGGTGGCGAACCCCTTTAATCCCAGCACTCGGGAGGCAGAGGCAGGCGGATCTCTGCGAGTTCGAGGCCAGCTTGGGCTACAGAGCGAGATCCAGGACAGGCTCCAAAGCTGCACAGAGAAACCCTGTCTGGAAAAACCAAACAACAACATTCCTGGTGCAAGTGGCCCCCGCCTGTAATCCCAGCACTCGGGAGGTGGAGGCAGGAGCATCAAGAGTTTCAGGCCAGGCTGGGCTACTTGAGACCCTGTCTCAAAAAAGAAAACACCAACCAACCGATCACTGGTGAATTCTAGGTTTTCTCACTGTCCCTCACCCACATGCCTCACGTGCTCTTCGTGGGGCCTCTAGGTGGAACACAGGAGGCTACCTTCAATTTTTGTCCCAGAAGAGGCCTGACAGCCACCCAGCAGGATAGTCAACCCCACCTCCCACCAAAACCCCTGCACCCTAATGCGGCTGACTCACAGAACCCGGGTGGAGTCCTTAGCTACACCATGAAGCAAGCCAAACTGGAAACTGGCCTGGGAACAGAACGTATAGGCTAAACAGGTCGTATGCAGATGTAAGTGCATGCAAACAGTCACTCCTGAACTCTGAATCCATTTCCTGATCATCTTGTATGGGAGCCCTTAGCCCTTCCACTACAGCTCAGTGTCTTGGGGCCGTCAGGAGGGAGAATGGAGCTCTGTGGTAGAGACTGCCTCGCATGTGGGAGGCCCTGAGCTTGATCCCTAGCACCGAAACAGACAGACAGACAGACAGACAGAAGTAGACAGTGTGAGAGGGAAGCCCTTTACATGAGCCCACAACAGTCCAGGGCAGCACAAACAGACAGACAGACAGAAGTAGACAGTGTGAGAAGGAAGCCCTTTACACAGGATGAAGAGGTTTTGTCTTTTGTTTTTAAAACAGGGTTTCTCTGTGTAGCTTTGGCTGTCCTGGAACTCACTCTGTAGACCAGGCTGGCCTCGAACTCACAGAGATCCGCCTGCCTCTGCCTGCCGAGTGCTGGGATCAAAGGCGTGCGCCACCACCACCCGGCTTGAGAAGAGATTTTGATCAGGGCCTTTAAACCTGAGTTTACCAGGCTTACCTAAGGGGAAAGGGAACTAGTTAGGAAGAGACCTATGTGTTTAGGGACTGTGACACTTTCCCTTGAGAGAAAAGACTACACAAAGTAGGAGGTGTGGAGCGTGGAGGACGTCGGCTGTGGTGGTCCAGGTGTGAAGGACCTGGTTTAGGTAGAAAGCTTTGACTTTGTAAGTGGCGGAGTCCCAGTGAAGGCACGGTGTATAGGATACACATTACTCAGAGGCCAGAGCAGGACGTTGGGGTCTTGCTCTGTTGCTGCTGTGTCTCACAAAGCCTGGAGCAAGGGGGGCAGCCAGCAAAGCCCTGCCATCCTCTAGTCTGTGCCGAAACCTCACAATGAATGATGGGGTTTCAGATGCTGGGCTCCAGCTTTTTACATGGGTTCTGGGAATATGAACTCACATCTCTAATGCTTGAGCAGGAAGTGACACCTTCCTAGCCCCCAGTGAAGGATTTTAGCTACAGGAGTGACAGCAGCTAATGTTTTGTGTTTCAAAAGCTAACCAGAGAGAGGGGTAGACTGGTAATTCAAAAGTATTTGGCTCCTAATTTTTCTATCACTTTATCTCAGCAACTTCTCCTTCACAGTGATAGTTAGAAGGAAGGGAAAGGAAGAGAGAAGAGGCAAAGAGAAAATGTACTGGGAGCTGGGGGTATAACTCAATGATAAAGTTCATGCTCAGTGTTTGGGGTTCATCCTCAGCATCACAAAAGGTCTATATGAGACACCAGCAAAGGTGTATGTATGTTTTATCTACCTATGACCAGTGTCTCTCAAGCACTGATTTTGTTAAGCTTTGTTATATACTCACGTATGTTAGTTTACAGGAGGTAAAACATTTTTCTCACTGTGGGTGAAAAAAAAAAAAAGGCACTCCCTTGAGGTGTAGGTGTGAGCAGTCTGGCTTCAACAGGAGTCTAAGGCTCCACGGCAGATGGGGTGTGTATGTTTCCGGCCCACGCTAGTCTGAAGCCAACATGAATTCCCTC
The DNA here is from genome assembly GCF_007827085.1 of Peromyscus californicus insignis. Lineage (NCBI taxonomy): Eukaryota > Metazoa > Chordata > Mammalia > Rodentia > Cricetidae > Peromyscus > Peromyscus californicus. Next base: position 25,824,432 of record NW_026294551.1, read on the forward strand.
TCGATGCCACGCCGCCGCCTGCCCAAGTTTGTCGTTCCCAGAGGAGGGCTTGCAAGAGGCAGATACACCTACCTGGGATGCCTATCAAGAGCAGAACCTCATTCAGGAGGAAATGAGGCAGGGACCAAGCAGGGGCTCTCGGATTCCAGTGTGCAATTCTGCCCTGAGGCGCAGGGTTAAAATGCAGATTCTGAGCATGCCTGAGGAGTAGCAAAGGTGACTGGGACGACCCTGGGAATCTGCTTTTGGAAACGGCTCAGACAGTTCCGGTGAGCCCGTCTGGAGCCGCGTGGATCAGGGGGGCCCTGCGACACATGGGTGAAGATGAACGGGGTCTTGAAATGATATAAGGACAGTCCCCTCTGGGAAGTGCTAAGTAACCAAGCCCCGCCAGGGCATCGAATCTCCACAGGCGACAGCGGGCGAGGGGCCGAGGAGCTGAGCTGAAGGCCATACGCTCACGCGGCGCCGGGTAGCGGCCGCTACACTAGAGCTCCCCACGCCCGACTGTACTAAGAATGATGTATAAGCTCTTTATGGGGCATTTCTCGGCCTCACACTACGCACTTCTGATTGGCTTTAGGGCAAATCTATCACTCATCTTCTGGGTTAGAGGTGGGTGGAAGGTCATCCACGACCAATACAGAATCACTTCTCAGCTAAACCCCTCCCCATTCCGCTTCCTGTTGCTGTCCATCAACCTCCTAGCAGGCGGGACTTTGCCTCCCGCCAGTTGGCTAATGGAAACGTCGTTCATTCCTCAGTTGATTTCCGGTTGGTGACTACTACCGTCTATCAGTGACATTTCGCAGCTCTATTGGCCAGACCAACGTCACTCTAGATGCTTCCCGATGATTGGTTGAAAATGCTGTCGGTCCCCAATGTACCGAGCGTTTATTGGTGAGCGCTGCCGTCGCTCGGGCGGTGGCGGGCTCCGGGATTGGCGGGTGCTAGGCGGGCGGTGTCAGGCTCTCGGTGGCGGCGGAGGCGGCGGAGGCCAGGGAGGAAGATGTCGTAATGAGCGGTGGGTCCTGGCCTCTGCCGGCGGGGTCTTCCCGGCCCTCAGGGCCGGGAAGACGGGCAGAGGCCTCGGGGAGGGGAAGCCGGAGCCGGGGGTGCCCCCCTGGGACTGGGCCTAGCGCCGGGGCCCGGCTACGGGAGGGGCGGGGGAGGAAGGATTCCCGCCCGGAGGAGGAGCGCGGCCGGCCGGCCGGGCGGAGGCACCCGGAAGGGGGCGTTAGACTCCCCGCCCCTCGGAGCCCCGGGCGGGAGGTAGGCGCTTCCGGGGCTGGCAGGCGGCGCGGGCAGCTAGGCGGTCCTGGACCCCCCCTTGGCCCTCTTGGCCCAGGGGGCGCCGGGCCCTCAGACTGCGCCCGAGTCTGTTCCACGCAGGCGGCCGAAGCCCGCTCGGGCTCGCCCTGTGGGCAGGCAACGCTTGAGATCCTGGTGGTGCCAATCAGACTGGCCTAGGCTGCAGCCTGCTGCCTCCTTGCAGCCTGCTGCACCGCAGCCCCAGACCGTGTCAGGCACACCCTAGGCAGCTGATGACTGCCGAGTGAAAACCGAATTTTACTGTTTGTACCTGCGACTAGGTATCTGCAAGCTCTTGGAATTCTGAGAAGTTTGAGAACTTGTTGACAGAGCTCCCAGACTATTGCCCTATGCCCAGTGCGGGGGGCAAAAATGCACTGAAATTCCAAGAAAGCGTAGGCGCTATCGTTCTTAGGAGGTGACCCAAGAAATAAAATAGTCGCTTTCTTCCTCCATCCTCGTTGCTGACTTAATGGTGCTCAGCTTCCTCCCTTCCTTCTTAGGTTTCTTTCCCGGTGCCTTTCTAATTTTAGAATGAAAGGAAGTGTTTCTTCTGCCATGGGCAATTGAGAAACCTGTCCTCAAACTGCATTCCTTGGTTTGGATTCCAATAGTCTGTCATGTTTAATTGTTTCATAATTAACTTGACTCCGTTTGGCTTTTCTCCTGAACCTTTCCCTTTTAGGAGGTTAGTGGTTGCTTCATGGAGAAAGGCCAGTGATCTGTGAGCCATGAATTGGCCCAAGGTCCCCCTTATGCAGATTTCATTGCAGAAAGGTGATTGATGTTTCAGTGTGTACTGGCATGCACAGTGTACAGCTGTTTCATGCTGTGCCATAGAAGGCACTAGGCATTACAGAGCAGGAAAAAGCCCTGAGTTGATCCCCACCCCTGTTGTGCTCTAGGTTGAATCTAGATCCTCACAAGTGCTAGACAAGCACCTCCTACACTGTATCTGCAGCCTGGAGTTGTCTTGGATAGGATTTTGAGGGCTAGAAAGGTTAGGGTGTTAGCACACAGTGAATTAGCAGAGGGAAGGATGGAGGCCAGATCACAGCAGCAACTTCCGTTACTGACACAAAGAATCCATTGTCTATAGTGATGTATTCATCAGTGTCTTGTTTTCTTTTAAATTCTCGATGACGAAAAACCAAGGAGCAGATCTCAAAACCAATCAGTGGGGTTTATGTCAGTTTTGCAGTGGCTTCTTTTTGGGGGGTGGGGGATGGGAGGTGGGTGGAAACTCGGTCTTGCTATGAAGCCCTGGCTGGCTTGTAATCATACTGTAATCTGTGTGAGTCTTGAAATTGAGATCCTCATGCCTCAGCCTCCCAAGTGCTGGGGTTATAGGTGTGTACCAATTTGCTTGGTTTCCAGTGACCAAACAGACATCAGTCCCCGATAATGAATTCTCTTTGGCTGAGGTGGTTGGTGAGTTATCTAATTCTAGTTCTTCTACTTGGTGGTAACAAAACTTTCTCTTTGGTTAAAAGCAACAGCAGCAGGGCAAACAAGCTGGTCTGACACCAGGCTATGAGCCCTGAGCTAGCTGCTAAAGCCAAGGAGAGCAAACTAGGGTTTGCTCATGACTGTCTTCCCCTGGCCCTGGCATCCCTGCAGACATCACGGAGACTGGTTCTCCTTAGATCTGGTTTAAAGTTTGGGCCTGGGTCGGTGAGATGATGGAGTGGGTAAAGGCAATTGCTCCAAGTCTGGTTACCTGAGCTCATCATCCTTGGGTCTCACCTAGTGGAAGAGAAACTTCTACAGTACACACACACACACACACACACACACACACATACACACGAAAGAGAGGGGGGGGGTGCGGAGTTTGGGCCTGTGGAACAGGAGAGAAGCAGTAAAAAGATGATGGCAGATGTTTGGGTTAAAAGCCCAAGTCTTTCCAGCAGGTAGGGAAGTTAGTATTTGGGTCGGAACCTCTTAGTTGTTCTGGTGCTTAAAGCGTTGGAGAAGTTATAGTCTCTTGTACTAAGCAGTGACCAGTCCTTGACCATAGGTGTGTGGCAATCCCCAAGCTTACTTTAAGCAAGTATTGCCCAACCATGGTCCTTACAACAACTTTTAAAGCTTCTTGCCAGTAGATTCTGGTATTGATGTGGGCTCAGCAGTTTTCTAGACCCTGACCCCTCCCATTTCTGTGCTAGAAATGGGCCTTTTTTTTTCTAAGTTCCCTTTATTCCATCTCTGTTTCATCTACAGGGAAACTCTGCTTCCAGACACTGAAAATATTAGTAATTATTTGGGTCAAGTGGATAATGGCCACAGAGTGAAGGAGGCAGAGAGACATTGCTGTAAAGATTTGTATGGCATATTCTAAAGTGAACAAGTCTGAGTTGATAGGATTACTTGGCCTAATTTTAAGCCTGTGGGCTGTGAACTTGGAGTAATCTGTTTGGAGAAGGTCATCCACTTCCTTGTATGTTTACTGGGTGGCGTGTCTGGACTGTCTTTTTGGGTGACTTAAAGGATTTGTGAGTTTCTTCCCAGCTTGTTCTAAACCCAGAACCCAGGCTGGGTGTGGTGATGCACCCCTAATCCTACCAGGCTGAGGTCGGAAGATTAAGAGTTTGAGTCCACCCTAGACTACTTAGTGAGTTGCAGGCTAGCCTGGGCTATGTAGCAAGACCTTGTCTCAAAAAAATAAAAATGAAAACAAGGAAATTTTACCTACAGGGTGGACCAAATGGTGTTTCTAGGTTGAGAAATGTGGTGTGTCACAAGCTCTTGGTGGCTTTTGTCATGAATATTCCCGTATGGCTCATCTGCCTCCTGTAGTTCTTTCTCCTTTCCCCTCCTCAGCCAGAGCTCAGGTCTTTGTTTCTCAAATGTGGTGGCAGGTCTGTGTCTTAAGGTGCTGTCTCCATGACTAACAGATGTTTTCATGAGCAGCTTTCCTGAGGGCCCCAGGGCAGAGGAGTTTCACATTTCTGTCAGAATTCTTTTGGAACCTGGTGGGAAGGAAGGTAAAAGAGGAGGTTGAAGCTATGACGGTAAGGCTCAGTAGGAATGGGACTGGGGGGTCCTTCTCAAGGAGACGCCCCCATGTCATGGTGGATTTGTTCGTTGACAAATGGTGAAATAGAAAAATTTTCTGCTGCTTCATGGGATCCTGAAGGAAAACACAGCCAGCATCGGGGCAAGCTGAGAGCTGGCCCCAGCGTCTTGGGACAGCCAGACCTTTCAGGACATGTTTGGGAAGGCTCTGTCACTGTCACCGGTGTCACTGTGCCTTTCCTCAAGTGTGCCCAGGCCAGCGGCTCCAGTGAGATGAGCCAGTGCTTAGCACAGGGACTGTGCCTGGTGCTTCGCTCCAAGTAGTGCTGAGCTGTCCGGGCTGTCCCAGTGCAACACGAGCCTGCTCGGAAGCCCAGCCGTTGGAGTGGGTGATAGGCGACATCTCTTTCCCTTCACGTCAGGACTGCCGCTGTGTCCAGCCAGCAGCTGCTGTGTAGTGCAGAGGGTTAGCTTGGGTGGCCAAGGCCAAGGCCTCTGAGATGCCAGTGTGCCTCTGTGTGGTGATTTAGGTTCTTCAGGTGCCATTCATCTCAGCCACAGGGCAGAAGTGGCTCAGGAAGAGTCAGGAGTCAGTGCACATTTCTAAATGTCTTTCTAGAACTTTCTCACGGGGTTGTCACCTCTCCTGGGATTTGGTAAAATCCCAGAGTGGCTCCTGAGACTGTGAATAGGGATTATGAGACAGCTAGCCGGGTCATGTGATTGGAAGTGAAATATTTCTGCTTCTGGTTTATATTTAATTTGGAAATTAAAGAAAAACCAAAAATCAGATGAAGACATTTCCCAGGCTTCAGAAGAGCAAGCAGCAAGCCAGCCTCCCTCTCTTCTCCAGGGAAATGAAGTCACTCACTACTCATTTCAGAAACTAATCCTAGCCCGGGAGAGCTCCGGGAGTGACTCACAAATACATGCCAAAGCAGAGAAGGCAGCAAGCTTGTGCATCAGGAGAGTCTTGGTGGTGGTGGGGGCGGGGGGGGGGGGGGGGGCCTTGCATTTCTCCTGTTGGCTGCAACAGAGTTCTGAGCTCCAGTATTCTTTTTTTTTTTCTTCAAGATTTATTTATTTATTATCTATACGTGTTCTGCCTGCATGTATACCTGTAGGCCATAAGAGGGCACTAGATCTCATTATAGATGGTTGTGAGCCAACATGTGGTTGCTGGGGATTGAACTCAGGACTTTTGAAGAGCAGCCAGTGCTCTTAACCTCTGAGCCATCTCTCCAGCCCAGAGTCCCAATATTCTTAAGCAGAAAAGCTTTGCATGGTTTCCTGGGACTGCTTCCATCATGCTGAAGTGTTCCTGTCGTCCCCTGTTGCCCCCACATCGATGACCTATGACCCAGGCAATAAGCAAACTGAGAGTGACAATAGTCATGCATGGTGGAAAAGAATCATAACTGGACAGACCAGGACTGTGCATTCAGATGCTCTCATGGTCTTCATGAATGTCCATGCGTGTGCTAACTGGAAAGGGTATCAGAGTGTAGCTTGGAGCTGTAATGTCATCTGTGGAGTTGACTCACTTCCCCGAAGTGTGTGACCTGCTCCAGCTCACACAGGCACCATCACACTTTTTTTTACTGGGTGCTGGGGATGGAACCCGGGCTTGGAGCATGCTAGGAGAGCACTCTAGCAACTGAACCACACCCCAGCCCTCCTTTGGCTCTTCTTTTGTCTGCTTATTTTTTTGTTTTCCAGACAGGGTTTCTCTGTGTAGTCCTGGCTGTCCTGGAAGTTGCTCTGTAGGCCAGGCTGCTTTGAACTCACAGAGATCCACCTGGCTCTGCCTCCCCGGTGCTGAGATTAAAGGTGTGCACCACCACTGCCCGGCACCTCCTTTGGTTCTTAAACTCCACTTAGACTCTCTTTCTCTGCATTCCTTCAGGATTCATTTAATTCATGAATTTATTAAACAAGTATGTAAAGCTCCAACTGTGTGCTAGGTTACATAGTTACATCAGTGAGTAAAAGAAAAACCCTTGCCTTTAGGAAATTTGCATTCTTTTTTTTTTTTTTTTTGGTTTTTCGAGACAGGGTTTCTCTGTGTAGCTTTGCGCCTTTCCTGGGACTCACTTGGTAGCCCAGGCTGGCCTCGAACTCACAGAGATCCGCCTGGCTCTGCCTCCCGAGTGCTGGGATTAAAGGTGTGCGCCACCACCGCCCGGCGTAAATTTGCATTCTTAATGAGACAATAATTAAGTAGCTAATAAGTACTTGTTGAAAAGTGGTAAGTCTAAAGATAAAAATAGAAGAGAGAGGGTAGGGAATATGTGTGGGAGAGGCAGTTTACACAGGGTGTTAGGAGAAAGTGACTTCATGAAACCCTAAAAGGGTGAAGGGGTTGAACTGGTTCTGTCTAGAGTGAGGGGAGGCGGGTGAACTCAAGCAGAAGGAAGGACCTGGCTAGGAAGAGCACCAGCAGCTTTGGGGAAGGCAGCATGGCTAAAGTGAGGAGGGAGGGAGGAAGGAAGGGAGGGCAGGAAGTCAGGTGACACAGGCCTGTGTGTGATGGCTGGAGCTTTGGCTCTGATGGGATGCTGCTGTTGAGGGCCTCTGAACAGAAGAGTGATGTGGCTTCATTTATGTTTGATGTGTTGAGAATGGACTGACAGGGTCAAGGTTAGGACAGCTCAGTGCCCTTCTCAGTTGACTAGGTACAGACACGGATCTGGGTGATGACAGCAGCAGGTGGTGAACACGGTCATATTTGGTGTGTGTTCTGAAGTTAGAGCTAGGAGTGTTTGCACTCACGTGTGAGAAAAACGAAAGGCAAGGAGAATTCCAAGGTTTTGGGACTGAGCAGCTGCAAGGATGGAGGAGCATTCACTGCAGTGGGCAGTCCTTGAAGGAAGCATGAAATTAGAAGCTATCAGCAACACTGTTCAGGGCTGCTTAGAGTCAAGATACCCTCTAATATGTCCAAGTGAAGGTGTCAGCAGCACGCAGGAGGCAAAGTCTGCAGACAGACTCAGGCGTCATCATTATCTAGTATCTGTGTAGCATTGGTTTTGAAAGCCACGAGAGTAGGTGAAATCACCTAGAAAATAGGTAGAGAAAGAAGAAATACAAGTCCTGGAGTGGAGTCTGGGCGGCCTAACTGCTGAGAAGTTGAAGGAGAGGACCATCAGAGACTTAGAAGTAGCCTGCAAGGTAGGAGGCTGACTGGGAATCCATCAAAGAATGTTTCCAGAAGCAAGAACAGTTAACTGTCAGATCCCGAAAGATGGGGGCTTAGGTCTAGGAGTTAGCAATTAGATTCGGTAACATGAGGTCTGGCAGCATTAGCAATTTTGGTAGCATGAATGGGGTGGTACAACCTGGTTAGAGCCAAGTTCAGGAATGACTATTGGGAGTAATTAGGAACAGCAAGTACAGATGCTCCTTGGCTTAGGATGAGGTGGTTTGTTGGATAAATATGTAGTGAGTTGAAAAGAGTGGAAGTCAAACATGCATTTTAACATACCCAACCTTCCAAATATTATAGTGGGGGTGTGGTTCCATTGGAAGAATGCTTGCCTAGCATGAACGAAGCCCTGGGTTTGCAAACCCACGTGCAGGACAGTGGAGGCTTGTTGTATATCTGGTGGCGGTTCATGTGGTTCCGTGGAAAGAAGGCACAGAGGTACTCTAAGGACAAAAATTTTAGACTTTCCGGTTGGAGGGAGATAAGTCTCTCATGGACTAACTCACTGTAGCTTAGAAAAGGACGACCTTTGATTGTTATACAGTTCACACCTTTAGCAAGTCAGTTCCTATACCAAAACCTCTAAGCCCCCCAAAGGGACAATGCCAAATGCAAATTCTGTTAAAAGACATCCAGTCCTCCCACAATCAAGTTCTGTGTGGGCTTTGAACCCCTAGGAAACTCTCAGATAAGACTTCAAACAGAACCCTAGGAAACTCTCAGATAAGACTTCAAACAGAAGGTTCCGGAGACAGGAGGTAGCAATCACAAAAGGCAGGTAGGTCAAAGTTAGGTGCTAGCACTCCTGGAATCAAAACAACTGCAGAAATCTGCAGGAACTCCTCCAGCTGTGGCCCATACCTTTAATCCCAGCACTGGGGAAGCAGAGGCAGGCGGATCTCTGTGAGTTCGAGGCTAGCCTGGCCTACAGAGTGAGTTCCAGGACAGCCAGGGCTACACAGAGAAACTCTGTCTACAAAACAAAGGGGGTGGGGGGGGAAGAAACTAGGGCGTAGTCACACACATTCGTATTCACAGCACTCTAGAGGTGGAGACAGGAGGATCATCCTTGGCTCCATAGTGAATTTGAACCTGGACTACATGAGTACAACCTGTCTCAAAAAAGAAAGACCTCTTAGGTTTGCTGAGAGTTGGACAAAATCATTTACCACAAGTTTTTTGTTTTGTTTTGTTTTGGTTTGGTTTGGTTTTTCGAGACAGGGTTTCTCTGTGTAGCTTTGCGCCTTTTCCTGGAACTCACTTGGTAGCCAGGCTGGCCTCGAACTCACAGAGATCCGCCTGGCTCTGCCTCCCGAGTGCTGGGATTAAAGGCGTGCGCCACCACCGCCCAGCTTGTTTTTTTTTTTTAGATAGGGTTTCTCTGTGTAGTTTTGCTACCACCTCCCGGCACAAAGTATTTTTTTAATGAAACGTTGACTATCATGTAACTTATTGAGTACTATACTAAAAGTAGGAAACATCATTATGAGTATGCTTTCATGTACTATATATAACGTTGAAAAGTTCAGTTGGAGGCCTGTTTGCCCAGTGCCTGCCATGTCAGGGTTAGTCTGACAACCCGCCTTCAATCCCCAGGACCACATGATGGAAGGAGAGAACCTCCACATGTTAGCCATGCCATGTGTGTAGCCATACACACATGTGCACACGTGTATACACAAATAAAATACGATTGAAATGTGAAAAAACGTGTTAAGTTGAGCCATAGAAGTAAGGAGCTGTCTGTACACGGTGACTGGGGAGTTGTGTTTGAGAGAAGAGGTTAGGAATCCCAGCTCAGAAAGGAAGTGTAACTTCTTGATAAAGTCGAGTGTACGTCTCGGGTCATGGCTCAGTTGGGGTCAGAGCGAGGGTGGAGAAGATCTCTGTTCTGTCCTTTGGCCTGTGGCATTAGCATCCTCTCCCCAGAGCTGCTCTGCAGTGCCCGGCATGAGCGTCCTTTTCCTGTGTTGTGGCTGCTGGGTGTTGAGTGGTCCTGGCAGTTTGGAGCCTGTCACAGCCAAGCTTGCTCCCCGCAGCCTTTAGACAGGCTGACTCGCCAGTTTCCCCGGAGGTCCAGTTTTGTTCTTGAAAACCAGCTGTGGTTCGCTTTTCCCTTACCATCTCTGGATTCTTCCAGGCTAGGCAACGGGGAAAGCCTGGCCTTAGAAACTGCTTTACTGGCTTCTGGCCCAGTCAGACTGACCAAAATAGCCACCAGAAGGACTGTTTGCACAGAGTGAGATTCCTGCTGGGAAGTGCCATAGCAGAGGGCCAAGGAAGCCAGAGCTGTGCAGGTTTAAAAAAACAAACCAAACCAACAGCCTAGGGTCTGGGTGTGGACTTTGAGCCTCTTCTAGCCTGGGACAGCCCGATAACCAGGGCTCTAGGGTCCTTCCTGTTAGATCATGCTGTCCCAAGCCAGTCTGCCAGAGAAAGACAGACACCCCCTGCCTCCGGGATAGAGCTACACTCCCTACGGTGGAGGCCAGCGTTGTGGTGAGGCCAGCGTTGTGGTGAGGCCAGCGTTGTTGTGGTGAGGCCAGCGTTGCCAAGGGTCCTACAGGGAGTGCACACTGGCACCCAGCAAGGTCATCTGCTTCTAGAGAGTAAGTGAAAAGCAACCTCTAGAGATTAGAAATGGCCAAAGGGGGAGCTCAGGCTTCAGGCTCCCAGGAAGAGAAAGAATGGGAGGGAGGACAGGGAGGAGGGAGGACAGGGAGGAGGGAGGGACAGGAAGGAGGCTCAGTGCTTGGTTCCTCTAAACTTATCCAAAGAGCTTTCGGAAACTATGGGAGGATGTAGCCAGGGGATAGGATTCTGCGTTCACAGAGGTAGTCTTCCAGAAGTGTACTGGCCGGGTAAAGGGCGGGGGCCTGAGGCTGGAAGCTGCCCTGGAGGCTGTAGGTGGGAGTTCAGGCTGAGGGAGGGTGATTGAAGCCAGGACCAGGACCATGGGACTAGTGAGGAGAAAGGAGACTTCTTTGGAGGAGAAGAGTCAGAAGGACCTAGCTCCCCAGCAGGAGGTGGATGCGCAGGGCTCTGCTGAGAATGGACCTGCCGGAAAGAAGCCACATTCCAAAGATTCCTGTGCTCTTACCCTCTCCCCAGGAACTGCAGTTGTCCCTGTACGGGAACCAGGTCTGGGAGCAGCAGCTCGGTGCAGACGCTGCTTATTGAAGGGCAGGGCCTTGCTCCCATACCTTAGGCCCACGATCACCGGAAGGGGGGCTGAATGCTAGCAAAGGACTTGACTTCATCTCAGTCCGGAAAGGACACCAAGGACACGCTATACCTGTTACAAGATGGCTGTCAAAGCATTTGCTTGAAACGACAGAAAAGCCCTGAGCAAGGGAAGGGCAGCGGAGATAACCTCCTGCATCTTAAAGGCAGGCCTGTGGAGGCTAGGGAGGAGAAAGAGGGAACAAGCCTGGAGGGAATGCTCAGGTTGGGAGTGTCTGCTGGCCTGATGCAGGCCCATAAGGGGCGGAGCTGGCCCAGACCTGGGAGTGTCAGCCTCTGCGGAAGCACTGTAAGTGGACACTGCCCCCCAAGGAGGGGTCTCGGGTGAGGAGAAGGGACACTTGTTGAAGAATGCCTGTATCTAAGTGGTAGCAAAGGAAGAGGAGCCCACGGGAATTTACAAGGGGAGGCAACCATCAAGAGGTTTGTTGCTTTAGAAGCAAAGGGGTCTGTGGTGACCTGGGTAGAGGCAGCCCGCAGAGTGTGGACGGAGACGTGGAGGGGACCACGTTTAGCCAAGGAGGGGGAAGGTGATGGTGAGAGTCTGGAGGCGAGGTGCTTTTCTGTCAGTCTTGGGGTTCTGTTCTGGTCCCTCTGTCACCCGATCGATACTCCTTCCTCCTTGCTGCTTTTCCATCCCCTCAGGACTTTCCTTAGGGCTGAGGTGTACCGGTCTATGCTTGCATCATCGATCTCTGCAGATGTCAGCCTAGAGACTTAGGGAAGTCTTAGCTGAAATGAATTAACGACAAGATCCAAAGGATATCACGGAGAGATACGCACTTTTTTCTTTCAGAATATTCAGTAAGGGTGTGTAATCCGTGCCTGGTGACCAAAGTTCAGTCCCTGGAACCTACGTGATGGAAAGAACTGATTCCCAACTTGTTCTTGAGCTTTCACATGTCACTGTGCATGTCTGCATGTGAACAAACACACACAAGATAAATCAATGTCAAAAAGAAGGGATATGCAGTGATCTCTGTTGCCCATATTGCTAAATCAATATAGGTTTCAATGACCAAGTATGAGCTGCTGTTAGAGGCCAGTGGTACTGTTAAAATGGTGGATGTGCTGGAGATAGCTCAGTGGTAGAGCATTGCCCCACGTATGTGAGGCCCTGGGCCCAACCCCTAGCACAAAAAGAAAAATGTGTCCATAGTGGAAGTGGTGTGAAGTAGTTACAGAATTACCTCTAAGAGTCCCTCTGCGAGCCAGGCGGTGGTGGCGCACGCCTTTAATCGTAGGACTTGGGTGGCAGAGGCAGGCGGATCTCTGTGAGTTTGAGGCCAGCCTGGTCTACACATAGAAACCCTGTCTCAAAAAACCAAAAAAAAAAAAAAAGAGTCCCTCTGCCGCTTCCTATCCCACTTAGCAGTGCTTTGAATAGTATGGAGGGAAAGCAAGCATGACTCCATCCATCCACATTACACATTTTAAACACAAGCTTCCACATTAAATGAGGTTGCTCAGTTACGGATGTGTTCTCTTCTCCTTAACCACTTCCCTTTCCATACACCAGCTGGAAGTGCTTTTCTTTACCCTTCTCTTTCTCTTTCCAGAGTAGAATTCTGTAGTGGCGGAGAAGTGGTTCTCTGTTTTGATGGACCAGGTCGCAGCCCAGGGGCCACATAAAGCTCTCGGTGACCATAGGAGAGTACTTATGGTGGTCTTAGACTAAAGTATTTCAGGAGCCTGCTGGGGAGGAGAATGAAACCGAACTGAGATAGTGCAACCGGGGACCCCAGCAGCCTGCAGCTTACATCAGTAGTAGGCTCTGTTTAACCTCTGACTCAACGGTTCTCAACCTTCCTAATGCTGCGACCCTTTAATACTCATGGTGTGGGGACCCCAACCATCAGATTGTTTTGTTGCTACTTCATAACTGTAACTTTGCTCTTGCTGTGGATCATAATGTAAGTAAATAAATTTAAAAAAAATAAAAGGGCAAATACCTTGAGGAAAACATGACAGTAAAAAGGCTGAGATGCCTTTGGTCCCTGGTCCTGAGCCCCAGTCTGTGTTGGAGATACCTTGGCTCATACCTCCCCAACCCTTGGCCCCCAAACTATATTACCACCCTGCCTTCATTTCCCTCCTTGTTCACGGAACTGTTACGAGCATTTTGATGTTAGCGGTGGGTCTCCATGTGGAACCTTTAAAGCACTGAGCTGTGACCGATCACAGGACTGGGTTTTGCAACCGCATGCTTTTATCGAGGCTGTCCCTTCAGTAGCTGCAATGACAGCAGACATCTGTGTCTGTAAAGGCCTGGGATCTAATGTCCACCTTGCCCAGAGCCGTCCTCTGGTCCTTCCGTCACGGTTGGCAGCATCGGCAGCAACCTCATGGACTTGGGGCCTGGTGACCCCTGAAGGCCCTGTGTTGCCTTCCGACCAGGCAGTCTGGTTCTCCTTTACCCTTTATCTTTTCCCGTCTGAGAAGCATGCTCCCTCAGATGACTGAAAAAACATGAATGGTGGTGTTCTCTCCCTGACCTCTGTCCTCACAGGAAGGACTCAGGGACTGAGCCTTTGTCCCTTGAGTCTTCTAAGCAGTCTCCCCCATCTCTGTTTCCTGGAACTTCCTTTCCAGATGTCTGGGATACATGCCTGACTCGGCCCAGCGTGCTTTGCCTTAGTGACTGGGGAACTGTATGATGGCAGGCAGTCTCTCGCCCTACACTCTTGGGACTTCCGTTTTCTTTTCTTTTTGGAAATAGTCTTAGTGTGTAGCCCTTGGCTGGCCTGGAACTCACTGTGTAGACAGACCAGGTTGGCTTCATAGAAATCTACCTGCCTCTGCCTCCCATGTGCTAAGATTAAAGGTGTGCACCACCACATGCAGGCTCTTGTTTACCTTCATTTACTTAAAATTGTATGTATGTGAGGGTTTTCCCTGCACATATATTTTACACAACATGAGTATGTACGATGCCCATGGAGGCCAGAAGAGGTCATCATATTCCTTGGAACTGGAGTTACAGAGGATTATGAGCCCCCATGTGGGTGCTGGGAACCCTGGGTCTTGTGGAAGAATAGCCAGTGCTCTTAACCACTGAGCCATCTCACCAGCCTCCAGTCTTGTTTACCTTTTAAATCAAACTTAAGTGCAAGATAGACATTTCCTTTATTAGTTCCTCCTTTATTGAAAGGAAGTGGCTGGGCCTGGTGGCACACACCTGTAATCCCGGCCTGGGAAAGGCTGAGGAATGAGTTCCAGGCCAATCTGAGATACGGTGGAAGACCCCTGTCTCAAATAAAGTAAAAATAAAATTTAAAAATTACAAGAGGATACAATGGTCCCTTAGCACCCACAGGGGATTGGTTCCAGGAGCCCCTGGAGATACCGATACCATAGATGTTCAAGAGTTTTATATAAAGTGTACAATTTGCATATAAGCTACACACCGTCTATATACTTTAAATCATCTGCATGTTATGTAGAGTCAGCATTTTTTGGTGCATGGTTGGTTGAATCTGTGGATATAGAACCTGTGGCTATGGAGGCCAACTCTAATCATTGTGGGAAAATGAGAAAATAAGGTACAATTGAGATATAACTACATATACACAAAAATAGGATTTACTCAGTGTTCATTCTTATATGTAGTTCTTAGCTCTGCCTAGTTTATGACCTAGGTAGGGGTCATATCAGTTGTCCTGTGTAAATGTGTAAATTCACTTAAAGGAATTACCCAGATGCCATCTACTGATTCGTGGGCCTTGTGTCTTTGTGTGGTCTGAGCATACAGCTTTTAGAAAAGGACAGGTATGCCTACTCAGGGTGCTGCTGGCCTAGCCTTTGTCACTCCCAGACTGGTTTGCTTCAGCTGGATGAGCTGGTTGTTTCAGATAGTGCAGAACTTGGCTAGAGGCTCCTTTGCCCCTAATGGCGAGAGTCAGAGAGCCATCGGTGTCCACCAGGGGGGGCTCCAGACTCACCACAGCCAGTCTTGAGACAGACTGCCTTCTTTCTGTCCTGGAGTCTCCCAGTCTTCTTTCTGTCCTGGAGTGTCCCAGCTGTGGGGACAATGTGGTGAAGGCAGGCCTGGCCCACATAGATTGTGAGCAAAGGAGATGGTCTCCCCTGACAAGCCCGGGCTGTGATGCTCGAACTGTTAAACTTCTCGGAGAAACAGCAAGAGAGGCAAAAAGAAAAGCCAAGGGAAGGGGCCTTGGGTTCTCTTCAGGGGCTTACGTGCTGCTCCATCTTCCTCCCAACAGATCCACAGATGAGCATGGCTGCCACCGCTGCCGTCAGTCCCAGCGACTACCTGCAGCCTGCTGCCGCTACTACCCAGGCAAGTGCGCAGTGGGCCCCAGGGGCCAGAGCTGCGCTGATCACTCAAGTGGCTTGTCCACCTCACTCAGAAGCCTTGCACTGTCACTGCAAACACCCAGGAAGGTCCCTTTGTCCTCATTCTCTGAACTAAGACAGCCGCTTGGCTAAGACCCTGAGACCAGTTAGTAAAGCCCCTGTTGCACAGGCCTGGCTCTAGGCACCCATGTAAAAAGCAGGGCATGGTGGTACATGCCTGTAGTCCTAGCTCTGCAGAGGCAGGGACAGAAGGATCCACTGGGGTTCACTGGCCAACTAGTCTTGCTCAGCAGTGAGTTCCAGATTCAGTGAGAGACCCTGTCGCAAAAAATAAGGTAAGCTGGAGAGATGACTCAGCAGTTAAGAGCACTGGCTGCTCTTCCAGAAGACCTGGGTTCAGTTCCCAGCACCCACATGGTAGCTCACAACTGTCTGTAACTCCAGTTCCAGGGGATCCAACATCCTCACATAGATGTACATGCAGGCAAAACACCAATGTATGTAAAATAAAAATAAATGAATCATTTAAAAATTAAAAAAAAGTTAAGGTGAAGGGGCTAGAGAGAGATGCTCAGTGGTAAAGAGCACTGGCTGCTCTTCCAGAGGACCCAGATTAATTTCTAGAACCCATATGGCAGCTCATAACTCTCCATACTTCAGTCCAAGGGAATCTGACACCCTTTCTGGCCTCTGAGAGCATCAGGCACTTGACATTGACGTACATGTAGGTAAAGCACTCACACATAAATAATCAAGAACAAGGTGGAGAGGGGTAGAGTAAGAATTTGACAGTAGTCTCTGACCTCCATACACAGACTCAAGTGTACCTACACACCCCTTCACACACATAAACGTGCATGCGTGTACATAACACACCGGAACTGAACCAGAAACTCGGGTTCCCTCCAAGCCTGCTACCCTTGAGAGAGCGGCCCCTGTATTGTCACCCTCTCCAGTCAGGAAGCACTTCACCCTGTGTCACCTCCTCTCCCCATCCCCTCTCCTCTGCCTGCTCTGTGCTAAGTCCATAGAACTCCATCCGAGATCTGGGCTCTGTCACTGTCCCTGCTAACACTAGCCCAGCCAGGCCAGTGGGGAGACAGCTGTGTCCAGGGCTGCCTCTGGGGCATCTCCTAAGAGGCCTTCCCTGTCTTTTTCCTTCACTCCGTGGAGCAGGAACCACTGCAGGGGGATGGGGATGCTGGTGGAGGCCTGCCATGGGGGTGGGGAGGAGAGAAGATCACTATGGCAGGGGTCTAGCCAGTCTTCCCATCTCACTCCTGTCCTCTGCTGATCTTTGCAGGACTCCCAGCCGTCCCCCTTGGCCCTGCTCGCTGCGACATGTAGCAAAATTGGCCCCCCAGCTGTCGAGGCTGCAGTGACACCTCCTGCACCCCCCCAGCCCACCCCACGGAAGCTGGTCCCCATCAAACCAGCCCCTCTCCCGCTCAGTCCCAGCAAGAATAGCTTTGGCCTCTTGTCATCTAAAGGAAATATTCTTCAGATTCAGGGCTCCCAACTGGGTGCCTCCTATCCTGGAGGGCAGTTGGTGTTTGCTATCCAGAACCCCACCGTGATCAACAAAGGGAGCCGGTCAAGTGCAAGTATACAGTACCAAGGGGTCCCTCAGATTCAAGGGAACAGTTCCCAGACCATCCAGGTGCAGCCCAATCTCACCAACCAGATCCAGATCATCCCAGGCACCAACCAAGCCATCATCACCCCCTCATCATCCGGCCATAAGCCTGTCCCCATCAAGCCAGCTCCTGTCCAGAAGTCAAATACGACTACCACCCCCGCGCAGAGTGGGGCCAACATGGTGAAGCTGACAGGTGGGGGCGGCAACGTGACGCTCACGCTGCCGGTCAACAACCTGGTGAACACCAGTGATGCTGGGACCCCCGCTCAGCTCCTCACCGAGAGCCCACCCACTCCATTGTCTAAGACTAACAAAAAGGCCAGGAAGAAGAGCCTTCCTGTCTCACAGCCATCAGTGGCTGTGGCCGAGCAAGTGGAGACGGTGCTGATTGAGACCACAGCAGACAACATCATCCAGGCAGGAAACAACCTGCTGATTGTCCAGAGCCCTGGGGGGGGCCAGCCAGCTGTGGTCCAGCAAGTCCAAGTGGTGCCCCCCAAGGCTGAGCAGCAGCAGGTGGTGCAGATCCCCCAGCAGGCACTTCGAGTGGTGCAGGCTGCCTCTGCCACCCTCCCCACCGTTCCCCAGAAGCCCTCCCAGAACTTTCAGATCCAGACAACTGAATCAGCACCAACCCAGGTAGGTACCACAGTCCCTCTGCCCAGCCTCCCTCTCCTCTGCTCACCCTTTGGCTTGCTTTTGAAACGGAGGCAGATCATCGCCAGATCTGATGGGAAGTTGGAGTCACCATCATTTGGGGTAGGCAGGAAATGGCTTCTGCCCTGGGGTCTCTTCGGGTCTTAGGCCAAGTAGTCCTGATCTGTAGAAATCACATAGAACAGGGATATCTAGGCTGTTTTATTCTTTCATTATGGGGTAGCTCTGGGTATAACTAGAGGGTAGATCGGAATGCTTTCATAATAAGAATTTCCATTATAAGATTAGAACAGCAAGAATGAGAATTCAAGTCAGAACCATAGAATTTGGTATAAAGTAGGAAAGTTCATGAGGAAAAGCTGCTGCCTACTGTTAATGACAAGAAAAATAACAGGTAGGAGCAGCTAGGTTTCTTCCTTTTTTGAGGCAGGGTCTCTCTAGATATCTCAGGTTGGCCTCCACCTCATCAAATTTACAATCCTCCTGCTTCAGCTTCAGTGCTGGGATTACAGTGTGAGCCTGTGAGCCACCGTACTTGCTTCTTTCCACCTGTGCTCATCCTCTTCTTCCCCCCAACCCTGGGGGAATGGTTCCCTTCTGCTCTGTTCACCTGTGTGAGTGTGTAAGTGGGCGTGTGGGTGCGAGTGTTTCCCCTCCAGTCTAGATTCCACATAAGGGAGAAGACGTGTTTGTTTTTCCGAGCCTGCCTGCCATGTTTCACTTCACACGATGCCCTCTCGTTCCTGGCTGCGCTGTGATCACACTGCCCCGGCCTCTGTCCCGGCCACCCTTCGGAAGGTGCCTTCACAGCTGCTGGTGGCGCTGCTGTCAAGTCTGGTCTTCCACTTCCCTCTTTTGCAGCTCTTCAACTCTCTCCCTTCGCTGCCAAGCGCCGGCCACTGTGTACTTTTGCAGCCGCCCTGCCCAGCACTTTTCAGTCTCTTCTGCTCCTTTCTTGTGTTGCGCCGCTCTAAAAGCAGACAGGAGCAGACGACTCAGAGACCCTCTCTTGGAGCCTAATGTTGCTGGAGGCAGCCCAGACAGTGAGGAGACTCCAGCAGCCGTGGGGCATCAAAGTGCCCCGTTCCCGGGTCACTGCTTATGTACAGGGAAATGATCATGAGAAGGAGTGCTCAAAATAAGTTAAACAATTTAGTCCAGTACAGTGGTTCACACATGTAATCTCAGCATTCAGGAGGCTGAGTCAGGGGGAGTGACATTAGTTCAAGTCCAGCCTGGACTACAGTGTGAGATTCTGTCTCAAAACACCAAAAAACAAACAAAAACTTAAAACCATAGCACCAATTAAGAATTTAGCAGAATTTGTTTTGAAACAGTGTTATGTAGCAGGCTGGCTTTTGAGTTTGCTATGCAGCTGATAGTGGTCTTGAACTTCTGACCTTCCTGCCTTTACCTCCTGAGTGCTGGGATTACAGAGGAGTCCACCAGCCTCAATGATTTTAGCAGACTTTAGCAGTGCTCGGCATGGGCTGGAGAGAGAGGTTAGTGGTTGAGAGACTGGCTGCTTTTTTCCAGAGGACTCAGGTTCGAGTCCCGGCACCCATGTGCTGGCTTACAACCCCCTGTAACTCCACTCCCAGAGGATCCAACGACCTCCTGCACCAGGCATACACATGATAAACAGACATGCATGTAGGCAAAACACCCACACAGTACAATGATAATAATAAAAATCAAGCCGGGCGGTGGTGGCGCACGCCTTTAATCCCAGCACTTGGGAGGCAGAGCCAGGCAGATCTCTGTGAGTTCGAGGCCAGCCTGGGCTACCGAGTGAGTTCCAGGAAAGGCACAAAGCTACACAGAGAAACCCTGTCTCGAAAAACCAAAAAAAAAAAAAAAAATAATAATAATAATAATAAAAATCAAACAGTGCTTAGCATCCACTTGGTACCATCCAAGGGAGAAGAGAGTCCTCTCACCTGACTCTGTATCAGAAACTAGAGAAGAGAATAACAGAAGGTGGGCAGGTTTTCTTTATTGACTCAGTCAACCTATTTACTTCCCTAAAGAAAGAACCAAATACAAAACGCTAAGATTTTAAAAAGGGATACATACTAGAAAACCGGGACTGAGACATGACATTTGTGTATTTATTAAGGGATGGCAGGTTTATGTGTTATCAAAAAGTCTTCAGTGATCCAGAAATTAAAAATAACCCCAATTAAAATCACAGCTGATCCAGATGTGGTGGTTCACACCTTTAATCCCAGCACTCAGGAGGCAGAGGCAGGTGGATCTCTGTTTGAGGCCAGCCTGGTCTACAGAATGAGTTCCAGGACAGCCAAGGCTACACAGAGAAAAACAAAAACAAATATATATATATACACACACAGAGACACACACACATACATATATGTGTCACAGCTGAATTTTTTTTACAAAGAAACTTTGTCATAAATTGTCACCATGAGTTTAAGGCCAGCCTGGTCTACAGAGCAAGATCCAGGAAAGGCGCAAAGGTACACAGAGAAACCCTGTCTTGAAAAACAAAACAAAACAAAACAAAACTTGTCACCATGATCCTCTTCTCACTTCCAAATGCTTTAATTCTCCCACACAAGCACATTTTCTGTACACACTACAGCGATCTCACTGGTGAAATCAGCAGTGAGATGCTGGTACAACTGGGAGGCTCCGCTAGGTTTCACTGCGTGTTCTGGTTGGTAATTCTTAAGATTTATTTATTTAGTATAGAATGTTCTGTCTGCATGTATGTCTGTCTGCAGGCCAGAAGAGGGCACCAGATCTCATTACAGATGGTTGTGAGCCACCATGTGGTTGCTGGGAATTGAACTCAGGACCTCTGGAAGAGCAGTCAGTGCTCTTAACCTCTGAGCCATCTCTCCAGCCCCCTGGTTGGTAATTCTTAAGGACTTGGCCTGAGGACTTGTCCACCTTCCCCCTGGTTGTCGCAGCTCTTCTCATCTAAACACTCCTCACACTCAGCTCCATGGGGCCAGGAATGAAACCCAGGACTTGGTGGGTCCTAGGCTCTCTGCTCTGGAACTACATCCCCAGCTCACTTGCTTTTAACTTGACTGTCATGACCTTGCTGCATTCCAAGGCTGCAGGCTGGTTACTCTGTAACATCCTCCAGTTTGTGTTTGTGTGCTGTTTCTTCCCCCGTGGGTGGATGCAGGCTGTCACGCTTTTGCTCAAGGGTCACAGAGTGGATGTGTGCTCTGTTCTAAGGCAGTGCCAGCTTTCTGTCTGTCCCATTGCTAGGGATGGTTACAGTGTCAATACCTGACAGATTTCCGCACTTTAATAGTTACTTTTGTGTGTGTGTGGCTGGAGACATCTCCCACCACTAAGTGGGTGAAGCACAGGCTATGCACTCTGGGGACCAGAGTGTGTGTCTCCAGAAGCCACATAAAGCTGGATGCAGTAGCTTACATCTGCCATCACAGTGCTCACAGAAGAGAGAGAGATGGGAGGAGACAGGAGAACTACCAGAAGCTCTGAGCCAGCCAGCCTGGCGTATGTAGCCGTGAACAAGAGGCCCCACCTCACAGAGGTGGAAGGCAAGGACTCATACCCAAGCTGTCCTGTGACTGCCACAAGTGTGCTTTAGCACATGTGTACCCGTACTCTCACACATGAGCACACCTATAACACACACACACACACACACACACACACACACACACACACACACACACGAGATAAAAATTACTTTTCTTTCTCTTTGTATTTCATCAGTATTTTGAAAAGAGATAACATTTTGGGATAAGATAAATATCCCGTTTCTCTTAAATTTTTAGATTTATTATTTTATTTTTTATGTATATGAGTGTTTTGACTGTGTGTATGTCTGGTGCCCGAGGAGGTCAGAAGGGGGCCTCAGATCCTCTAGAACTGGAGTTACAGATGATTGTGAGCTGCCATGTGGACGAGGGAAAACCTGGGTGCTCTGAAGAGCAGCCGGTGCTCCTAGCCACTGAGCCACCCCATCCTCCTTTTTTTTTTTTTTTTTTGCTTTTTTGTTTTGTTTTTGGTTTTGGTTTTTCGAGACAGGGTTTCTCTGTGTAGCTTTGCGCCTTTCCTGGAACTCACTTGGTAGCCCAGGCTGGCCTCGAACTCACAGAGATCCGCCTGGCTCTGCCTCCCGAGTGCTGGGATTAAAGGCGTGCGCCACCACCGCCCGGCTCCATCCTCCTTTTTTAAAGATGAGTTTGCTATATAGGTTAGGCTGGCCTGGGTGTCACTTTGTAGCCCGCACTGGTGTTGTGCTTTTTTTCTAATTTCCCAATTTTGAGATTTAACAGTTAATATCTTTCCTTGCTAAGCAAAGGTTTGGTCACAGGTCAGTAACCAGGTATACCAGGTTAGTGTGCTGTTAAATGTCAGTAGTGTCTGAGTTCATGTTTGGGCTGGTTGGAAGACAGGATGACAGACGGAGTTGTCCCCTTGGACAAGGAGGGCTGTGTGAAGGTGCTGGTGGTGTCATGTCTCTTAGGGCACTCTTCTCTCTGGTCCCTCAGGTTTATATTCGTACACCTTCTGGTGAGGTACAGACAGTCCTCGTCCAGGACAGCCCCCCAGCAACAGCTGCAACCACCTCAACCTCCACCTGTAACAGCCCTGCACCCCGAGCTCCCCATCTGAGCGGTACCAGCAAAAAGCATTCAGCTGCAATTCTCCGAAAAGAGCGACCCCTGCCAAAGATTGCACCTGCTGGGAGCATCATCAGCCTGAACGCTGCACAGCTGGCAGCAGCTGCTCAGGCCATGCAGACCATCAACATCAATGGAGTCCAGGTCCAGGGTGTGCCTGTCACCATCACCAACACCGGCGGTGAGGGAAAGTCCTGCAGCCAGGGTGTCGGCAGCGGGGCTTTGTATTCAGCTTGTGGGAATCCTGAGCCAGGCCCCTGGGATTCCCAGTAGCAGCCATGATGAGGTGGATGCTGTCCATCCAAGGTGATGCCCAGTGTTTGCCTGGTCTGCTCCAGCCTCAGGGCACGCACATGTGTATCTTCACACCTGATCCTTACAGTGGTATTGTGAGATAATAAGTCACATGTCCACATACGGTAACTTCGGGTGTTGAATAAGATGGGAGAAAATAGATTGTGTTTAAGTAATATACAAACTCAGATTAATTTGGATGGTCACCTGTCCGGGTCAGGTGACTATGCCATACCATGTAAAGGAAGTAAAGGAATGATTCCCTTTTTTGTGGTGTGGGGGGGGGGGGGGGTTGGGGAGACTGTACATTTCGAGACGGGGTTTCTCTGTGTAGCTCTGGATATCCTGGAACTCACTCTGTAAACCAGGCTGGCCTTGAACTCAGAGATCCACCTGCCTCTGCCTCTGCCTCTGCCTCTTAAGTGCTAGGTTCAAAGGCGTGTGCCACCACTGCCCAGTTAAGGAAGACTTCTTAAAGAGAAAGGTTGGTGTTGAGGTTGAGCAGAAGAGAAGGGTGTCCTGGACAGTAGGACCAGTTTGTACTGCACATGAGTTCAGTGATGGTGCATGCTGTGAATGCGTCTTGAAAATAAGAGGGAGAGGGACAGGAGAGATGGCTCTGTGGTTAAGAGCACTGGCTGCTCTTCCAAAGCCTGGGTTTAATTCCCAGCACCCCCATGGTGGCTCATAATAGTCTATAATTAGTCTCATAGTATCTGATGCCCTCTTCTGGTATATAGATATACATGCATACAAAACACCTCTCTATATAAAATACGGAAATAAATCTTTAAAAAAATAGGGAAGAGGGAGGAGAGCTGAAGCGCCTTGCAGACGCAGTTTCTTCTGCACCTGGGAATAGGGCAGCTTTCAAGGTAGTGAGAGTTCATGGCTTTCTTCCTCCCTAATGAATTTTTATGCATTTGGTTTGTCCACTTTTAGGGGAGGACAAGGTAGCCTAGAATGACTTCCCATGAATAAAAGTTCTTGGGAGAGTTTCCTGCCAGTATCTCAGAGAGACCTCTGGCTCTCACTCCTCTCCAGCGTATTAGTTGCCATGACTCATCCTTCACCTGTGCAGGAGGGAGAGAAGGTCTGGCCTGGGCTTCCTTTCCTGAACCACGTCCTTCTCTTTTTCACAGGGCAGCAGCAGCTGACAGTGCAGAACGTTTCTGGAAACAACCTGACCATTAGTGGGCTGAGCCCCACCCAGATCCAGCTGCAGATGGAGCAGGCCCTGGCAGGAGAGGCCCAGCCCGGGGAGAAGAGGCGGCGGATGGCCTGCACGTGTCCCAACTGCAAGGACGGGGAGAGGAGGTAATACACGGCGGGGCCAAACCCACAGCCTGGCAGATGCCCTGCTCCACGGCTGCTCTTGGACAAGTGGCAGCTGCCAGCTCCTGCCTCCCACTTTTCCTGAGCTCTGACCGACCTCCCCCGGCTTCTGTCCATTCTTTCCCTTCTTCCCATTTCCTCTCCCTACTCTGAACCCAACCCCCTCAGGTCTGGGGAGCAGGGCAAGAAGAAGCACGTGTGCCACATCCCCGACTGCGGCAAGACCTTCCGGAAGACATCCTTGCTTCGGGCCCATGTCCGCCTACACACCGGCGAGCGACCCTTTGTCTGCAACTGGTTCTTCTGTGGAAAGAGGTTCACACGGAGCGATGAGCTCCAGCGACATGCTCGAACCCACACAGGTCAGTTTCCCCCACACCCTTCAGCTGGCCTTGAGCGCCATCGCCCTGCCAGTGCAGGAGCTCTACACCATGCAGATCACCCCGAGAGTTGTTGCACGTCCAGCGGCAGGCGCTGCATTACACAGCAGTGACAACCTCTTGTCATTTCTGCAGAGCTGGTTACCAAGCACTGAGCTGGGCAACTGTCGTCCTATCAGTAGAGAGGTGGAGGCAGGAGGATCAGGAATTCAGAGCCAGCCCGGGTAACCTGAGAGACTGTGTCACAAGTAAAAATAAACCAGAAAAACCCAGCGAGCACTGATGAGGTTTGCCAGGCACTGTGTGTTTTACAGTTTCAGATAACTTCAGTTAATCGCAGTCAGGCCTCGGAGAGGCTTGGAGAAGTGGCTCCTGGTAGACAAGCTGGGTTCCAATCCAGACCCACTTTTTTTTTGTTTTGTTTTGTTTTTGAGATAGGTTCTGGAGATGTACCAGTTTGTCTTAGGGCTCGGCCTTCTGTGCTTGGAGCACAGGCAGGAATCTTCGTGAACTAAAGCACCTGGCTTCCTAACCCTCTTTGTTTTTTTGGTTGTGGAGCGGGGATGATGACAAGATTCTGCTTGGTGTTCCAGGCTGCCCTTGAACTTGCATCGGTCTTGCCTCAGCCTTCCAAGTGTTGGGATTATAGGTGTGAATCACCACACCTCGCTCTTTTTTTCCTTAAAGACAGGATTTTGTTGTGTAGTCTAGGTTTACCTTAAACTCATGGCACCCCTCTTGTCTCCTAACTGCTGGGATTACAGGCTTGTTCCAGCATTACTGCGGGCTGCCCTGAGAGCAGCCGAGGCTTGGTATCAGGGTCGCTGTCACAGGTCTGTGCTTTAATGTACTGAAATGAATACAGGCCAAACTATAGAAAAGGGTCCTAAAGTTGTCCTGGGCATGCCCAGTGTCCACAGGTACAGTGTAGATACTGCTGTAGTGAAGAATGATGCCCTGTTGAGCAGAGACTGGAGGTAGGGGACGTGTGACCCAAACTTACAGCTTCCGGCTAGAGGCAGGAGTGTAAATACCCTGACAGCATGGTCCAGGATGTCCTCCTGTGAGGAGGAAGGTGTTGATCAAAGTCTGAAGTCCGGGGGCTGGAGAGATGGCTCAGAGGTTAAGAACACTGCTTGTTCTTCCAAAGGTCCTGAGTTCAATTCCCAGCAACCACATGGTGGCTCACAACCATCTGTAATGAGATCTGGTGCCCTCTTCTGGCTTGCAGGGATATGTACAGACAGAACACTGTATACATAATAAATAAATCTTAAAAAAATAATAAAAAAAAAAAAAAAAAAAAAAAGTCTGAAGTCCAAGGTCCACAGCCCAGAATGAATCAGGTGTACAGAGGCTCCAGGACAAGGGACAAGGACCCGACTGGAGCCAGGTAGGTTAGAAGGGACGGCTGGGGCAGAGAGGTGAGGTCAGTAGACAGCAGGAAGGTGCCCTGTTAGCGGAATATGCAGATACGGCCCAGTGGCTTTTCCAGGGGCTCTCACGTGTGCTTCTCCTTGTGGGACTGTGGTGGTGTCTGTACGTAGGCTCTTTGCTAACAGTTCTTTCCTCTCCCCAGGCGACAAGCGCTTTGAGTGCGCCCAGTGTCAGAAGCGCTTCATGAGGAGTGACCACCTCACCAAGCATTACAAGACCCACCTTGTCACGAAGAACTTGTAAGGCCGACTGAGGCAGGAGGCCCTGAAGATGGAATCCCCCATCTGACTGGCCTGGGTCGATGGTGGACAGGTGCCCACAACTGCCCTGGGCAGCCCTCACCCCACTCCTGTTCTGTGGCTGTGTCCCCACAGGGAGGGGAGGGGCTCTTCTCCTGTGCTCTCCTCCTTCCAAAGGCCTTTCCCTTCTCATCGTGAGCTCCTGGCCTGCCCAGGCTGTGCACACTGGCCATGCCCAATGAGACGTTCTAAACCAGGACGCGTGGGGACCCTTATTTCCAAAGGAAAAACATGCATTTCACTCCGTCGAGGAGCAAAGTGAGCCCCCTATCCCAACCCATTCCCTGCCCCAACACTGCCGGAGTCCCATTGTGCCATGCCCCCCAATCCTGTGCCTCCTTGTCCCCAGTTACCTCCTCCCCTAGCCGCTAGGGACACCCCGGGACCCTGTACCCAGCCTCCCATGGGCACCCACCTCTGCGGAGGCTTGGGAGGCTGCCTCCACTCCACTGCCCAGCCCTGCCACGGCTCTCCTCCAGACATTCCAACTTCCTGTTCGAAAGGTCAGATGCCGGCGGACTCCTCCACTCCTTTTCTATGGAGAACGTTGCCTTATACTCAGACTTCAGATGATGAACACTGTGTATGTGTGTGCTTTAAAGACATTTATTTAATTGCTCCCTCTTCCTTTCTTTACTAGCCGCCTCCCGCTCGCCTGCGTTCAGTTTAGGGTTTTGGGGGACAATGCTGAGCATAGGAGTTTTTTTCCCACTAACAATTCTTTTCTAAATGACACACCATTTCAACTCTGATCTGGACTCACATGAAAACACCTTCCATTCTGACCCCTCCACATCCTCTCATCTCATCACCCTACCTGCCCAAGCTCTATTGTGTACAGTGTATATTGTATAATAGACGATTGTGTCTACGACATGTTTTAAAAAAAACATATTGCTTGTTATTTTTGAGGCTTTTAAATTAAACAAAAATCCAACTTTATTTTTCGTTGTAACTGCTTGAGGATGTTTTATTAATTAAGTGACAGATTTGTTATCCTTTATTAACGATGTATTTTGTTGGTCAGTGCTGGGCTGACAAAAATTTTTCTTGCTAATAAATTTAGTTGCCCGAGGCAAAGTCTGCTCTTGGCAGTTGGGCTCCTTCTGTCCCTTTATTACTTCAGAGGTCTCAGAGGGGACTTCTGAGGAGGGAGCCATGCGCTCTCAACTTACCCTCCTGGCCCAAAGGAGAGGAGTGCTCAGAGCACCTCTGAGGACCTCCGGAGTCCAGAGACTAACGCAAATGTCTCTGTTTTTTCCTTCCATTAACCAGTCTTGCTTCAGCCACAGAGACAACTAGAAAGGACTTCCTGAGCTGGCAGACCAACTACTCTAAGCCCCAGCCCTGGAGGAAGGCGTTTGCCTCCCAGTGCCTAAGAAGCTAGCAGAGGAGTTAAGAACCTTGGTTTACGAGCCAGGCAGCAGTGGCGCACACCTTTAATCCCGGCACTTGGGAGGCAGAGCCAGGCGGATCTCTGTGAGTTTGAGGCCAGCCTGGGCTGCAGAGCAAGATCCAGGACAGGTACCAAAACTACAGAGAAACCGTCTCACAAAACAAAACAAAAAAAGAACCTTGTCTTACAAGATATGAGTTTGCACAAAACATCGTTCCCATGGAGCGAGAGTTCTTCCCACAGTGGAGGACCAAGCAGGTTCTTCCGGGTCAGCAGCTAGAGGCCCAACTTTTCCTGCGAGAGGACCCTGGCTAGCCTTGGTTCTGCTTCTCTTCTGTCCCCTCACCCAGCCCCTCAGAGAGGACAGCTGGTTGGCCGTGTCTCTGGGTTTCAGTGGGGCTGCAGATCTGAAATTGTGTTGGGGACTTTTCCATCTTGACAGAACTACAGAGAAGTCAGGGGTTGGGATTTCTTCCGATTTAAAACTGGAATTGGTGTGTAAGCCTCGGGGGCCTGAAGAGTAGCAGCCAGGCTGGAGGAAGAGGCCAGCCTGCCTCAGACATGTAGAAAAGTGGACACTTTGTACTTACCCTCGACCAGCCAGGACTGCAGCTCTGCTGAGTGCCCAGAAGTCTTCCCTTGTAACTTGCACTAGCCAACAGCTTTTCCCAGAGTCAGGCAGCTCCCCATACCTGAAAAACAAAAAGCCACGGATCTCAGGTGCATCTGGGCTCTCTGCCCCGCCCCGCTCCCCCCCAGGGTTTCTTTGTGTGCTGGGATTAAATTCCCGAGTGCTGGGATTAAAGGCGTGTGCCACTGCTGCCCAGCGGGCTCTCTGCCCTTAATCGCTTCTCTGTCAGCAAAGAGTGACCCTTGCTGCCTATTCTCAAGCCCTTTGGGCATTATTAGACCAATAGCTGGATCAGCCCTGGCATAGAAGCCTCATTAGCCCATCAGCCTGCATCTCAGTGTAGCCCTGGCGGCTGGGGAAGGAATCCTGGGTTCTGAATTGCTGTGTTCTGAATCCTGGGTAGTGCAAAGGGGAGCATTAACCAACTGACCTCTTTCTACCACACACTGCCGTAGGCACAAGGGTTACCTGGGGGCCGACTCCTGTACTTTATGCTGAGCTGACTCTGTGGCCTCCTTTGTGAACAAGATGGTGCCAACCCCCAGCTAGAAGGAGCAGGCGGGCATATGGGAGTTCCTTTCTTGGGGAGACATGCAGATATACAGGCTGTGACGTTCTACCCATGCCTGTTGCAAGATGCCTGGGATATTTTGTTTGTTCAAGATTTATTATTTTAAATTATGTGTAGGTATGTGTGTGTCTGCATGTGGGCATGTGTACATGAGGGCATGTACACTTAAGAGGCCAGAGGCATCAGATCCCCTGGAGCTTGAGGTACAGACAAGTTGGGAGCCTGGGAACTGAATCCATGTCCTCTGGAAGAGCAGCAAGTGCTCCAAACCCCTGGCCACCTCTCCAGCCCCTGGATGCCTGAGTTTTACAAGGAGGAAAACATGTTCTACCTAGCATTGAGATCAAGGAATGGAAAGACTCCTACCTGGGAAGATGGCTCAGTGGGTAAAGTGCTGTGTAAGCATAAGGACCTGAGTTCGATCCCACATAAAAAGCCAGCCTGGGAAGGCTGGAGAGATGGCTCAGTGGTTAAGAGCACTGGCTGCTCTTCCAAAGGACCCAGGTTCAATTCCCAGCACCCACATAGCAGCAACTGTAACTCCAGTTCCAGAGGATCTGACACCCTCATACAGACATACAAAGCAAGACATTAAAGCACATAAATTAAAAATAAATCATTAAAAAGGCCAGTGCTGGTAGTATGTTTGTTATCTCAGTCCTGGGAGGCAGAGATAGGCAGATCCAAGAGAGAACCTGTCTCAAAAAATCAAGGTGGATATCTCCTAAGTAAAACCATCCAAAGGTGACCCCTGGCCTGTATATGTTTGCACTTGTGCAAGCACACGACTGTACACACACACACCCCAAAAGTTCAGTTGCAAATGGGCCCTGTCTGGCTTTAACCCATCCTGCATCTGAGAGCTGCAGCGGTCAAGGCTGTTGTGCCTACCCTCCCCTGAGCAAGAGACCTCCACCAGATACTTGAAGGGGCTCTTTTTTCTTTTCTTTTTTTTTCTTTTCGTTTTCGTTTGTTTGTTTTTCAAGACAGGGTTTCTCTGTGTAGCTTTGGAGCCTACACTCACTCTGTAGCCCAGGCTGACCTCAAACTCATAGAGATGTGCCTGCCTCTGCCTCCTGAGTGCTGGGATTAAAAGCGTGCACCACCGCCACCGGCTTGAAGGGGCTCCTGATGACTAGGTTCAAGCCACACCCAGAGGTTTAAGGGGGCCCCTACAACCCATGGTTGTTCTTTCCCGGGTTCCTTTCTCAGGTCATCTTACCAAAGCTCTCCCTCGAGTCCTTGCCTCTGTTCCCCTCACAGTCAACACTGCAGCTCTTTAGCCCAGACACCAGGATTACTTCCTGGAGAAGCAGCAGGAAAGACCTACTTCCTGAGGGCAAACCCTAACAATGTACCACTTTGTTTTGTTTCTTTTGGGCTTTCTGAGACAATCTTAGACAGCACTCAAGGGGGCCCTGAACTCAAGACCCTCCAACCTCAGCCTCCTGAGTGTGGGGACTCCAGGCATGAGCCACCACACACAGGGTTTTTTTTGTTTTTTGGGTTTTTTTTGGTTTTTCGAGACAGGGTTTCTGTGTAGCTTTGGAGCCTGTCCTGGATCTTACTCTGTAGACCAGGCTGGCCTCAAACTCACAAAGATCCTCCTGGCTCTGCCTCCCAAGTGCTGGGATTAAAGGCGTGCGCCACCACCGCCCGGCTGCTTTGCTTTTTTTTTCTTCTCCTTTTTTATTTATTTTTATTTTTCAAGACAGGGTTTCTCTGTATAATAGCCCTGGCTCTCCTGGAACTAGCTCTGTAGACCAGGATGGCCTTGAACTCATAGAGATCCTTCTGCTACCTCTGTGGCACACGCCTTTAATGACAGCACTCGGAGGCAGAGCCAGGCGGATCTCTGAGTTCAAGGCCAGCCTGGTCTACAGAACGAGATCCAGGACAGGCACCAAAACTACACAGAGACAAAAAAGGCATATGATACCACTGTTGGGCTTCTTTTTAAAAACATTTATTTATTTCTTATTTTATGTGCATAAATGTTTTGTCTGCATATATGTATCTGTACCACATGCATGCAGTGCCCACAAAAGCCAGAAGAGGGTAATGGCTCCCCTGGAACTGGAGTTACAGACAGCTGTGATCCACCAGGTAGGTGTTGGGAACTGCACCCTGGTTCTATGCAAGAGCAGCCATTGCTCTCCAGCACCTATTTTTTTTTTTAAATTAGCAAACCTTCCTTCCAACTGTCCCATTTACTTTACAATTATCTTTTTAGGGCCTTTGTGTATTAGCTACTATTCTTGTCACTGTGAAAATTACCTGAGCTTAAGGAAGGATTAATTTTGGCTCAGGATTTGAGGGAATAGATTGTGGTTGGGAGGCCATGGTGGTTGGGTGTGTGGGATGCTGGTCATGCTGAAGCTATAGTTAGGAAGCAGAATGAGATGAACCTCAGTGCTCAGTTGGCTTCCCTTCCCCGCTTTTAGTCAGTCGAGGACCCCAGCCCAGGATGCGTCTTCGTCAGCTCCACCTCTCTGGGAACATGATTCTTAATCTACACAAGTTAGCAAAGGTTGACTACCACCCTTATCAACTGTGATCAAACACATCACTTTACAGCATCCTACCTCATAATATAAGATGCATCGAATCCATCTCTAGAAGTCTCCGAAGTCTTGACAGTTCTCACAGAGGTCAATGCAGTCCCTACGGAAGCTCAGGAAACCTCTTTCACTGTGAGCCTCTTCTGAGGGCCACAGGAATATATCATAAAAACTCAGCTGGTTTTGGCAAAGTCAAAACTACCTGAAGGGATCAAGGAATTCCTTTAGAGGAAGCCAAAGTCCAAGAAGCTTTTGGTGTTACTTGGCTTGTTATATATCAGCTGTCTTCTGTTATGAAAATCATGTGTGCCTTCAGAGTTTTCCCAGTCGATTTTTCCCTAAGAAGGGCTACCAGTGTGAACTGATCACTCTCTGGACATACACATTCCAGGTATTTGGAGAACAGCCTCAGGAAAGGCTTCTTCCTTAGCCACTTCCGAGGACTAACAGTGATAACAGTCCACATGCAAGTCTCCTGATTTAAGGTAAATTCTACAAGGGGACACCGCCTAGGTCAGGTGGACGTTAAGTAATAGCTTTACACAATTTAGCTCGGACCCTCCTTTCTTACAGCCTTACTAACTTTATAGACCTCTAACTCCTTACCTAACCACTTCTAGGAGTATTTAGATAACCTTCTGTACTGACAGCTATGCTCAGCCCAAACCCCAGTTCAAGCCTCCCTGTAATTATCATCATTGGCAGCATCAGGCCAGGTTCATCCCCAGATGGAGGAAAGTACCTTATCAGAGATACCTCTGTGCTCTCTAAGAACAGACTTAAGCATCCAGGCTATCCATTTGAGAAAGCTTGGTGGATGTGCCAGTTAAGCTTAACTTCCTCCTTTCTCAAATCTTACCTCTAGTTCCAGATCTCTCTTTAACTATCACCAGAGGCATTTAGCTGTACACAGGTTGCCTAGGGACTGAACACACCTCCCCCCACCCTGCAGAAAAAATGGCAGATAGCTTGAACAGATAGGAGCCGCAGGAAAAAAGAAGGCAGTTTTATTTTCTCCCATTGACCTAGCAACTTACAGATTTTTAGCAGAAAAGCACAACACAGGCCTGTTTGGTAACTTCAAGACGAAGGGAAAACATAGGAAAGGAGTCAACAGCAAACTTCTTAGATGACTGCCAAGGAAGGGAGAGGCCATCAAACCCAGCGATTTCTTCCCCATCTCCTCTGGTTTCCATTTGCCGTTATGGTGCTGGCAATGGAACCCGGAGCCTGGTGCATGAGAGACCAGTGCTCTGCCACTGAGCTGCATCCCTAACCCTTAATGAAGACTTTCTTTCCTTTTTCTTTCTTTTCCCCTTGGTTTTTTGAGACAGGGTTTCTCTGTGTAGCTCTGGCTGTCCTGGAACTCGCTCTGTAGACCAGGCTGGTCTTGAACTCACAGAGATCTTCCTGCCTCGGCCTCCCCGAATGCTGGGATTAAAGGTGTGTGCCACCACCGCCCGGCTTGAAATCTTTCTTTTGAGACAAATTCTTGCTAAGCCCCTCAGGCTGGCCTCAAACTCATGATCCTCCTGCCTCACCTTCCCAGGTAGCTGGCTCCCAGGCACATTCCATCACACCTGCCCCTCTCAAAGTGGTCTCAAACAAACAAAAACACCCACCACAAAGTTAGGCTCTTGGCTTCACAATGTTGTAAGATAAAAAATTAGAACCAATGGATCTAAAAGGCGGCCCTCACTACCTTCACAGTAGGTCTTCAGCCAGGAGCCCAAGTCTCTGCCAGCTCATCTCTCCTGTTTCTCACTCTCTGGCTCCCGTAGCATCCCATCGCTCCAAGGTCCCAGGTGCATCTGCTGTTACCGGCCACCTCCCCTCTTCCCGAACGCCTGTTCCACTGCCCATCTGGCAAATACTCCTTAAGACAAATCTATTGTTGGCTCCCTTGATGAAGCCTTTCTGGACCGACTGTCCCCTTTGGTTCTGTTTTCCTTTGCCTAACCGAAACAGATTAACCACCCACGATTCTCTCTGGCTTTAGATCTGCCGCTGTGAACGGCAACCATGTTATTGCCTTCACTTTGGTATTGTAAGACCTGCTGGCTCAATGCCCGGTCCAAAGGCAGTCTTCAGCAAACCTTTATCGAATGGATAGGCTGCATAAATGCACATCTCGAGGTACTTTTTCCTTTCCTTTTTTTTTTTTTTTTTTTTTAAGGCAGGGGTCACTATGTAGCGGAGTTGGATCTCAGGATCCTTTCACCTCAGTCTCCCAAGTGCTGGAGTCACAGGTGTGTGGCACCACATCCAGCTGGTGCTCTTGTCTTTAAAGTCTTAGTACCTATGAGACCCCAGCTCCAATGTAACAGTAGCCCAGAGTGGAAGCTGGTAAAGAACATGAATGACTACTTAGGACACCTGCAAGGGCCAGAAAACTGTCTCCATCACGTTCATGGGAGAAAACAAGATTGGTACCGAAACTTCCGGCCGGCGAAGAACCCATAGACTCATACAGTTAAGTGAAGAACCCACAGACTCATAGAGTTAAGTGAAGAACCCATAGACTCATACAGTTAAGTGAAGAACCCACAGACTCATACAATTAGGGTGAAGAACCCATAGACTCATACAGTTAAGTGAAGAACCCATGGACTCATACAGTTAAGTGAAGAACCCACGGACTCATACAGTTAAGTGAAGAACCCATGGACTCATACAGTTAAGTGAAGAACCCACGGACTCATACAGTTAAGTGAAGAACCCACGGACTCATACAGTTAAGTGAAGAACCCATAGACTCATACAGTTAAGTGAAGAACCCATGGACTCATACAGTTAAGTGAAGAACCCATGGACTCATACAGTTAAGTGAAGAACCCATGGACTCATACAGTTAAGGTTTGTCTTTTTTTTTTTTTTTTTGAGACAGGGTTTTATGGGAGTCCAGGCTAGCCTCACACCTGCTACGTAGCTAAGGCTGGCCTTAACAAGTGCTGAGATTACCTGTAGGCATGCACCACTAAATGCCCGGCAAGCTTCGTCTTGTTTCTGTGTAGCAGACTCCATTGGCTCAAGCCATGAACACACGATGACAGGTCCCCACTGCAGACGCTAGACAGGCCAAGAAGTTCCCTTACCTGGCACGGTCCTAGGTGCCTGACTAGATGGCTCTTGTGGCTCCCGTTCCAGAGGCTGGCAGACACCAGGGCTATAGTCATCTCCACCACACCTGCTTCTCAGCCCTACACCCACAGCCTGACATCATTTTGCGGGGACCCGTCCCCCTGTATCCTCCGCTGGCTATTGCTGGCATTGACTAAGAACTATGCCTCCCCACTACTTAGGAAGGAAAAAAATGTGAAAAGGGGGGAGTAACCAAGATGCGAGAGGCCTGGGAGAGGGACAACCTTCCGTCTGTTAGAGCAGTGGCTAGTAAAACTCCACTGCCCAGGGAAAGGATGCTCTGAGGCCAGTCCACCCCGTGGGAAAACGAGGCAGGAGTGGGCTCCAGGTCATAAGGAAGACCATTCTGGTCTGGGGTAGCCTGGTCCCAATTTTCCCTCTTCTTTCTATTCAGCTGCCTTCCTTCTCACCTCAGAGTCTCCCCCATGACCTCAGAGCATCTTCCCAGCCCCCAGAGTCCCACCCATCCTCAGGGCCCTCAGCACCTGTGGTGTGTGGTCCACAAGCCGCTTCAACCCGCCCTGCCCTCAAGACACAATCTTCGGCCAGCCTAACCCCCTCTTTCTCTGCGTCCCCGTCACCTTGCTTCAGAGTCCGGCCCCAGTGCCATGTTTCCTCCCACAGTCTACCAACCTCCGCTGCCAGGAGGTTGCCTCCTGCTCTAGGCTCTTCTTCAGGAGCCCAGCCACTTCATGCAGACCACTCCTCCCCAGCTCCCGGGACTTCGCCCTGCCCCCTGCCTCGGCTGCAGCGGTCCCTATACCTTTAACAAACCTCCACGTGCGTGCTAACGGCGGTGACAGCATTTCCTCGTCTCTGCTCCTCCCGTGCCGGGAGGCGCAGCCCATTGGCTGCTGGCTTCCTCTGTGCTCCTTCGAATTGGTCTCGCTTCAGGAAACTCAAACCAATGAGCTCTCCGCGTCGGTCTCCCCGCTCCGATCCTGGACAGCTATTGGCTGTCCTGGCCCCTGGGCTCCGAGAATTTACGACTTGTGAGCTTGTCTGGGCCACTAGCAAATTCTTCCCAGGCTAGACACGCAGGCTAAGCAATTGGTTCCGAACCCGGAGGAACCCAGGGCCAGGCGACGCCGGGTCACGTGGCTGGCTGCCTACATGACGTGCGGGCTGCTGAGCGTCACCGTGACGTTCAGGCGACCTTCCAAGTGGCCAGGTTACCTCCGTCACCTGTGTTGGGGTGCTGTCATGGACCTGGGACCGATGCGCAAGAGTTACCGCGGGGACCGAGAGGTGCAGCCGCTGCCGCCGGGGCACGAAAAGGGGGTGTCCCTGAGTCAACTACCACGGGGTTGGAGGAGCGCCGTGGGGCCTCAGGGGCCACTTATAGGGCAACCGGATTTAGGGATCACCCTGATGGGGAAAAGGGGGTTTCAGAGACAGCAACTGGGGAGGAAAACGTAGGATAAAGGTGTGCTCATAGGCTCCTGTCGCAGTGGTAAGGGGTACTGACTTCAGAACCCACCCATGTTGGAACCCAGCCCTTTTCTGACCATATTACCTTGGGCAATTTATCCTCTCTGGGCCTCAGTTTACTAACCTGTAAAGTGATAATATTTACTTTATAGATGCTGTGGATTTAGGGTTTTTCTTTCTTTCTTATTTTTTTTTTTTTTGTTTTTTGTTTGTTTGTTTGTTTTGTTTTTCAGAGACAGGGTTTCTCCGTGTAGTTTTGGTGCCTGTCCTGGATCTCGCTCTGTAGACCAGGCTGGCCTCGAACTCACAGAGATCCGCCTGCCTCTGCCTCCTGAGTGTTGAGATTAAAGGCGTGCACCACCGCCGGGCGATTTAGGGTTTTTCTAATGTTTACGTTTTTTATTCATTTAGTGTGTGTGTGTGTGTGTGTGTGTGTGTGTGTGTGTGTGTGTGTGTGTGTAGGTCAGAGGACAACTTTTCAGTTTTTTTTCTTCTACCGTGAAGGTCGCCCAGGATTGAACTCAGGTCGTCAGGCTTGGTGGCAGATGCCTTTCTTTACCTGCTGAGCCATCCCAACAGCCTGTATTTAGGCATTTGGAAAGTACTTAAAACAGTCACAAAATAAAGAAGGCCGGGTGTGGTGGCACATGCCTTTAATCCCAGTACTCAGAAGGCAGAGGCCAACCTGATTGACAAATCAAGTTCCAGGACAGCTAGGGCTGTTACACAGAGAAACCCTGTCTCGAAAACCAATAATAATAAAAATAAAAAAGAAGTGGAGGGTGGGTCTGTCGCTCAGTTGATAGAGTTCTTTCCTGGGGTGCACAGAGGTTCTGGATTTTATCCTTAGCGCAAATGGATCCAACGTTCGGGGTCATTCATCCTTCTGCTACCCAGTGAGTTCAAGGCTAACCTGGAAATTCTTAGTTTTTACCGCCCTCAGCACCTCCTGGGTCTTTTCCTGTCCCCTCCTCGGGTCAGAGAGATAGATCCGTTTTGGAATTGAGATCTAGAGCTACAGCCGCAAAGTGTAATTGTATGTGAGCATTTTCGGAAGTGCGGGTTTTCGTGAAACTTAGAACTAAATGATGAGGTGGCCCACAGGAATTTCATCACCCTCGAACCCTGGTTCACCCCTTTGTGGTTATGAGACACAGAAACTTTTTTTTTTTTTTTTTGGTTTTTCGAGACAGGATTTCTCTGAGTAGCTTTGCGCCTTTCCTGGGACTCACTTGGTAGCCCAGGCTGGCCTCGAACTCGCAGAGATCCGCCTGCCTCTGCCTCCCAAGTGCTGGGATTAAAGGCGTGCGCCACCACCGCCCGGCGAGACACAGAAACTTATTGGGCCATTTTATGCCTGTAAATGGGCACAGAACCTACTTCCTGAGGACTGAACCCAGGGCCTTGCGCTTGCTAGGCAAGTGCTCTACCACTGAGCTAAATCCCCAAACCCGGGGGTGCTTTTTTGTTTCAAGGTCACTGTTAGGAAGACTAAATGCATTTACATTTGAAAAGCACCTCAACCCATACTGGGCACAGAGTAAGTAAGCATTATGTGTTCATTAAATGAAGTCAAACTCTCTTCCTAGGCATTTGAGGAGGCTCATCTGACCTCTCTGGACCCCATGAAGCAGTTTGCTTCCTGGTTTGAGGAGGCTGTTCAGTGTCCAGACATAGGAGAAGCCAATGCTATGTGTCTGGCTACCTGCACCAGGTAGGCACAGGCATGGGCCCCTGTGTGGGTGGGTCCAGGTGGAGTGGGAGACTTAGGAAGATCGACCCACACTAAGTGCACTCAACTGTATGTCTGCGGTTCTGTTATAAAGCCCCAGTTGAGTTACTGATCTTCTCTGAGCCCCAGGAAACCAGTCCTTAACTGGTAAACCAAAAGCCAGTGCACTAAATACTCTTCAGTGATCAAATGCAATTCCTTATACTTGATGTATCCACTCACGACTCCTGACCCCTGGTCTCCCTCATGCTCAAGCCCCTTCCCCTCTTTTGAAACCCAGCATAGGATTGCCAGTCAGTCCTACCCTTGAAGAGATCTGTCTCTCTCTCTCTCTTTGTCTCTGCCTCTCTATCTCTCTTTGGCCTCAAACTCAGCACTGCCTCCGAGTGCTGGAATTAAAGGTGGGCCACCACTGCCCGGCAAGAGATCTCTTATATTAGCCTCTTAATTCAGTTGTTCACGTCCGGTCTTATGAAAGCACCAGGCTTCACCACAGGACTTTGACACCGGCCTCCGAGTATTACCCAGAGCTCTGAGCAGAGGACCGTCCGTCGTCACCCCTTTTGAGTGATCAGTTAATTGGCTCAGTGCTTCGTTGCTGGCCTGTTCTCTTCCAGCCTTACAGGCTTTTTCAGAGTTGTTACAGCAAAGTACTAGGGACTGGGTGGCTCAGGCAAGGAACGTTTACTTTTTACACGTCTGGAGGCTGGAAGTCCAAGAGCGAGCGACTGTCGGGGATGCTGTGCGCCGTACGTCCCTTAGGGGGATACTGTTTGATCCACACGGAGCCCCCAGACGGTGGCACCACATTTGTGCCCAAGGGCACTGTGTGATGGTGTTGGACCCCACAGCTTGACTCCCCCCCCCCCGCCCCCCCCAGTTCGTGACTATGCGTTTGTTTATGTGATCACACGATTGATGTTTGCCTCACTAAGGGCGTGGCTGAAGGAAGGGGTTGCTCAGGGGTGAGAACACGAGTGGGTTCTGACCTGGTGCTCTGCTGTGTGCCCCTAGAGATGGAAAACCCTCCGCCCGCATGCTGCTGCTGAAGGGCTTTGGCAAGGATGGCTTCCGCTTCTTCACTAACTACGAGAGCCGGAAGGGAAAAGAGCTGGTGAGGGTTAAGTCCTTCCCAGGGCTGACAGGGCTAGCCTCCACCCTGGCTTACAGGGTCTTGATTCCTCTGCTGCGTCTATTTCTTTCTCTGCTTAGACTCCCTTCTGCCTCAGGGCCTTTGCACTCTGAATGAATGAACCACACCCACCTCCATCATCTACTCTCCAATCAGCTGCCGTTCCTTTACGTCTCTCTTTAGGAAAGCCTTCCTTACCTAACCCCCAGTCAGCCCCTGGCCCGTGGCCCTGTTTGCCCGCAGTACACCTCACAGCTTTACTTTGTCTTTTTTTTTTTTTTCCAGCTTCTGACTGTGCGTCTGTTTATGTGGTGTCCTGACTGTGCGTCTGTTTATGTGGTGACCTGACTGTGCGTCTGTTTATGTGGTGACCTGACTGTGCGTCTGTTTATGTGGTGACCTGACTGTGCGTCTGTTTATGTGGTGACCTGACTGTGCGTCTGTTTATGTGGTGACCTGACTGTGCGTCTGTTTATGTGGTGTCCTGACTGTGTGTCTGTTTATGTGGTGTCCTGACTGACATTTGTCTACTCTGCTACACAGTCATCTCTGTGGAGTAAAGGATGCCACTTTTATTTAATCTGCTTTGTCCCCAACACCTGTTCTAACGTGCACAGGAGTTGGCATTTCATTTGTATTTGGTCATGCCACCCTGAGGTGCATTCCACATCACCTCTCAAAGCTCCATGAGTGAGCTGGGTGTGGTGGCTCACACCTCCCAGTATTCAGGAGGCTGAGGCAGGAGGATTATGGCACATTTAAGCCACCCTAGGCTACAGAGTAGGACCCTGTCTCAAAAACAACAAGACCAACACAAACAATAACCAACATATCTAAAACCACAACTATGGTGATTGGAATGGCCAGGCCTCACACTTCACTCTGGAGTTAAACCGGCTTAAACCAGCTCTACCACTGGCTGTGTGCACTTCAGCATGTCACTCTGCCCCTTAGAGCCTGTCTTCAGATCTGTCACAGGGGGCTCACCTTTGAGAGTTTGAATGAGAGGTAACAGTGCATGCATCTGTGGAAAGCCTCTTGTGACTCCTGCCTTCCTCCTACGTGCAGGAAGCATCATTTTCCTGTTCCACTGGTACCCATGGCTTCTCTCTTGTTTCCAGGACACTAATCCCTTTGCCTCTCTCGTCTTCTACTGGGAGCCCCTGAACCGGCAGGTGAGTGAGCATCCCCAAGACAGCTTCCAGTGGACGGTGTGGGCAGGGGTGAATTTATAAATGAATGTGGGGAGGGTGTCCTCAGACCAGGCACATATTCTGCCTCGGCCTGGGTACTCTGCCTGTCACACAGCTCTCAGACAGTCTGCTTGGAGCCAAGGGTGGCAGGGCAGCAGCGAGAGAGAACAGGGAGATGCAGGGCCTGTGCTGGTGAGAGGGGTTGGTAGGATCAAGCGTCATCTAGCCAGGGTCATCTGTGAGCAGGTGCGTGTGGAGGGTCCTGTGAAGAAGCTGCCCGAGAAGGAGGCTGAGAACTACTTCCATTCCCGCCCCAAGAGCAGCCAGATTGGGGCTGTGGTCAGTCGCCAAAGTTCTGTGATCCCCGATCGGGAGGTAAGTGGGGTTCCTGCATGATCCTCTTGAGTAATGAGGCCCTGGGCTCCTCCCCAGAGGCTGTCTCCAGGAGATGCCAGAGTCCTATCAATCTAGCAGAGAGAAAAGGATGATGATGTCCCTAGGGGAGAAGAGAAGGAAACCGGAACACAGGCCTCCTCTGTCCGGCCCTCCCGTTGACCATTACCCCGGTCTACCTTGCTCACCTCTGTCCCTCATACCTGGCCTGGGTCCTGCTCCGGAGCCTATGTCCCTAAGTCCTTAGGTGAATCATCACCCATGCCTGGCTCTTCCTCTGTCTTCCCTGAACAGTACCTGAGAAAGAAAAATGAAGAACTGGAGCAACTCTACCAGGAACAAGAGGTGCCTAAACCAGAATACTGGTAAGTGATACCTGCACCTGGTGGACATCTAGGAAGGGACACAGGGCCCTGTCTGTGGAATGATAGATCTCCTCCAGGAAGCCCTCGTCAGCTGCATCTCAGGAGCTTGGGATGAGAGGTGAGGAGGGCACAGTAAACCTCTGCTTCTTCCCGTAGGGGTGGTTACATCCTGTACCCGCAGGTGATGGAGTTCTGGCAAGGCCAAACCAACCGCCTGCACGACCGCATTGTGTTCCGCCGAGGCCTGTCAACAGGAGACGCCCCTCTGGGACCCATGACCCACCGAGGGGAGGAAGACTGGGTGTATGAGAGACTTGCACCTTGACTCTGGACTCAGAATGTTGGGGATCATCAGCTGAAAGAGAGTGGGGGAGGTCTGCTAAGAGAGGGTGAAGGACTGGGAGCGGGGTCTACCTTTCTCTGTGTGTGAGGGGGCACTTGGGTTTAAACCTAGGACCTTGCTCATGCTAGGCAACACTCTACCACTGAACTATAGTCCCAGTATTTTTTCTTAACCTTGTATTTTGGGACTAAGTTGCCTAGGCTGGCCTTGAACTCCCTGTGTCTGTATGCCAGACAGCCCTCGACCTTGAGTTGTTCTTGCTGGAACTTTTGAGTAGTGGTGATCACAAGCTTGAACCACCAGGCCCACTCTAGTCCTTACTTTTAAACTGAGCCTATTTCTCTTCTCTAAGGGAATCTTCTATCTCAGTCTCGCCAGGACTCTGAGCTCGCCGAACTCAGCTGGCATCTAGCAGCCGGAGTGGAGTGTGCTTGTGTCCTAGAGAGTCACAAATGGCAAAGAATCTCACAATTATCTCCCTTCGCTTGTGATTTTTGGAACAGCCCCTCTTGGGGGCAGCAGCGGGTATGCCTCAGTTTCCAGCAACCGAATAATCAGGCTGCAGATGTGCGTGGCATACCAGCCATGGAAAGGAGCCAGGGCCAGTCTATGTTTGCTGTGACTCAGCCAGGATCAGAGAACGACTATTTGCTCTGGTTGGCCTTGAACTCGTCACTCTGGACACTGTACTTGTTTTGACTTGATGGGTGTGTGCTTCATCCTCTGTCCCTGACCAGGACTCCCCCAAGGCAGTCCTTTCTTG
Source organism: Peromyscus californicus insignis (assembly GCF_007827085.1). Lineage (NCBI taxonomy): Eukaryota > Metazoa > Chordata > Mammalia > Rodentia > Cricetidae > Peromyscus > Peromyscus californicus. Next base: position 25,865,856 of record NW_026294551.1, read on the forward strand.
TGTCGACACCCTACTTATGCCTGGGTCCAGAAGGACATTGACCCTGCCCTACCTCGCCCCTTTTGCTGTTGTGCCATGGACTGTGACTTTATTAGTATGTGCAAATGAGTTGTTGAGAACACCTTGTTGTACCCCCTCCTCTTTTAGGGGATTGTGTGTCCCCAGTTTTTAGCGTGAGCTCAGCTGTCATTTCCAACATGCAAGTAAGTGTGTAATAAAAACTTGTTGGTCGCCGGGCGGTGGTGGCGCACGCCTTTAATCCCAGCACTCGGGAGGCAGAGCCAGGCGGATCTCTGTGAGTTCGAGGCCAGCCTGGGCTACCAAGTGAGTTCCAGGACAGGCGCAAAGCTACACAGAGAAACCCTGTCTCGAAAAACCAAAAAAAAAAAAAAAAACTTGTTGGTCATGTGTGATATTAATGTTTAACCCGATTTCATTTTGTCGGCCCCCACGAGGAGGCATATCTCCGCAGACAGGGAAGCTGGGGAGTGAGTGAATCTACAGGGCTTTTCTCCTTCCTTGCTTCTGGCCAGACAGGTTGGGTCCAGCAGGGGGAGCCCACTGGCTAGGGTTGGCCCTTGCTGGGCAGTGGAGGCCAGTTCCAGGCGGCCCCTTCTGCCTCCCCCTTCCTCCGCTTGGGTGGCTTCCCAGTGAAACTGTGGTTGATAACCATGGCCTCTCCCAGCTCCTGCACACATTTGCACTCTCGGTTCCTCCTCCTCCTCCAAGCGGCTCCTGCAAGCTTGCAGCTTCCTTGCTTGGGACTCCCTGGGGCAGCTGGATCTCTGGGGCCAGCCAGGCCTCCAGTTTAGGGGGACATGCACTGTCTCCCTGAAAGATTCCTGCAGAGATCATTCTGGGGCTGTGATGGTGCCTGTAAAAGACTTAGAGATCTGGGACCCCATGGAAAGAAGTGCTTGGGATACAGTTGAGCGGTAGAGTGTGTGTTGTCTAGCATGTGTAAATTCAATCCTCAGCATCGGGCAGGGGTTGGAGGTATGTGGAGGGGGCATGTAGTAAGCCAGGTGGTATGGTTCATGCCTGTAATCCCAACACTTGGGAGGCTAGAGTCGGGAGGATTGTAGTGAGTTTGAGGTCAGCCTGGGCTGCATAGTGAGTTCCAAGCCAACTTGGGCTGCAGTGTGAGCTCCTGTCTCAAAAAAGCAAAAACAAGCACGAATCTATACCCAGTACCTATCTTCATTCCCTCTCCAGGATGAGGTAATCTCAGGATGAGCTGATGTGAGGCAACCGAAGTATGGGTCTCAGAGGACACCCAGCCCCTGAGCTAATGGGTTGGCTCTCTCCATTGGTTCCAGAGCTTGCACATTCCCCTTGGTGGCCGTCACCTCCCAGTGGCCTAAGACCTAGACATTGTCCTGTCTCATTCCACCCCCACCCACCCCCGCCCCGTCCCGTTCCTCAGACGATAACTGATTGTTCCTGTCCATACCACTCCAACACACCACAGAAGAGGTTTATGAATGGAAGGTGCTGGGGGGCAGGGCATCATCATGGTTCACACATACAGGCCAGCTCTCACTTTAACCAAGAGCCTGACTAAGGGCTGGGGACTTCACCTCTCTGACCTTCAGCTAACTCGACTAGAAGATGGAGCTGACAGCAGCACCTGTCTCCGTGATGGGGAGCTGGGGGATGGGGAGGGGGGAGGCTAGGAAGATGGCCTGTTGTAAGCAGTGTGTGTGATAGCTAACGGCAAGGTTGCAAGACTGGAGACATCTCAACTCTTTGTGGGAGACTTTATGAACTGGGTGACTAGTGAGACCCAGAAAGTTCTGGGGAGAAGGAAGGGGGCAAAAGGCTGAGGCCAAGGCAGGGCCTCTGAGTCTATTTTCCGTTCAACCCCTGGTCTGCCTCCCTTATCCCCTGAGTTCCCCTGGCCTGGGTGAGGCATCTGACAAAGGTCTCCTTGTATAGGTCTGTTTGTTTTGGCAATAAACTTCCTCAGCAACAGCTCCCTAGGGTGGGGTGGCCCAGCCGACTTTGAGGAGCTGACCTGGAAGCTGCTGGACCACATAGCTGAGTGGCCACCTTGGTGTTTCCCACCGTGAGCTCCAGGGATTTGGCTGATTTTTTTTTTTTTTTTTTTTTTTGGTTTTTCGAGACAGGGTTTCTCTGTGTAGCTTTGCACCTTTCCTGGACTCACTCTGTAGACCAGGCTGGCCTCGAACTCACAGAGATCCACCTGGCTCTGCCTCCCAAGTGCTGAGAGTAAAGGCATGCGCCACCACCGCCCGGCTTGGCTGATTTTTTTTTTTCCAGTTCTCAGGTCCTGTGGCTTGGGCATGAACCTTAACGTTACAGGTGAGAGCTCTCCTCTGCTTCTTAAACTAGAGCAGTGGACATGGTGGCATTCTGTAAGGCAAAGGAAGGAAATCATCTGAGACTCTGAGGCGCTTTTGTTATGTTTCCTGAAACAGGGCCTTCCTGTATACTCCAGGCTGACCTATGAACCTGCAATCCTCCTGCCTCAGCAAGAGCTGAGGTTACAGGGATTTGCCCTCAGACCTGGCTTTACAGAGAAGCCTATGAAATGTCCCCAAGCTCATCAGGCTATTAACTGGTGGCACCAGAATTTAAATCTTGGTCCCAAACTGAACCACCGAGGACTACAGAGACTTTGCGTCTGTCACCAAAGGTCCACCCCATTCTCTTAGAGCCCCCAGCCTCTGTTGTCCAGGGGGGTCTGTCTCCTCCCCTTCTCCCCTGCCATATGAAGCCTAGCTTGGTGGTTGAATTACTGACACAGCCCCACACCGTCACACTTGGGGGCCCTTCCTGAGATCTGAAGAGCTCAAAGACCCACTTCACTTACACGAAGGTAGAGATGTGGCCATCCCCATACTTGTGAGGTAAGAGCATAAATACCTCTGTTTCTGCAGCATGATTTATTACTAGGTAAAACCTACCATTACTTTTCAAACAAAATTCAAGGCTCCAGGATTGACTTCTGGGGCTGATCCATCTTAAATACTATCTGGGAACGGGTAGAGGGAAAACTCCATCCATTCCTCCAGTTTGGACCCTTGGGCCAATGAGACTTCTCTTTGGGGGTATGTAATTCAGCACCCACACAAGGGGTAGTCGAGGCAATAACTCAGGGATTTTTGATCTGGCCTTCTGTTGCATCCCAGGGAGTGCCGTGTCCTTTGCCCCTCCACTCTGGGGAGCAAAGTTCCAGGAAGTTTACTCCTTGAATTAAGAGGTGATCTCCAGTTCAACAACTCCGCCTCTGGCACCAAGGAAACCACTATCACGTGACTTCTGGAACCTCTGCTCTCGTAGGATTGGTCGGGGGGAACAAGTCACAGGTAGAGAAAGTAGAGGGAACAGAGATCCAAGTTCACCCTTGACCCTGTGCCAAGGAAGAGAGTGGAGTCTGTCAGGCTCCCTGTCCTTTCTCTGCCATGCTGCCTCCCTGTGAGCCAAGCCACTGTGCCAAGGATGGCTGTACTTCTAGGTGGCCATTTTTCATCCTGGACCAGAGTGCCTTTGTATGTGATCATGGGGAGGAGGACCCTGGGATCTCCCAGGCCCTTCATAAATCTGGGGCACATAAATACAAACCTAAGAACCAGGCGATCCTGCCAGCAGGCATCACCTGCCACCATGGCTTCAGCTATGACCAAAGAGGCCAGCGTGGCAAGCTCCTGCCTCAGACCCCACCAATGGCGGGGAGCAGGGAGGTGCTAGTGTCCTCCTGGGCTGCCTTCATTGTCCTTTGTCCTCCCTGTCATCAAAGAGGCTGGGGTTCTCTGCCAACATGGCCCGGACTTTTTTCTTTTCCTTAAAGCGGCCCGAGTTGGAGACTTTGACGTGTTTGCCTTTGGTGTTCTTATCCACAATCTTCTCCAGGCGGGCGTTAAAGTCGCTGTGAGGGCCTTCGGCGTCGGGGCCCGGCGGCTCAGCACCTCCCTCTGTTTGGGCATAGGTGTCAGGGATTTCATAGAGCACTTTGGGGGTGGATTTCTTTTTCCGGAGGAAAGTCAACTTCCACCAGCCGACTTCAGTCATGGCGGTCCCTAAGCCCAGGCAGGGCTTTCTGCTGGACCGAGGGGGAGAGACAGAGGTCAGTGGGTGGAGTGGATGGATCCTTGGACCAGCCTTCCCTAGGCTTATTCATAGTTACGTGCTGTTTTAAGAGCGGGTTAACGCCTAGAATCCTAGCACCGAGGCTGAGCTGGGAGGGTTGGGAATTGGAGGCTAGCCTGGGCTACATAATGAGGCCCTGCCTCAAAAATAAACAAACAAACAAATAAATATAAAGAAAAATTTGAAGGTAGGACTGAAGGGTTGGGAAACGAGCCTTCAAAGCAGCCATTAACGGGAAAGCCACTGAGCCAGGTAAAGGACAATGTGACAACTCCACCCCATTGCCTTACAAAGCTGTAGAGAGAAATTTGAGGTCCTTCCTTCCAAGCCTTCATTCAGGGTTAGGGTTAGGGAAACCCCTTACCTAGTCACACATAGCCTGGTCTTTGGCACCATGATCAAGTCTTTCCCACCTCTGCCCAGTGTGGGCAGGCCATTGACAGGTCACGCCAGCAGAAGCGCCCTGGGTGTTTTGCTTGGAACTCGTGACAAAATTAAATAGAATTTGCAGTAGTTCCAGACATTTGTTGTTCCCAACGGTGAGGAGCATGGGCCCTTCCTGAGGAGAGGGCTGGGAGCTGCAGTCTAGGACTGGGAAGCTCTGCCTAGACTCTTGGCTTCGGCCAAGTCACTTCTCTGGTCCTCGGTGTCCTTATTCGTCCCATCTAACACTCAGGCCAACCGTGACTGCCTGTCTACATGGGTAGATCAGCTTGGCGAAGTAACACTTAGGAGATAGAGTAATCATTAGCAGACTGTTCTTTTCCCCCACCAGCAAGCTGCCACAGGACAGGTGTTTGAAGGAGAGTTAAAAATTTGCAAGGCAGTCAGGTGGAGCCTGGGAGATGTCATCATCACAGCTTGTACTGTATGTACCCTTCTATAAGGTATAAGGTGGGATTTGGGGTTGAAATCCAAGCTTCACAGCTCACAAGCTGTGTGGCCTGACATGGAGCCACCTCTACACAGACCTCATCTTTTATTCATTTCCACAAAGGTACATATGAGCTAGAGGAAAGCCAGGGAATGAAGCTCTCTGGCCACAGAGATGTCTGTAGCATGGAGGGGACGGAAGCCTGGAGGGATTAAATTCTATGAGGGAGCTGAACGATATAAGCAAAGGCCCCTCTGGGCCAGGGAGGTTGGAGGTCTGGTCTTATGACCCGAGGCATACCCTGGGACAACACTGGGGAAGGAGGGCGCAAAAGCTAACAGACACCAGAAAGCTAGGTGGCCAGGCAGCCCAGACCTGTGTGTGTCACCTCCTTTAAAAGCTGATGGGGGGGGGGGCTTGTGAGATGGCCAGCACACAAATGCACCCGCCACCAAACCTGAGGGCCTGAGTTCCATCTCTAGAGCCTACACGCTGGAAGAAGAGAATTGATTCTCACAAGTCCTCTGACTTCGCCAAATAAACCATGGCGTACACCCCTTATGTACATGAAAAATATTTTTTGTTTGTTTTTGTTTTTCAAGACAGGGTTTCTCTGTGTAGCCCCGGCTGTCCTGGATCTCATTATGTAGACCAGGCTGGCCTCGAACTCACAGAGATCCTCCTGTCTCTGACTCCCAAGTGCTGGGATTAAAGGCATCAGAAATGTAATTTTTAAAAAGCTGATGATGGAGGGAGCTGGGAGCATAGCTAAGTGGTAGAGCCTTTGCCTAATATACCCAAAATTCTGATGCACAGCACCAAACCCTCCAAATCTTGATGGCCTTCATTACATTTTTTAAAATCACCAGAAAGAAAAAAAATGCAAATTGAGTACCAGTGGGTTTTTTTTTTAATAAGTAGAAGAAATATAGGGTGCTGCTTTCTCTCCTTCTAGCTTTCCGATTTCCATAATTTCCATAATGTATACGGGTATTTGGGGTGAGGGAGCATATCACATTCAGAAAAAACAAAAGCAAGACACTGGCCTAGACTGGAAACAAGCTGAACACCTCCTGCCGCTGTCCCTTGTGGTGTCTCCTACCCCTTTACACACACTCCCTACCCCCCCACTCCAGCCCAGGAGACTCTTTCCCATTCCTTTGTCCATGACGCAGACCCCCGTTGCCCACGCTACCCTCTCAGCTGGTCCAAGTAACAGAAGCTAATGGAGATCTTATGCAGCTCCCACTTAGAGCAAGAGGGGGGGCCTTGGGGAGCAGGGGTGAGGGCTGGAGGGGTACTTCCTGGCACCTGGAGAGTTGAGCGCACCAAGGGACAGCCTGAGAGGTTTGCCTTGGCAGTGTGCCCCTCCTGGGCTTAGCACAGCCTTGCACAGAACTGGGTGTTCCAGAGCGGGTTACTGGAAGGAGCTGTAGGAGGGCAAGGAAGGAGGGGCAGGGTGCCCGCTCAGTAGCTGCCTTGTCGACCCATCACTGCCCGTCTGGAGCTGCCAGAGACTTGGGGGATAGAGAGACGGCCGGCTAGCTCCTGCATCTACTCTAAGCATCTGACTTCCTAGCTCTATACGGGAGAGGCTTCTCACCATACTAGTTAAAATGCACCCATTTTAAGAGGTACTATATCTCACCGAGCGGTGGTGTTGCACGCCTTTAATCCCAGCACTCGGGAGGCAGAGCCAGGCGGATCTCTGTGAGTTCGAGGCCAGCCTGGTCTCCAAAGCGAGTTCCAGGAAAGGCACAAAGCTACACAGAGAAACCCTGTCTCGAAAAACCAAAAAAAAAAAAAAAAAAAAAAAAAAAAAATGCACCCATTTTAAGAGGTACTATATCTCACCGAGCGGTAGTGTTGCACACCTTTAATCCCAGCACTCGGGAGGCAGAGCCAGGCGGATCTCTGTGAGTTCGAGGCCAGCCTGGGCTACAGAGTGAGATCCAGGACAGGCACCAAAACTAGACAGAGAAACCCTGTCTCGAAAAACAAAAAGAGTACTGTATCTCAAGGTGGCGTTCCCAGAGCCTACCTCTCCTTGAAGTTGATGGAGCAACAGGTCACAGGCACTGCTTAGAAGATTGTTAATGGGAATAGCTTAATGCCTGCCTTGGTGTCCTGTGTCCTGGACTTGGACCCTGGACTCTTAGGGATGCTTTTGCTGGCCTTCCTGTGCTCTCTGCTCAGGACACCTAAACGCCTGAACTGGTGTTTGTCCCTTGAGGCAAGCCTGATACATGGAAACCTGAATTTGTAAAACAGATTAAGTGATGGACTATTCTTTCTTTTGCATAATAACTCAGCCTCAACGGTCTTTAGTGCACATAAAAAAACAGTATAGAATATAGCCTGGCGTGGTGGCACCCACCTTTAATCCTAGTACTCAGGAGGTGGAGACAGAAGGATCTGTGTGAGTTTAAAGTTAGCCCACTCTACATAGGGAGCTCCAGGTCAGTCAGGACTACATAAAGATACTCTGTCTAGCCCGGCGGCTGCGGTGGTGGTGGCGCACGCCTTTAATCCCAGCACTAGAGAGGCAGAGGCAGGTGGATCTCTGTGAGTTTGAGGCCAGTCTGGTTTAAAGAGAGAGTTCCAGGACAACCAGCGCTACACAGAGACATCTTGTCTTGAAAAAACCAAAAAAGGAGAAAGAAAAGAAACTGTCTAAAAACCAACGGGAGCAGGGGTATGAGCCAGGTGTAGGAGTACACCCTTGGGATCTCCGAACTCAGCCAAGATACCACAGTGAATTCAAGGCCAGCCTGATCTACCCAACAAGACTCTAGTTCAGCCTGGTCTCCAAGTGAGACCCTGTCTTAAAAAATAGGGGGCGAAAAAAAAATAAAAAATAAACAAAATGAACAAACAGACAACAGCAGCAAAAAAAAAGGTGGTTTGGTGTACAAGCTTCCCAGATCTGCAGAGTCTTAAAGAGTAAAATGTTTCCAGTCACATGCCCGTGCATGATCCTGGAAAGCCGGAGGTTAGGGTGGGGGTGGGGAACCGGACACAGGGACGGACGGACCTGGGAGTGGACACACAGATCTAGCATTTGGTGAGACCAGCTGTCTGCTTATACAGGGTCCCAAGATGCCAGGTTGAGGGCTGGTCCCTTGCCCTGGGCCAGTCATGGGATAAGGGAAATCAGGCCCCAAGGATGCCAACTCCACGTCTGCTGCTTGTAGCTTCAGGGCCCATGAAAGGCCTTGTAAGACAACTTGCCACCTCTTGCTTCGGGTGGCTAGCACCATGGCATGCACAGAAGTGCCCAAGACAGGTCCCGTCACCCCAGCTAGAGCACTATCTGAAGGGCTTTGCCCGGAGTGGGCCAAGTTCCTTCTGAGCGGGACGAGTTAACCATTGACTGAGTCAGAGGTGGAGGGGCAGGGGAGGAAGGGTATCAGTTCTGCATCATGGGACCTGCTCCCCCTCCTCTGCAGGGTCCTCAATGGCCCTTGACCACCCTGAAGGAGACTGGGTAGGAAGTGGGAGATGTTTCTACCAGATGGTCAGACACACACAGGTTGTGGGCCGGAGGGGATGATCTTGAGTGGAATAAAAGTTAATAGTGAAACTTTCTCGGCAGGAATTCTGTTGGAGGCCTGGGCATTCTCCCAGAGGCCTGTGGGGTGAGGCTGGATGAAGACAGGGTCTGCTAGGCTTGTCCACCGTGGAGGAGGCAGGAGTGGGAACCCTGGTCGGGGCCTCTGTCACAGTTTCCCCACCCACCAGTCCCTGCTACCTGTACCTGTAATCCGGACTGCTCTGTGCTGGAGGTGAGACTTTCCCTAGAGGAGCTGAATGTAGGAGCAGCAGGTGAGACTGGAGGAGGAGAGGGTGTCTCCGGGGTGTCACGCTGGCCAGACTCAGCCTGGAGAGGTGGGTAGGAGCAGCTGCAGGGCAGGTGTGAGAGAAACAGGTGCAGAAGCAGGTACCTGCTGGCTGCGCAGGAGATCCTGGAGTCAAGGTGAACCTGAAACCCGGCCCCTCCCAGCTAAGTAAACAGAAGCAGAGGCCGGCTCAGGCTGATGAATATTCATCACCCCAGAAATCCAACCCCAGTGCCCCTGCATCCACCCAGAAGCCAGCGTCCTCCTGGGATCACCAGGCTAGAGGACCGAATCTCAAGGGACGTCTGGGATGAGGGAGCCCGGGAGCCTCCTTCCTCAGTTTCCCAGCTCCTCAGGGTCTGGTTGCACTCTGAAGCCATCGCCAAAGTCACCCCCACCCATTTTATCTTCCAAAGAGGTTCAGACCCCTCTCCAGCACGGGCCACCCCTTGGATGTTACCAGGGTACTACAGAGAAAGGGTTAAGGGCCCGCTGCTCCCAGAGCGGGCTGGGCATCCCAGCTTCCTTTGAACTCCCTGAGTTGAAACCAGCCTCTTGTTAAACTGGTTGGCAGACCGGTTCCCAGGCTGTCTGGCTCTTCCCCCACCTAGAGCTCATCTGCAGGCAGGGGGACTGGGATTCCCCCCTAACCTGAAGGCCCCCTGGAGATCTCACTGGAGGAAAAGGGGGCAGCCTGGTGTGTGGGCAAGCCTCTCTAGACCCCTCACATAGCCTCCTCCTGCTCAGAGGTGATTGGGGGGGGGGGGGCTTAAAATAATATGGCAAAGCCGGGTGCAGTGTAACCCTAGCACTCAGGAGGCTGAGGCAGGAAAATCATGAGTTTGAGGCTAGCCTGGGCTACATAGAGAACTCTTCCTCAGAATGCTGAAATTACGCAAAGAATCCCCTATGGGCAGAGGGCTTCTGCATAAGCGGCAACTTTTCTCAGTCTCCCAAAGAGAAAGTGGAGGTGGAGGAGGAGGAAGAGGAAGAGGAGGGAAGAAAGGAGGAGGAGGAGGGGAGAAAGGAGGAGGAGGAGGAGGAGGAGGAGGAGGAGGAGGAGGAGGAGGAGGAGGTAGGCAGGTAAACAGAAAGGCAGAATGTGTGTGTACACAGCCACCTCCCACAAACCCACCTCAGCCTAGCAGCTGGCCTTGGGGAATGCTGTTGGGTAGTTGTCCTGAGGCATATCCTTCAGATGGGCATCTCTCCAGAGTAAGAAACCGCTGCCGCATAGCCAGGGTTCTCGAAGCTTCTTGTCTAACATACTCAGAGCTGCCTTCCTTCCTCTCTGGACTGGGTACGTGTGCCTGGCACAGAGCAAGGTACTGGGGCCCAAAAAGGCATAGAAGTCCCTGTTTCCCTGGCTCTCTCCCCACGGCGTTTGACTTTAGAGTCAACGCTCAAGTTTTCCCATCGACACCCTTGCTTCTGTATTCCTCTCTATCCTAATAACCCGCCCCTCCCAAAATCCTAGAGAATCCTTGGATGGACAGACCTTCAAAGGCTTCCCATCCCATGGCCCACACTGGAGTTCCCTCACCCCTGGCTCTCTTAGGAGGGAACCTCCATAGCAGTGGCTCTCAACCTGTGGGTCACGACCCCTTTGAGGATCACATATCAGATATTTACATTACAATTCATAACAGTAGCAAATTCTTTTGTTTTTTGTTTGTTTGTTGTTGTTGTTGTTTTGTTTTTTGTTTTTTGTTTTTCGAGATAGGGTTTCTCTGTAGCTTTGGAGCCTGTCCTGGAACTCATTCTGTAGACCAGGCTGGCCTTGAACTCACAGAGATCCGCCTGCCTCTGCCTCCCAGTGCTGGAACTAAAGGCGTGCGCCACCACGTCCAGCAACAGTAGCAAAATTACAGTTATGAAGTAGCAAGGAAAATAATGTTATTGGAGGGCTGGAGAGATGGCTCAGTGGTTAAGAATACCGACTGCTCTTCCAGAGGTCCTGAGTTCAATTCCCAGCACCCACATGGTGGCTCACAAGCATCTGTAATGAGATCTGGCACCTTCTTCTGTATACATAATAAATAAATAATTAAAAAAATAATGTTATTGTTGGGGGTCACCACAACATGAGGAACTGTGTTAAAATGTCACGGCATTAGGAAGGTTGAGACTATATAGCCTTCCAGACTCTCCTGGCCCAACCTCTTCTTTGCAGGCCTATATGGGAACAGAAGGTGCTTAGGAAGGTAAATTCAGGAGCACTGGCTATGCTCTGAGCTAGGAATAGCTTCTTCACACACTCAATTTTCCAAACCAAACTCCTATTCATCCCTCAAAACATGAACTAATAATTATTACACCTCTCATAACAGCAAGGGTTTTCTTGTTCTCCATAGAAGTTGCTCATATATTTTTGTTGAGTAAGATATAGATGCCATGATTGATTTATGTATACATGCATATGCACACATACAAATAAATAGAATATAATGAGATGCTCTAGTGCTGGTCTCTCTTATAGAATCTTGGCTCCTTAAACCCAGAAAGACATATCACCAATAACAGCAATACAGTTGGTACATAGTAGGACTTTATTATTATTATTATTATTATTATTATTATTATTATTATTATTAATGTATTTATTTATTGGTTTTTCAAGACAGGATTCTCTGCGTAGCCCTGGCTGTCCTGGAACTCACTCTGTAGACCAGGCTGGCCTTGAACCCACAGAGCTCGGTCTGCCTCTGCCTCCTGAGTGCTGGGATTAAAGACGTGCGCCACTATGCCTGGCACTTAGTAGGACTTTAAAACTGCTACTGAGAAAAGCATCACTGGTGTTATCTACAGCAGCTTTCCAGCAGCCACGTGCTCAGCGCTGCTCTCTCTGGAGCATCTAGGTATGTGAGGAGGAGAGCCTGCATAAGGACCTCTGAAGTTCCAGCTATACAGCGGGCTTCCTCTTGGCTTAGCTTGTGTGTGTGTGTGTGTGTGTGTGTGTGTGTGTACACATGCACACGCACGTGTACATGTGGTGGGAGTTTGAGGATGTTATTTTGCAGGGTCTACCTGTCCCTGTCTTTGTAAGGTATACAAGTCTTCCTAGACTGTTCACTTTCAGCATTCCCAGGACGGCTGTCAGAAGCTGAAAACTGACGGCAGTTCACTTGATCGGGAGACAGTGGGGGAATGGCGAGGTGTGCTTTGGCGTGTGGACGGTCTCCCGAAGTCACCTCACCACTTCCCATCCGCACAGAAGGGGTTGTCCTGAAGTTCTTCCTTCTCCCCGTCCCTGTGGTGTTTGAGCCACAGCAGAGGGACAGAACCCCAGTCTTTCGGCTCCACAGTGAAGATGCCCTCTCGTGAGGGCACGAGAACCGCAGTGACGGGCCTGCCTGTGGCCTACCCCTGCTCAATGCCGCTAGGACAAGTGCAGGCCCTTCCTTCTGGAAAGGTCTGGCCTGAAAGCGAGGCCCAACCTGTGGCCTTCACACATCTATTCTGGGAGGTGCAGACTTGGAGTTCTGAACATCACTGCTCTCTTTTAGTGCTGTGTTAAAAAAATAAAATGGCATTTTTGTTTTGTTTTGTTGTTGTTTTTCCGAGACAGGGTTTCTCTGTGTAGCTTTGCACTTTTCCTGGAACTCGCTTTGGAGACCAGGCTGGCCTCGAGCTCACAGAGATCCGCCTGGCTCTGCCTCCCGAGTGCTGGGGTTAAAGGCGTGCACCACCACCACCCGGCTAAAATGGCATTTTTAAAGCATATCTTCAAAAGCTAGGTTCAAGTATGATGCACCACACACAGCCTATGGTGTGTGTGTTTAGAAATGTGTCCTTGCTGAGTTTAAGTTCACCCTGTTGGGGAACACAGCCACCGACCCCCATTAGATCCCAAATCTAGCCGAGTCAGACATATTCTTCCCGTTGTCCTGAGCTCTGCCCGGGGAACAGAAATTGTTTCCAGGGATAGTTTATAAGATAGAGAGGAGAGGGGAGCTGTACCCCTAACATTGCCCTTCTGGAACACTGGAGCTCCTGAGAGCATGCAGGGCCTGGTCCATGTGACCAACAGCAGAAGGCAAAAGAGATCCTGAGGTGGCTTAGCCTAGCCCATGTCACAAGCACAGAGGGCAAAGGTCAATATCTGATGGGCCACACCAGGGGCAAGAGGTTTCTTTTTTTTTTTTTCTTTCAGGAGGCATGGAGATCTGAACAGTCCACATGAGGACCAGGCTCAAGTACTCTTCCAGATGCCTCCCACTCCTCAAGTGAGAATGTGGAGCCTCTCACCACCTCACAGCTCACGGGTGGAGCCTCTTAGTGGGCATACTGATGGTATACTGATGAGATATATATCTCCGTATATACATGCCCTCAACAACATTTTTTTTCATACTAGGGATTGAATCTGGGACCTCTACTGCTGAGCAGTGTCCCCAATACTGTTCTTTTGGTGTTGATTTTGTTATTGCTGTTTGGTTTTAGTTTTTGAAACCCAGAACAATTGTTTTGTGACTGGTCATCGAAACCCTCAAGATGAAGCCGATGCTGCAATGGCGGCCCTCTTGGGTTTAGGTGTTGGTCCTTCACGAGTCCACGTCTGAATCTGTGACAGACAGTCTTTGGGTGCCTCAGTCTCCAGTCCCTGTGGTGTTTGGTCTCTTAGCCTTGGCTCTCCAGTTACGCTTTCTCTTCTACTTGGCAGGGGACCCAAGCCTGCCGCAGGTTGCCTTCTGAAAGAGGGGGGCCTCAGAGCACCCGACAATGATTGTGGCTTTTTCCCATGCTTCCCAAAAGATGTTCTTATTCATCTTCCTTCTGTTGTCCAGTCCAGAAGAGAACGCATTCCTGCCGTCTTGTCTTTTTCTCTCTTTCGTTTTATGTTTTATTTAAAGATATGCTCTCATGCCGGGTGGTGGTGGCGCACGCCTTTAATCCCAGCACTCGGGAGGCAGAGCTAGGCGGATCTCTGTGAGTTCGAGGCCAGCCTGGGCTACAGAGTGAGATCCAGGAAAGGCGCAAAGCTACACAGAGAAACCTTGTCTCGAAAAACCAAAAAAAAAAAAAAAAATGCTCTCACTAAATTGCACGGGCTGACTGTAACTCTTTTAGTAGCCCAGGTGAGCCTTGAACTCCTTTCGGCCCCCAGAGTAGCGAGGATTATAGGCGTGTGCCACCAGCCTGGCAATTCACCGCTTGCAATTCACCCAACTGTTACCCTTTGTATTGACCATCTATGGCCATCACGAGGAGGTCATCCCAAACTTACCGGCATGTGACATCATAAATTGATTCCCCCATAGTGATGGAGATCACAAGTACGAACCAGATCAAGAGGGCCAGATCAAGGCAGGATCATGGTTCCTCACTGGGAGCTCTGCGCCCAGCTTTATTCAGCTTTGGTGACACTCAGCTGGCCTGGCCTGTACCCATACCACTCATACCTCTGCCTCCTTCGCTCTTACCATGCAGCTGAAGCTGCCCTGAGCTCTTGCCTCCATCCCCCAAATGCCAGGATGATGGACTTGTACCACTGTACCCATCATGCCACCACCCTTTTTTTGTGTGTATCTGGCTCAGCTCCCTCTGCCTTGCTCCTTCGAGAACACCCAGGATGGCCATTAGGACTTGCCACAGATTATCTTCAAATCAAAGATCCAGCTTAACACTCCTCCTTCCAAATAACGTCACCAGGGTTTGCTCCAGGACCTTGAGGGAGATATCTTAGGGGTCACTTCTCAGTGTGCCCTACCTTTCCTTCTGCAGACTCACTGTGGCATTTTCAGGCTGTGGCAGAAGCTGTGCTTGGAGGTCCTCTACCGAGGAAGGACTTACTGATAAGCCTGGGGGTGTGACTAGTAGCTGGCAAACAGCTAAGACTCCTTTGGGGTCTTTCTTAGCCCCAGGAAGTACTTGGCCGAAGGCCATGCTCTTCTGGGAACACTTGTGTCTAGAGAAAAAATAAACCCAGTTACTTCGTCCCCACAAGGGCCACTCTGAGGGGAGATGCTCACCCAGAGCTTCCCTGCCCCTACCTGCAGCCCGCCACTGGCAGACTGGCAGTCCCTGTGGCCAGACCTGGAGGCACACACCTATAATCCTAGCACTCAGGAGGCTGAGAAAATACTGCCGAATGTTTAGGCTAGGGTAGCCTGGGCTACATAGCAAGATTCTGTCTCAAACAAATAACAACAATAATAGCAAACCGAAGGGGGGTGGAAATCTAGTCGGCCGTGGTAGTGAAGACCTGTAATTCAAGTGCTTGGGAGGTAGAGGGAAGCCCAGGACTCCAAGAACCAGCCTCAGAGCCATTGCTGTTGGCACATATCCTTAATTCCTATTCTTTTTTTTTTTTTTTTTTTTTGGTTTTTTGAGACAGGGTTTCTCTGTGTAGCTTTGCGACTTTCCTGGAACTCACTTGGTAGCCCAGGCTGGCCTCGAACTCACAGAGATCCACCTGGCTCTGCCTCCCGAGTGCTGGGATCAAAGGCGTGCGCCACCACCGCCCGGCCTTAATTCCTATTCTTAAGAGGCAGAGGTAGGTGGATCTGTACATAGTGAGACCTTGTCTCAAAAAAAAAAAAAATCACCCTCAGAGGCTGGAGAGATGGCTTAGAGGTTAAGAACACTGGCAGCTCTCCCAGAGGACCCAGGTTTGGTTCCCAGCACCCACAAACAGCTCATAACAGCCTGTAACTCCATGTCCAGTGGATCAGGCGCCCTCTCTGGCTTCTGAGGGCACTGCATGCACTCAGTGCACAGGCATACATGTAGGCAAGCACCCAAACACCTTACACAGAAAATTTAAAAATAATTTAAAACAAAATCATCCCCAGATAGGTAAGGTTTGAGACTAGGCCAGGTGAACTACTCAAGACCCTGTTTCAAAAAGCAAAATAGCAAAAAATCGCCTGGCAGAGGTGGTGCACTGTATTTAGTTAAGATGTAGTCACACCACATTAGATAGGCCCTAAATCCAAAGCCTGGGCTCCTTGTGGGAGGATGAGACACAGAGGCACACAGAAAGTCTACCACACACGATAAGAATGACAGAGACTGACATTGTTCAAGGCCAGGAGCAAGGCCCACTGGCCACTGCCAGAGACAGGGAGGCACAGAAAAATTGTCACCCAGGAACCTGCCTGGATTTCAGCGTTCAGATTTGTGATAATCTGTCACAGCACCTGTAAAACAAACCATACACCCAATTTCTTATAAGGTTGGACGTCTCACTTAAGTGCTTATTGGCCATTTGGCCTTCATGTTCATAGAAGTGATCCTTTTTGAATGTAGAAAATTCTCACTGGATCCACAGGGGTAGGGGGAGGAAACCCATTTACAGATTGTTAGATCTTTTGGACAAGTGATAGTCTTCCAGGGACCTGCTGCCCTCTAGGTGGGACCAACTGTCCACAGGATTCAGTTTCAGGCCAATTGTGGGCCTGAGGGCTCCTCTTCATGATCCATCTTTGTCAACTTCTCCAACCTCACTTCTCTCCACTCTGTGTGTGGACGATTGTGCTCCTCTGGGTGAGAGTTCAGTTATCTACTCCCCTTGGGCTCTGAGCATGCGCGCTAATTGGTTCATAGGGGGTTATTTAAGCACTTTTGATAGATGAGCACAGTCTTGGTCTCCAGGGAGGTTTCATGGGATGCAGAATGTGGCAGGCCCATCACACCACACACGGGATTTTTTCCAACACTACAACTGTGTCATTGAGTTAAGGGCCCCAGCACTGGGCCTGCGTGGGAATGAAGGCTGATAAAGGGTGATTTAGTCATGGACTTAGTTTTCTTTCTCTTGGTCGATTGGATTCACTCCCCTGTCTCAGCGAAGGTGCAGAAATAAACACAGTGGTGTACCTGAGAGATGGCACAGAGGGCCAAGTTCATGAGGCCACCTAAGGATAAAAGTGAGGGGATGGAGGGCATGGCCAACCAAGAAGGGTACAGTCAGTAGCGCCGAGGATGACTCAAATGACAGTCTGTGTGGCCTTTGAACCTATAGACCTTCACGGACCTATGCTTAACCTGGGAAGCCAGCCAGCCCTAATTTCTTCCCAATGTCCACTTACCTGACTCCCAAGGGGCTCAAGAGGGAGTTGGCTTCATATCCTGACCTGCAAAGGTGGGGGGGGGCTGGAGATCTTGAAGTCCTTTCCCCTAGAACATGAATCACAACCATACCATCATTAATACTTCCCTGTGGACAGCACACCGTTCATCCTTCCTTTTAGTATAAGCCACTGTCACTGCATGGCGGGTACCTGCCAGGTGCCCGGTTACAGAGATGAGCAAGTCTGTAAACCCTCCCACAGGGTGCTCACAAATCAGTTGAGGGATAAACTGAAAACAGGAACAACACAGAGATACACCCAAAACAGCAAAATGTCCAGTCGGGGCTTCCAAGGAGATTCTCTGTGGGAGCTCACAAAGGTTTTCTACTGAGATCTGAGCTTGCTTTGCACAGCAGGGCTGCATTAGGGGATGGCTGGACCACGTGCATGGTCACCAGGTGTCTGGGATGGTCTACACTTGGCTGTGCTGGGGGAGGTCTTTTGCCTCGCCCCTTGGCATTCCTTTAAAAAGCCCTTTAGTGGAGACAGAAGGGGCCAATGGATTAGGATCCAAGCCCTCCCGAGCTATCCTGTGTTTCTATCAGTTTCTCTCTATATATACTTCTATCTACAAATTTCGCACTTCTCCCTCCTCAAGAGTACCCTGGGGGAAAAAGAGGGAACAGCTCTCTCTCTCTCTCTCTCTCTCTCTCTCTCTCTCTCTCTCTCTCTCTCTCTCTCCCCCTCTCCCCCTCAGATGCGCGTGCGTGCACACACACACACACACACACACACACACACACACACCCCAATGTTCAGATCATAAAGTAATCCACATAGGATGCATATAAAGGTCATTTGGACGTCAAAGGTAATGCCTCGTTTTATGAGTATTTCAAGATAAGCCATGGGCGCTGGTCCAAAACTGGGTGTGGTTAAGAAAGGACTTTGTAAAGGAGAAGGGACTTCAGGAGTGAGAGAGCACCGAGTCTAACCTAACAACTAGGGAGAAAGTGGAAATCAGTCTGAAGACCGCTGAAGGATGGATAGGGGCCGGTGGTGGCTGAGCCAGTGGGGCAGGCAGGGGTAGGCACAGGTGTCACACAGAGAACCGGAATGGAAGCTGAGCAGCCTGACATATGACGGGGGTTTGAGTCACAACCCCACCAGCACCATTTGTATTGATGTTGGTTAGGTAACAATCTAAACTTCGGATCCCTTGCCTTCAACTTGGCTAATAATAGCATCCACACCATGGGTTGTTACAAGGATCAAATTAGAGATAGCTTGTAAAACAGCAGATCTACCCTGGCAGGTGGTTATCACTTAATAATCAAGCTAACAATAACGGAGGGCAGGGCAGCCCGCATGCGTGGCACTTGCACTGTGGGGCTCTGGGCTTCCCTGGGGTGAAGCCTGCCCAGCAATGGCTCTGTCGCCTTTTTCATCTCCAGGCATGTACCCCTCCCCCTCTAAATCAGTGAGACTCCCGTGTCCTCTCTTTGCTGAGATCCCAACAACCAAAGTCCCCTGAAGTCGGCAGAGTTAATGACTTGGATAACCTGGTCACTGAGTCTGCCCGGAGACCTCAAGAGCCTTGTGAGCTTGAAAAAGTGCAGAATGCCGCCAAAACGCCACCTGCCTATGTTCTCTGGGCTAGTTTCCCCCAGGGTCAGTAGCTGAGCACAACCATCCTCAAACACCCCGTGTTCCACCTGAGTCATCCCGGAAGCTGTAGGTGAGGGGGAAGGACTGGTGGTCTCTGTTTCACCGACTCACCAGGGCTGGGTCTACCAGACTGGCCTTGCCCTGCTGTGCCCTGCCTGTTGGTTCAAGGAGGAGAGATACACTTGGAGGGTGTGGCGGTGCCAGGCTTCTTGGGGATGTCCCAGGGAACTTGCAGCACATGGTTTGAACCCAGTAAGTGTTTGTTTAATCATAGGGGAGTTCTAGCAATGCCTGAGTCAGGACTCTGAGATAGCAGCCAAGTTCCTGTGAGAGCCCTGAAGAGGCCCTTAGTTCTCCCCTGTGGACTGTTTCCAAGGACGCCTGTTGATTTATTCTGTAGTAATAATGATTGTATATGATATTTTATTTATGTATAGTTCACGAAGTATGAGCTTACATATCTATACTATGTTGTCAACTATAAAAAGTTCTGAACATTTCAAAAATATTTTTATTATTTTTATTTTAGGTATATGAATGTTTTGCCTGTGTGAATGTCTGTGTACCATGTGTGTGTCTGATGGAAGCCAGAAGAGGGTGTGAGACTCCCCGAAACTGGAGTTACAGGTGGTTGTGAGTGGCTGCGTGGGTCCTGGGTATTGAACTCAGGTCCTCTGGAAGAGCAGCCAGTGCTCTTAACTGCTGAGCATCTCTCCAGCCCCTTAATTTTTCTTTTTCTTTTTCTCCTTTTCTTCTCTGTCTCTCTGTCTCTCTCTGTGTCTCTCTGTCTCTCTGTCTCTCTGTCTCTCTCTCTCTCTCTCTCTCTCTCTGTCTCTCTCTGTCTCTCTCTCGACTGGATCTGTATATCCCAGGATGGCCTCAAAAATCACTGTGTAATCCAGGATGACCTTGAACATCTGAGCCTCCTGCCTCTACCTCCCAAGTGCTGGGATTACAGATACGTGCCACCATTTCTGGTCCTATGTGGTGCTGGGGATAGAACCCAGGAGTTCATGCGTCCCAGGCAAACACTCTACCAACTAAGCTCTGCCCTGAGTTCTGCACCCTTAGTATGTTTATTTATTTAAGCCTCTAAACAAATACCCTGAGATAGGCTAAGTGTTATCTCTACGTGGCGAGAACTGTGGCTATTGGAGAAGTGTGGAAACTGTCCAAAATCTCACAGGGCCAGAATCTAGGTCTACCCAGTCCTGTATCGTATCAGGCAGTTCAGTCCAGAATCTACTAAGCCCTGGGTGTCATGTTGCGTTGGGGTGAGTGAAGAAGGAAGACAGCATTAGGAAACCGTACCCAGATCTGCGAGGTCCCTGGGCCCGTCATCTCCCCCTCTCTCTTCACTCCACCCACTTCTTGTCCGGATCTGAAGCACTCCCTGGAATGAAGCTGCCACTGAACCTTGATGATGACGACTTTATTATGACTTTCCAGGCTGTCTTTCTGTCCAGCCTGGTGACTGTCTGCAGTCTAATCACAGACCCAAGTGTCTTCTGCACACTTTCCACTTGATGGTTTCCTAGCAGTGCCAACTTCACAAGTTCAAAGCCCCTCTTCTCCAGCACATGCTCAGCCTGCTGCATCGCTGTCTCAGGTGGCGGAATTCCCACTCAACACTTGAGTGTCATCTTGTTTTGTTTGTTTTTTGAGACAGGGTTTCTCTGTGTAGCCCTGGCTGTCCTGGATCTCGCTCTGTAGACCAGGCTGGTCCTGAACTCACAGAGATTCACCTGCCTCTGCCTCCCAAGTGCTGAGATTAAAGGTGTGTGCCACCCCCCCACTCCCCCCCACCCCCGGCTTGAGCGTCATTTTTGATGTCTGCGTCCTCACGCACTCAGCCAATCTATTGCCAAGTCCTGTCTATTTTCTTCTTAAACATCTTTCAGATTCTGCCCATCTCCTCCCCACACCTTCTGCCCTAGGTCAGGCTCCAACCACTGCATTTCAGCCTCCTTCTAGTTGCCCGGTCTCCAGTCTTATCTCCGTAAACCCATCCTTATAACTAATATGTGCGTGTCCTTCCTTGGTTCCTCTTTGTCTGCAGGGGTGAAGTCCAAGTTTCTTATTTGATATGACCCTTACATTTTACAACCTCCTCCCAGGTCATTCCCTGCTTAAACCATTTACTGCATAGTGTGGGCCTAAGATCAGCCATAGGTAGGAGACCTGTATAGTGTCCTCTTGAAATCGGACATAATTTTTTTTAAATAAACTTTATTTTATGTGCATTGGTGTGAGGGTGTCAGATGCCCTAGAACTGGAGTTACAGACAGCTGTGAGCTGCCATGTAGGTGCTGGGAATTGAATCCAGGTCCTCTGGAAGAGCAGCCAGTGCTCTTAACCGCGGAACCATCTCTCCAGCTTATAACTTTTAAACAAGGAATCTCGAATTCCACTTCGTATTGTACCACGCATATGCTGCCAGTCTTCCCTGCCTGTCTTTTTCCTGAACTCCTCTTGCAGTTTGTGGCCTGTACAGTTTTTGTTCCGTCCCTTCCACCCTTTCCGCACATCGTCCTTCCTTCTGCAGCTTTTACTCTAATACTCAACGCAAATGTTGCTTCCTCTCCCTAATACTCAATGCAAATGTTGCTTCCTCTCCCGTCCCTAATCTCCCAACAAGAATCGGGTACTTGAAACCCATGTCTATCACATAAACAACATGGGAGGACAAAGTGTGACAAGAACCTACGATAGGTGGTAAAGGGAGGAAAAGTGGGAAGAAAGGAATTCCAACTACTTTCAAAAACGCCATCTGGACGGCGCTAGGACCCTGTCCGCGGACGTGTTCGTTCTCCAGCAGGGGGCTCTGCGCTCCGCCCGGGAGAAAGTCGCTTACGCCGGCTCTTGGGCGCCCCCTACCGCCACCGCGCAAGCGCTACAGCCCTTCCCGAAGCTCACGGGGACCGAGCCCGCCTCTCGTCTCCCATTGGCTATCCGCTATTCTTCCGCCCCCCGATACTCAGCCATTCAGAACTTCATGGTGGGCGGGGTTTTCAGAGGGGGCGGGGCGTGAGCTCGGATTGGCTCCGCGGAAGACGACGACGTGGCTGAAGGAGGCCGGTTTGTTTCTGAACTGAGGCTCAGGCACACCGGCTCGGGATTGGTGCTGGGCCGGGCCGGGGTCTTGGCCGGAAGCGGAAGTGGAGAAAGGATGCAGGTGTGGGGGGACCAGGGCTGGAGGAACTGGGGTCTACTCTGGGACCCCTGTCCGGCCTCCTCAACTCCTCCTGTCCTCAGCCGGGCGCTCTGGCCCCGCAGGGTGGCGGTTGGGTTCGTGAAATGAGCGCGCGAGGCACGGCGCCTTCCCGCGCTCACGCCCCCCTCCCTGTCGTGTTTCCCACCAGGACCACCAGCACGTGCCCATCGACATCCAGACCAGCAAGCTGCTCGGTAGGAGAGGCGCCCCCGCGCGCTCGGCTGTCGGGGGAGGCCTGCTAGTTGCCCACTGCCACCAGCAGCCAGGAGCTGTGCAAGGCCGGCGTGAGGTGCCTTACGCTGGCCTGACCTGTTTGAAGGAAGCATATGGAAAGTCTGTACTGGCCCCTTGTTTTCTCTGTCTAACATTTATCACGTAGTATCAAATCCTGGCGCACAGGACAGGTGGCTAGCGTTAAAGATGGGCAGCTACCAAATGGCCTGTCCATTTGGACCTAAGTCTCTTTGGTTCTGGCTGTATGCTTTTTGCATTATTTTGGGGTGGGGAAACCCCTCCCACTTATTTAAAAAGTTTCAACCTCCCTTTGAATTTATGGAGAAGAGAGACCTAAGACTCAGGTACAGACCTTTTTATGCCAAGCATGGTGGCTCATGCTGGTAACCATGACGCTTGGGTAGCTGAGGCAGGAGGATTGCTGGCAGTTCTAGCCAGGGCAGCCTGGTTTACATAGCAAGTACCGGGCTAGCCAGGAACACTTAGCAATATCAATACCCTGCCTAAAAAACAAAAGCCTTTAGTCCCAGCACTCGGGAGGCAGAGGCCAGCCTGGTCTACATGGCAAACTCCAGGACAGCCAGGACTACATGGAAAGACCCTGAAGACAGACAAGACCTTTTAGTGGCCAGGCCATCTCTGTACCTTGTCCATGTCCCTCATTCTATCACCTCTGGACATGTGCGCAGCTCCTGGCACTTTAAATGTTCACCGTATTTCTCAGTCCAATGTCAGTCATGTCCCTAAGACAGTGTTTGATGGCTTCAGCCCCTTGTAGGAGTTCTGACACCTGCAGTTTGTCTTTCTGACAATTGAAGAGGAACACAGTGGAGACAGAATTTCTGACACTGTTGAAGCTTGAGAGACTTGACCAGTGGACAGATCTGTCAACAAGGCCACCTTTCTCAATTTACCACTATGAGGGGGCATTCGGTCCTTTGATGGGCACTGGTCACTTAGCCCCCTAAAGTGCTGGGGTTATGGGCACAGGCCACGATGTATTCTCAGTGTGTGAACACCCGATGTACCCACCCTGGGGTGAGAGCCTGTCCTCTAGTCATGAGAAGAACAGTGGAACGCCATTCACTGAGCGTTTGATCCATACCAGGTGCCATGTTATGCTTAAAATGAAATCACTAGGGTTTATTGAGTCACTGCTATGCACAAGGCACAGTGTTCAGCACATCATCTTATGTGTGAGGAAACTGAGGCACAGAGAGAAAGAAACTTGACTGAGGAACTTGACAATTCGAACCAGCAAGATGACTCGGTAGGTTAATGTAAATGTTCTTGCTGCCAAACCCGAGGACCTGAGTTCAATATCAGGACCCACATGATGGAAGGAGAGAATTGACTCCTGGAAGTTGTTCTCTGACCTCTACTTATGAGCTGTGGCTCATGTGTGCACACACACACACATGTACAGTGTATAAATAAACAAATATAATTAATTTTTTTTTCAAGACAGGGTTTCTCTGTGTAGCTTTGGAACCTGTCCTAGATCTCACTCTATAGACAGGCTGGCCTTGAACTCACAGAGATCCACCTGGCTCTGCCTCCCGAGTGCTGGGATTAAAGGTGTTTTTCACCACCACCTGGCTATATAATTAAATTTTTAATAAAACTGTTTTAAGGGCTGGAGAGATGGCTCAGAGGTTAAGTGCATTGGCTGCTCTTCCAGAGGTCCTGAGTTCAACTCCCAGCACCCACATGGTGGCTCACAACCATCTGTAATGAGATCTGTGCCCTCTTCTGGCCTGCAGGCATACTTGCAGACAGAACATTGTATACATAACAAATAAATGAATCTTTAAAAAATAATTTAAATAAACTTGATAATTAGACCCCAGGACCATCTAACTGAAACCTTAGTTCTCTCCTTAGGAAATGAGCATGGCTCTTAGGCCTCCAAACCAGGTCATTATCACTGGTGTTCGGGTGGTAGAGTGGTACTCAGTGTTGAGAACAGACCAGTGACTAGGCCAGGCAGTGGTAGAGCACGCCTTTAATCACAGAACTGGAGAGGCAGAGGCAGGCTCTCCGTAAGGTCAAGGCCAGCCTGGGCTACAGAGTGAGTTCCAGGACAGCCAGGGCTCCATAGAGAGACCCTGTCTCAAAAGAAAAAAAAAAAAAAAGAACAGATCATCAGCTAACATGATCCAGTCCTTGGGGCACCGTAGGTGTTAGGGGCTTTGCAGTTGTTCATTCATCCGGGACTTGGCATAACCACCTTGTGTTTTCCATTGTCGTGGTTAATCCCAGCCCCGAGGAAATGGAAGTTGAGCAGCAGCCTCTGTCAACAAGAAAGATATAATTACCCACAGAAGCAAAATATTATGGAGACTTTAGACTGGTCAAAAGTGGCACTTTCATGTCAGGACCAATTTAAAGTTTGTCTTTATCCCTGTGTTGAGGCAGCTGCCCTGTAAAACGTATTCTGGGGATAAAGTCGGGGCGCCAGAGCTTGTTTAGCCCAAGCACCTCTCTGAGTCTGTCCGCCTTTTCATCTTCCCATTTCTCCCTCTGATACCTTAGCCAGTACCAAAACAGCTGCCGTTCGGTATCCAGTATATGATGCTTGAACTGGTGAATTCCTGATGCGGGGGTTCGAGCTGTGGCGGGCTGTGACGACTGACTGATTCTCACGCAGATTGGCTGGTGGACAGAAGACATTGTAACCTAAAATGGCAAAGCCTGGTGCTGACCATCCGGGAGAAGATCAACACTGCCATCCAGGACATGCCAGAGAGCCAAGAGATTGCCCAGCTGCTCTCTGGATCCTGTGAGTGACTTGGAGCCATGTCTCTGGCGCCCCCCTCCTTCCTGGAGTCCTGTGTGTCCACCAAAGTCATTCCCTTGTTGAACCACCAGGGCTGACCCCCGGGAGAGAGGTTTTTTTCTGGCTTGTAGATGCTGGTTCCTTTCATGCCAAAGTAACTGGCAGTGGAGTACGTGGGTCAGGCTCCTGCCGTAGTCAGAGGAAGAGGAAGGAAGGAAGAACGGTAGAATTCTGAAAGTCCCCGTTCTTGCTTTCTAGACATTCATTACTTCCACTGCCTCAGAATAGTGGACCTTCTTAAAGGTACTGAGGCTTCCACCAAAAACATTTTTGGCCGGTACTCTTCACAGCGGATGAAGGTAAGTGTGGTCAAGGACTGGCAATGTGCAATTGAGGACATCCAGTCCACAGCCTCCTAGTCTCACGGATGAACAAGTTGAAATGTCCTCATAGTATATTTCCTGGTCTTTCTTTGTCCCTATAATTTATACCAAAGTAGACCTGTCCCCTGGCCTTACATGTCACAGTCCCAGAGTCACGTGGGTGGGTCCAGCCAACACTAAAGCTAGAGGAAACTGAGGAGTTTGCGTTTGGTGTGAAGCCTGGGGCAGCCTGCTCCGCAGGGAGGGCCTGTGAGGGAGCTGCTGAGTGCTTCTCTCTCATTCCCTCTCCTCCTCAGGATTGGCAGGAGATCATAGGCCTGTATGAGAAGGACAACACCTACTTAGGTAAAGTGACCCTAACGTGGCCCTAGCATCCGTGGGGAAGCCCACTCCTGGGATTCTGAAACACCAAGCTTAGGGGGCACACAGAAGGAAATGGGGTGCAGTACAGATGTTGCCTGATTGTAGGTGTGAGAAACGGTTCCTCAGGTGCCAGGGGAGAAGGGTGATGAGGCAGGAAGTGGACATTGGTGTGTGTGCTCAACTGAGCAGGTGTGTGATGTGTCTGTCTCCCTTGGAGGGGGGGTAGCATGTACTGCCCCTGCTCTCTCTGCTAACTGTTGTACAGTTGGCAAAAGAGGTGTGGGTCATCCTGGAGGCCACATTGGGAGACAGAGAGAACAGCTAATGGGCTGATTGTAGGTTGGACTGTGAATCTGAATAGTAAATAACTGTAATAATTTATAGATACCACGCACTCAAGTGCAAGTGTCCTGGTTGGTATTTTATATGGTCTGCATGATAAACACCATGATCCCTGTTTAGAAGCTGAGGATTGAAGAGGAGAGGGCACACAACTTGTCTCAGGTCCCAGAGCTAGGCATGGAGAAGTTGAGAAGCCAAGCTCCCTCTTCCCCACCATGCTATGGTGTCTGTGTGCACCTTAGGGCAAGGCTGTCCTACAGTAAATTTCCTGGGCCCTCCTCAGTGGAACTTTGTAGCCTCCTGGTTCGGAATGTCACCTATGAGATCCCTTCACTGAAGAAGCAGATTGCCAAGTGCCAGCAGCTGCAGCAGGAGTACAGCCGCAAGGAGGAAGAGGGCCAGGCTGGGGCTGCTGAGAAGCGTGAGCAGTTCTACCAGTCATGCCGACAGTACGGCATCACGGTGAGTGGGCGCCATCCCAGTGGGGGAGTCTCTGGGCCCCGCTGTCTTCCAGGGCCCAGCTCCTCCGCAGCGGGCAGGCTAGGCTTCCTTCTCAGCTGGGTTGTGCCTGTCCTGGTCAGTGTTTCACCTTCCTGCGGTCTTTGGATCTTTTTTTTTTTTTTCGAGACAGGGTTTCTCTGTAGCTTTGGAGCCTGTCCTGGATCTTGCTCTGTAGACCAGGCTGGCCTCGAACTCACAGAGATCTGCCTGCCTCCGTCTCCGGAGTGCTGGGATTAAAGGCGTGCGCCACCACTGCCCAGCTTTGGATGTTTTCTTTGACTTGATGATTTCCACCTCACACCGTGTGTGACCTAATTCTTCCCTTCTTTCAACTCTAGGGAGACAATGTCCGAAGAGAGCTCCTGGCCCTGGTGAAGGAGCTGCCGAGCCAGCTGGCTGAGATAGGAGCAGGAGCTCAGTCCCTGGGGGAGGCCATCGACCTGTACCAGGCCTGTGTGGAGTTTGTGTGTGATAGGTAAGGAGGACTTCACTGCCCCTGAGTGAGGGGGTGCTTTCCCTGGTCCCTCTGGCCCTTCCCCATTGTATTGTCCCCACATAACATGTCAGCTGTGTTTCATACACTTGGAGCGAGGAGGATGTGCCCTCGGACCGTGGGTGCAGGCTGGAGCCTGTGCCAGCTTCCCAGGCGGTCATGGGAGGGCTCAGTTAGCATGCTCTCTTGAAGCCCCCCAGAGCAGGTGCTGCCCATGCTGCGCTACATGAAGAAGAAGGGAAACACCACAGTGTATGAATGGAGGACAGGCACAGAGCCCTCTGTTGTGGAGCGGCTGCAGCTGGAGGAACCTCCTGAGCAGGTGCAAGAAGATGAGGTAAGACAGGCCCCGGGAGCTGCTGAGGGGGGCTGCTTCCCATGCACACAAAGCTCAAGCCCTGAGCTGAGTCACCACAGTGAAGAATGAGGGCAGCCGTGTGAGTATGATTAGGTAGGAGGACCCACAGACCTCTTACTTTCCTGGCCTTCTTGAGACTAGAGTACAGACAGGTGCCAGGAGCCTCATTCACTGGCTCATGTTGACCTGGGGGGTCTTCTTTGAGACAGCCCTTTCTTGTGGGAGCTGGAGCTCTTTGCAGTTGGCTGGAGGACTTTCTGCACGGCACTGAGACCTCCAGAAAGGCAGACTCTGTTCCCTGTCTTCACGACCTCGTTCACACTGACATTGTGTTTGCTTTTAGATTGACTGGGGCGACTTCGGAGTGGAGGCCGTTTCCGATTCTGGCATCTCTGCCGAGGCCCCTGGAATAGACTGGGGCATCTCCCTGGAATCAGAGTCAAAGGTTAGGTCTGTCCCTCTGAGTGGTCCTGCTTCAGCCCTGGAAAAGAGCTGTGTATGTGACGGCTCATAGTTCTAACTAAGGCCAGGTGCCTCCTGAGGGAGGCAGAGTCACAAAAGTGGGTCACCTGTTTAGAACTCTTTTCTCCTGGGATTTGGGGTGTGTGAATACTAACAGCCGATAACCTCACCAAGCAGGAAGGAGGGTGGCATCATCAAAGCCCACATCACCACCCTTGCCCCTGCACAGGCCTGTAGCCCTAGCTCCGTGGGGGTTGCAGTCACTGGACTTCTCAGGGCCTTTGGTCTGTTCTGGCTCCCTGGGCTAGGGAGCCAGTTCCGATGTTGCTGAGTCTTTGCTGTCCATCCAGGATGCCGGGGGTGACAAGATAGACTGGGGTGTTGATGCTGCTGCTGCTGCTGCTGCTGCGGAGATCACCGTGCTGGAGACCGGAACGGAGGGTGAGTGCCCTGTCCCCTGCAGCCCTCGAGTGGAGAAGCAGGAGTTCAAGGCCTGGGCCGTGCGAGATCCTGTCTCATAAAAATAAGAACCAGTCTTGACGAGGATGTGAATGGAAATGGATAGAGAGGGCTAGCTAAGTATAACGTTTAGAAACTGAGCGCCCTTCTTTGGTTGGGATTTGTTTTGTCTTGTTTTTGGGTTTTTGAGACAGAGTATCACTGTGTAGCCCTGGCTGGCCTGGAACTCTCTGTGTAGACCAGGCTGGCCTCAAACTCATAGAGATCCGCCTGCTTCTGCCTCCCCAGTGCTGAGATTAAAGGTGTGCGCCACCGTGTCCCACCCACCAACTCTGATCTGTTCTAGAGACTGAATATGGGCCGGTCATTTTGGTAAACTGTTTAGGGGTTGTTGGCCTCTGGGTCTGACCTGCCTGACTCCTACCCCCTCCCAAGTCTGCAGAGAGACTGTAGCAGCCACTTATGTCACTAGAGGGCAGTACAGGATGACACTTTACCTCCTCCTGCCACCAGCTGCCTCTGGGTCTGCCTGGAGTTTGCAGGCAGACCTGCGGAGGACTGGGAGGACTGGGAGGACTGGGAGGACCGAGACGTGTGGAAAAGGGTAGTGTTCCCCCTGAGTGAGGCCGAGAAGTCTCACAGGTGAGGTGAGCCTGTGTCCATAGTAATCCCTGGGCTTCTCAAACTCGAGAGTCTTCCTTCCCTAGTCCTCAGATCCATCCTCACATCCCTGTCTCTCTTTCTCATAGCTCCAGAGGGCGTTGCTAGGGGCTCAGACGCTCTGACTCTTCTTGAATATCCTGAGACCCGGAATCAGTTCATTGATGAGCTGATGGAGGTACTGTCTTCTGGAAGGCGTCGGGGGTGACCAGGTTCTGACACAGTTGACATTACCTCTAATCTCTTCCTGCTACGTGAAGAGTACTGACAAATGTCCACCTCCTAGAGCAGAGCCTCACAAGTTAGGAACCCACCACCACCACCACCCTCGCATTTACGATACATCTCCAAAGTACTGGCTCTTCTTGGGCAATAGAGATGGAGCAGTGAAGAAGACTTTCAGAGCTCTTCCTCTGGGGTGCTTAGGTTGCAGCAGGAAGAGCAGATAAGGAGCGAGATGAGTGTGCCCTGCATCAGACGGTACTGGGTGCCTCAGATCACCGGGAAGCAAGGAGGCTCAGTTGGTCGAGTGTCTGCCTAGCATTCAGGAAGCTCTGGGTTCAGTTCTCAGCACCGCACAAACCGGGTGTAGTGGTTACTCCCACAGTGCAGCTGCAGTCCAGCACTTGGGAGGTAGAGACAGGAGGATTGGAACTTCAGGGTCATCCTTAGCTCCATGGCAAGCCTCCTGGAAATTCTGTGCCTATCTGGTTTCCTCTCCTTTCTTCTTCTGTAGCCGCATGGGGAGTGGGGGACAAACGATACTCAGTTTTCATAACATAGTAGGATAGGTTTTCTCCCCTTTAGAATTCGTCCTTATTTATTTGTGTGTGCATACATACACATCCATAATACAGCACAGGTAGAGGTCCATGGACAACTGTGACATCTCACCTTTCACCATGCGGGTTCTGAGGATCAAACCCAGGTTATCCGGCTTGGTGTCGGGCCAGCTACCTAGCCCAAGGTTAACTCACTCGTAGAGACTGCATGTTAGAGATATGGCTGCTGCTCATATTCTTTCTGGACTTTTCCCTATCCAGGGTTTCTCAAGCATGATTCCCACTCTCACCCTTATTCCTCCCATGGAGAGAAAATTGGTACCTGCCCTGGGAGTCTCACTTGTGTGACCAGAGGCTGGGGCAGAAGGATGGAGAAGCGAGGGCTAAGCAGACACAGGTCACCATGGGGGCTAGAGTAACGGTAGGGGCTGCTACCTTCTCCCATGCTGTGGACGAGGGGTTTCTGGTAGTAGGGTGTGCAGAGGGGACAGCCTGTCTCCTCAGAGTCTGGCTCTCCCTGTTGGAGGGCTCAGCTTCTGAGTCCTCTTGGTGTGAACCAATTCCTTTCCCTCCTCAGCTCGAGATCTTCTTGTCCCAGAGAGCAGTGGAGATGAGCGAGGAGGCCGATATCCTGTCCGTGAGCCAGTTCCAGCTGGCTCCTGCCATCCTTCAGGGTCAGACCAAAGAGAAGATGCTCAGCCTGGTGTCCACACTGCAGGATCTGATTGGCCGGCTCACCAGTCTCCGAATGCAGCACTTGTTTATGATTCTGGCCTCGCCAAGGTTGGCTCTGCTGATTCTGTGTTTCTCCATGTTGTCTTCTTCCTCTTCCATGACTCCCTCTTCCTGTGGACATGGCTTTCTCCTGGGAATAGGGCTTCTCTTTGGGGCAGGAGAGGGTCTATTAATGTCTACAGACAGAATCTGCTTCCCAAGTAGGGAGGAATCTGGAATGGTTTCTATTCCTTACCAGAAAAAGGACTGAAGGATGGGAGGGGAGGGGAGGGGAGGCCAGGCCGGGAACTGGTTTCCTGAGCCTCCCCCGGGCCAGCAGTTCAATGGCAGACAGCCTCACAGGGTGCCCTGCACAGGTATGTGGACCGAGTGACGGAGTTCCTTCAGCAGACGCTGAAGCAGTCCCAGCTGTTGTCTTTGAAGAAAGAGCTCATGGTGGAGAAGCAGCAGGAGGCCCTTCAGGAGCAGGCAGCTCTGGAACCCAAGCTGGACCTGCTGCTGGAGAAGACCAGAGAGCTGCAGAAGCTGGTGAGACTCACCAGGAGCCTGCCTCGCCCCGGGGCGGGGGATGCCCCAGCTTCCACAGACCAAGGCCATGCTCCTGCCTGTCTGCTCCCTGCCCACTCTGCTCTCTGTCTCTCAGATTGAAGCTGACATCTCTAAGAGGTACAGTGGCCGTCCGGTGAACCTGATGGGAACCTCTCTGTGACACGCTCCCAGCTTCCTGTGGAGGCGGGACAGCCCAGGCTGGTGTTACCAGGCCTCGCCAGCAAGAAGCCAGGCACACCCGGGGACTGAGCGTGAAGTGTCACCTAAATGGTGACGCTGGCATTCACTGTGATCTCTGCAAGTTGTCTTGAGTGGTTCTCTGGCCTGTGGCTCTGTGGCCTATCAGCCTGAAGCCACAGCTTTTCCTTCTAGTTATCAAGCAAGGTTAATAAAAAAGGAAAAGACTTCGTTGCTGGTGGTCCCTTACCCCTCATCCCTGGGCCTGCTCTCTGCTGAAGCTGGGCACATGTTTTCCTGGATTCTCAATCCAGTAGGCCTTCAGCAGCTGTAGAGCCCCGGGTTAGAGACCTCTCCTTGCTTCCTGTGGTAGCTCCCCATAAGTATTGACAAATGGTTCGGCAAGGGGCTTTGGGGTGGCCAGTGCAGCCTTGCCCCTGCTGTAACCAGGCCCATGCTGCCCCCACCCCAGCCAGCAGCCCAAGGAGAGCAGTCAGTCAGCCCTGTGGGAAGCAGCAAAGTTGTATTTTCCTCTTAATCACAGCTTACCTTCTAGGCAGAGGGGATATGTGGTTTGGGGAGGCAGGTCTGATAAACAAGGTGGAGACAGACAGGAGTTGTCACCTTTCCTAGCTGCCTGTCCACTTCCTGCCCACAACCGCCTGCTCTGGGATTGGGTAGAGTCCACCCCAGGATAGCAGCCGTCTCCCGAGCCACCTCCCCATCCCTGTTTCCCAGGAAGGATAGGGCTGGGGGTGGCCGGCAATTCGATTTTAATTTCATAGCAGAGCAGTTGATTCATGGCTCTTTGTTGCTGCCGTTGACTCCCCTAATGACTTTCCATCAAAATGAAAAGTGGAGTGACACCCCTCATTATTCCTGCTGCTTGTTATCTCAGTTCTGGGGAGGGCCGCCCCCTCCCTGCTGCCTTTCAGCCGTCCAGGACAGTGAGTGATGGCCCCTATTAATCACCGACCCCGCGGACTCCGGCGGACACACGCTATCCAAAGGAGAGAGAGATAAGGCCGCATGAACTGCTCGGAGACGCTCCTATCGATTACTGTCAACCACCACTTCCCCCCAATCTTTGCCTAGTCACCTCCTTTTGGAGGAATTGAGAAAGGGAAGAGTCTGGTGTCAGGAAGCTGTCCTAAGAAGGCAAGGACCTAGAGAAGTGTGAGTAGGCTGCGTTCTGTCTGCAGTTACCCTGGAGGCCCAAGTCCTGGGGCCTGGCTGCTCCTCTTGGTTCCCATCCAGAAGTCTGAGCACATACCTGCCACCTCCCACCCCAACTGGTCATCTGCTCCAAGGGCTGTCTGGCTAGTCTAGTGCAGCAGCCATCAGCTCACTGAGGCATGCCAGCCCTGCCCGGTCTAATGGCCCTGCCTAGTCACCAGCTGTTACAGACGCCGCTGCTTACAAGGCCCAGGCTGTGGGGAGAAGCCCAGAGGATCCTGTGACTGTGCCAGGCTGGATTTGGCCTTAGAGGCTCCAGTTCCTGCCAGGCCTGAGCACCTGACCTCTGGCCAGTGGGGAGATGGTATTTTCTGACCTTTCAGTTCCCCAGGAAGGGAGGGAAACAGTTTGTGTTGAAGGGTCTTTCAGCAGATGAGATCACAGTGTGGCGAGCAGAGGAGTTTGGGCACTGTTCTCCCTTGGGAATTAGGCCTGTTTCACTGCCTGGTAAAGACGAGGCTCTCCCGACCCCTAGGCTGAGGTAGGTCCAAGGCCCTAACTGACAGTACTGACCTCGTTCTTCAGAATCTTCGGCTTCCTTTGCCTTTGGCTCCGCTACCTTCTGGGCCACCCCTCCCAGCCAGGGAAGAGACACCAAACCCACCTGGCGGGCTCCAGGAGCAGGTCTGATTGATTTGGGGGCCGACTCCTGAACCCCTTTAACTTCATTCTGGGATGTTTGGGTCCATGCTTGTTTTCCTTAGAATGGCACAGGGTTGTGCTAAGGGTTAATGAATCGAGCTGCACAGTGGTCTTGGGACTTGCTTGACACCATGAGCTCTTAGCTTTACATGGTGGGCACTGCGGAGAGCTCTTCTTGGCCTGACCTGTCTTCTTGGAAGGGAGAAGCAAGGACTCCTTGCAAACTTGAAGACCAGGTTCCCAGCAGTCAGCTGTCAGAGTTGTAAAAGACATTCGGGGAAAGAGGGAGGCCACCGGCCAAGTTCCGTCCTCAGCAGACTTAGTTTGATGGGAATTCATTGCCAAGGGCATAGCATAGTTTGAGGATTCTCCCATTGCCTCTCTGCTTAACGCTATCTCCCTGATTCACATAAGAAAATAGAGCCTCCCTTTCCCAGAATCCTTTGCACCTCTACCTGCTGGCTGCCTGTGAGCATGGGCTAAGTGGAATGCTAAGGACTGTCCATCAGTTCTGTCAGCTCAGCGCAGCAGCCCCATCCCCATGCGCACTGAGGGCTTGTCGGGGCAGGTGGACTCCTGCTCAAGTGGAACCCATTGTTCCCTTTGCCAGTACAAGGCAGTCTGCATTATTCAGACCAAACACGAACTCACCGTCCAAAGAATGCAGTCACTGGCTCCGCAGCAGGGCCTAGAGCCCAGGACAAAGGAAAAGCACAGCCAGCCTGGAGAGAGGAGCCTGGGACTGTGGCCCTGCTCACTCACGTGCACTCAGCCGACATGTCCTGTTACTAACTGTATCTCATCTCTTGACCACCATTTATGTATTCTCTCCCCGCTCCAGTACAAGCGCATTCAATCTAATAATAATGGGAAGATACTGGGAGACAGCTCCATAATATGGCTGTTGCCTGTGTGCAGAAGACCCTGGTTCTATCTAAGCACCAGAAATAGCATGAATTGGGTATGGTGGCACATGCCTGTAATACTTGGGTGGCGCTTGGGAGATGGCAGCAGAAGGATCGGAAGTTCAAGGTGATGGTTGGCATCCTTGGCTATAGAGGAAGTCTGAGACCAGTCTGAGCTATGCCAGCTCCTGTCTCAACAAAACTGTAACAACAACAGTGCAGTGAGTGTGGCTGTAGACTGAGCTCTTGACTTGGTCCTGTTCTTGCTGCTTGTGTGAACTGAGATCAGTTCCTGGGCCCATCTGGGCCTCATTTCCTTCTGTAAACAAGGAAAAGGTGCTGCTGACCTTCGGGTGTGGTGAGTGAGCACAGCACTCTGAACAGACGCAACACAGTAAAACCCAAATTTCAGCTGTCAGCGTGTGCCAGTGGCATCGGGTAGGAATATGCTAGACTAAAGCTGGCACCTTGCGTCTAGTCCTGGTCCCACCTAAGTCCATTACCCCATCCATACTCCATCTCTGGTATTCCCTGTCTCCTTCCAGTCAGTGGTTTTTCCTTTCAACCGTGCCTTTTCTGTTGTTATGGCCCCGTTTGCCTTTGCTGCCCTATTTAGACTCTCCTGCCTCAGCTTCCCACGGTCTAGGATTACAGGTGTATGACCTTACACTTTGGATTTATATTCCATCCACTTTAACTTCTGTCCACTTTAACTGAAGCTGAAAGACCATGAGTTCAAAGACCACCCCGACTACATAAGGAGACCTTGTCTCCAAGAGTTAGGAGTATGGGAGAGGCCCAGGCATGGTGGTACTGCCATTAGTCCCAACATTCCAGAGGCAGAGACAGACAGATCTCTATGTGTTCCAAGCCAGCCAGGTTCACATAGTGAGACCTTGTCAAAAAAAAAAAATAAGAGGAGAAAAGGCTGATCATGGGCAATGTGGAGGCCCACAAAGGTTTCCTAGTGAGATCTGAGCTGCATTAGAGGATTGCTTGACCGTGTGCATGGTTACTAGGTGATTGGAAGGGTCTGCACCTGGCTGAACTAGGAGGCGGTCTTTGCTCCACCCCTTGGCACTCCTATAAATAGCCCTTTAGAAGGGACAGAAAGGGCAGGTGGATAAGGACCTAGGCCCTCCTGAGCTGTCCTGTGTTTCTATCTGTTTCTCTCCCCTCTGTATTTCTATCTAATATTTCTCACTTCTCCCTCCTCAAGAGTACCCTGGGGTAAAAGTGGGAGCAGTTCTTCCACAGGGCAAGGGCTCAGTGATGGATGACGTTCTTGCCTAACATGTTCCATCCCCAGTTCTAGGAAAAATGAATGGAATGGCCTCATTGGCCAGCTTAGACTACATAGTGAAACCCTGTCTCAACACCCCCACCAACCCACAACAACACACAAACCAAAGAAATACCAACTAGATTGAACTCCCATCACCCCAGTAGGGAAGAGAGAACATGGCCTCTGAGAACCCTCGGGGCGGGTCTCTCCACCCCTTCCCCTATTTGAGGAGAGCAAAGGACTGTTGGCTTTATTCTGGCAATACCGTTGCGACATAGGCCCAGTTTGGCTAGCAAGCCTGGGCCTCACGAGTGCCACCCACACACGGGGCTTTGGACTGGCGGCGCTGTGCTCTGAGGAGCGAGGCCCCAAGCTGTCTTCATGTGGCCGTCCTGCCTGGCAGAGCCCAGTGCAGCAGGAGGGAGTGTCTGCTGCCTGCGGCAGGACTGTGGCGCCCAGGAGTACCAGCTGACCCAGATCCTGCCTGTGTCCTCCAGATGCCCTTCCTCCCCGGTGACAGGGTCGAGCCTCTGAATAGACTGGCCCTGAGTAAACTCTGCCTTCGCCACCCTGCCACCCTCCTCTCCTTCCCCAGGCTCCAAAGAAAACCAGTTTGAATATTTAAACTTCTCCTGTGTGTCTAATAAAAAGTTCTGCACTATTTAACTCCCCAGCTATCCATTACTGTCTGGTGCTGCCCTCTCCTCCCGGTACCCCCTCCCTTCCTCTCTCCCAAACCATGGCGCACAGCATAGCCATTTGTCAAACTGATCCCGCTGCCGCCGGCTG
Source organism: Peromyscus californicus insignis (assembly GCF_007827085.1). Lineage (NCBI taxonomy): Eukaryota > Metazoa > Chordata > Mammalia > Rodentia > Cricetidae > Peromyscus > Peromyscus californicus. Next base: position 25,901,713 of record NW_026294551.1, read on the forward strand.
CGCTTGGCTGTGTCTGAAAGGACAAGCCGCCCCACAGGGGAAGGTGGGAATGAATAAAGGGGCTATGCAAATTGCTGCTTAATCTGCAGAGAAACACCCAGGCTTTGGGGAGACGCTCATTACTTCTTTTAACTGTGATTAACGGGCAAATTAAACCCAAGCCCTTAACTCTCTCCTGGCAGAGGACTTGAACGCAGGGCCCTGCCTGGTGCCAGTGGCCTGGGGTGTCTCTTCTGTAGTTGCTGGTGTCTTCAGTGAGAAGCATGAGCTCAGCCCTGCATTCAGTTGCCTTGCGAGGGAGGCATGAGGAGAGCAGACCCCTGCCAACTCACCCTAACTCACCAGAGGGGAGAACCCAGCTGTTCTTTGAGTTTGTTTCAGACGCTCAAGAAAGAACAGCCACTAGCTGATGGGTTTGCTGGCATCCTTTCCCTCCACCAAAAATTACCAAAAAGAAGAAGAAAAAAAAAAGGTTAAGGTAATCACTAACCCTGATCTTTAAGAGCATGCTGGGAGTGGAGCGAAAGTGGCTTTAGCCAACATGGCTGAGTTAGTTGCTAACCGGACCAACTCCAACTCCAAACCTGATTCTGGAAAGAGGCATGTAAAACCTCCCAGTATGAGCTGGGCGGTGGTGGAGGCACACGCCTTTAATCCCAGCACTCGGGAGGCAGAGGCAGGTGGATTTCTGTGAGTTCAAGGCCAGCCTGGGCTACAGAGTGAGATCCAGGACAGACTCCAAAGCTACACAGAGAAACCCTGTCTTGGGAAAAACAAAAAGCAAAAAACCTCCCAGTACATAACTCTAAAACTATCCTTGAGGCCTATTAACCAGGCATGTGAGGAAGAGACCAAGGGGGGTGGGGGTGGGGATGGGGCAGTGGGCAGAGGATTTGAGTATGTCTCTAGCAGAGGCCCTGGGAGGCCTTGTTACAGGCTACACAGGTCATAGGCACAGACGGCCAAATGCAGACACCGAGAGGGACTGAAGGCCCCAAATACCTCTTTGTTATTTATTCTGTCTGCGGGCTTAGGTTTTGACGTAAGTTGTACATAATATAAAACATGTCATTTAACTCTTCATGGCCGTTCAGGTCAATGGCATCCACACGACCCTGCAGCCACTACCACGATCCCCTCTGCCTTTTCAGAATATCCAGCTGTCCTGCCCAGCCTATAATCAGCTCTCACAAACACTGCCCCAAAGGGTCGGGGCTATAGCTCAGCACTACCTAGAGCACTTGCCTAGCAGGCCAGAGGCCCTTGGCTGAACCCCAGCACTGAGTCCAGGCTCTCTATAGAAGAGTGACCTGTTTGAAATCCAAAAAATCAAAAATGCCAAGTGGAACTCGGGGTGGGGGGTGTGGTTTGAAAGAGAAGTCTGCTGTTGGTTTAGGGAGGCAGTTGGGGTGGAAATACTGTAGGGACTCCCTGTTAAACACAGGTTTCCCCTAAGCCTGAGTGATGAGGAGGTGAAAGATGACACACAATGGTGACAGGCTGTCTGTCAACCTGATGGGGCCGAGGAGAGACACGGCCCCGTATTTTATTTTGTCGTTGAGTCGATCAGTGGGTCTGTCATAGAAACTGGGCCTGACAGCCCCGCTTTCTTTTCTTAACTCCTGAAGCTCGGCTCCGCCATCTATTAAAACATCCTGAGCTGCCAGGGATATTAAAAGGCCCTGTCACTCCTTCTTAAAACAGTCATAAATACAACCTGGACACCAGCGTTTGGGCAGAAGGCTCGGTGGTAAATGAGAAGAGGCGAACAGTGGGGCTGCCTGCCTTTCTTGACAGCCCGGGAGCCATGGCCTTACCACATCTCCAGATGCAAGAAAGGCTCCCCCAACACCTGCTGACACCACGTGGTGCTCTGAAGCCCCCGTTCCTGAGCATGAGATGCAGCGGGTTCTCCTGCAACCGCAGGTGCCAGCTCATCTCTTGTTCCTCTGGTACCTACCGATACCTGTTCTGCCCGAGAAGCCGGCTTCCCAGGCCTCTCCAGACAGTGGGACTCAGGGAAGGAACAGAGGGAACAGGGAGCGAATGTTTTCCTCCAAGTTGAGGTCTGCCCACCTTTTCCTCTTCTACTTTCTATGCTCCAGCTTGACCCACCTTGCCACAAAGTCTTATGGGGGTGCCAGAGGCTTCCCAGAGAGTGGGCAGGAGTTTGTCCTCTTGCCAGTGGAAGACCATCAACACCTCTGAATCCTTGAACACCTCCAAACTAGGATACCCCCAATATCAGCCTGAGCATCACCATCTCCTAGGATAAACCTCCTCTTCTTCTACCTCCAATAAGAGGAAGAAGTCAGATGCTACCAGGCTGTGCTTCTTCTTCTTTTTTTTTTTTCTGGAGCTGAGAACCAAACCCAGGCAGGGCCTTGCGCTTGCTAGGCAAGCGCTCTACCACTGAGCTAAATCCCCAACCCCAAGGCTGTACTTCTAAGAGCATCCGGTAGAAATGGAGGAACCTTCCCTAACTTGCGGCAGGGTTACTGACTGAGGCATGGGACCACAGAGCAGCCATGATCCTTTGGCAAATCCTAACTGGATTTCTTCCCTGTCTGTTGGGCTGCACATTTCCCAGTTGGTGAGATGCACAAGGTCCCTGTGCAGGACCTTCTGTGTTCATACGGAAGCAGCACCCAAGATCCTGGCGTCTCCAGATAGCTGACCTGTGGCCCACCCAGTGTTCAGTGGCCATAATCGCTTCCCATTCCAGGACTTTAACTAACCTTTATATATGTTCTAAACTATGAATTATGATTCTTACCCCCTAGCAGCTGTCTTCCCAGTAGCTTTTTTCAAATATTCCCTTTCAAGAACTGTCAGACTTTTGCCATTTTTCTATAGTGTTAGATGTCTAGCTCCTCCCACTCTGCAGGCCCCGTGGGTTCATGTGACTATCAGAGGGAGACATATTTCCACCTAGTAGAACATTCTAACAACCAAAGGTGCCTCACAAAGGCATGGGTAAGCGGACTTAGGCTGACATCATATCAATGTTTGCTGGATACCCAGAAGATGAGCGGGTAAGTCAAAGGCCTTGAAGAGCCGATGATTTGGGACACTTGGTGTTTCTAGGAGCTGGGTGGAGCCCAGCAGCTGTTCCCCAGCTGTCCTCCATGTCGCCATCTTGCAATTGAATCCCAGAGAGTCAGACCCTTCATCCTCAAAGGTCACAGGCCCAGCTCCAGGAGAGTGAGCAAACTGTTCTTTGCCCTCGCAGGCCCCAGGCAGTGTCTGACCCAGCAGGCAGGATGTGGACGGGAACCTTGGAGACCCCCACCAGCCACTCTAGTTGAGAAGGGTAGGCAGGAGTATCAGTCGTGTCTGAACCCCCCATTCCCGCTTCTCCCTCTAATCTCCCCCCACCCCCTACCCTCCTACCTCCCCATCCCCCCACTCCCCACCCCCACCCTCCCTTTACCTGCCTTTCTTTCTTTTGGCTCTTTACCACCCAGTGCCCACCCCTCATCTCCATGGCAATAAAAGGGGAGGTGGGGTGGGTTGTGCCCTGTATTTCTAGCCGGTCCATAATAGCCCTTTTCTCTGGAGACACAGGCACTGCCTGTGGAACTAATCTCCTCCTGTTCCTCAGCTCACAAAGGGGCAGGGGATCCCCGCCCTCTGCCTAGGCCGCCCTCCGTGACCCCAGCCCGTTTCCGGGTGTGCTTTAGCCCTCCAGGGCCTGCAGCTGGGCCTCTCTCACGGGATCCTACACACAGGCAGGGTCACCCCAGCTGACCTCCCCGGAGGACAGAGGTCAAGCCCCCTCTGGGGTCTCTGCTGTGAGATTGGAAGGGAGCTGGAGCAGGGAGGGAGGGGGAGGAATGTGGGGGGAGGGGACTTTCTCTTTTAATGTAGAATTAAATGACTCCTTGTGCCTCCCTTGTCTCTGCCTCTCTCAGGCTGGGTCTCAGGGCCGGGAATCCCACCCTTAGGAGTCCAGGCATCCTAGAAATAGTTAATTAAACTCCTGGAGTCTGGTCAAGTCGAAGCTATGAGAATCATAAACTCTTGGCAGGGAAGTGGAGGAACTATAAAGGGTTAGTGGCGTCCGCATCGTCAGCCCTGCCTTTGAAGCTGGGCTTTGCTTGCTCTAGAGGCAGGATAAAAAGATAGAGGAAAACATAAGGACATGGAGAAGGAGAGGAGCTCTCAATCAGACTCTGGTTGAAGCCTCTTACTGGCCGAAAACCAGATTCCAGCACAATTAGCATTTGCTGTAAAGGCCGCCTATGTAGAGGCCATCTGTGTTTAAGGAGAGAAATATTTTAAGGTAAAAATGTTAAAGTAGCTAAGCAGAGTGGCACATGCCTGTAATCCTAGCACTTGGAAGGTGGAGGCTGGAGGATCAGGAGTTCAAGGTCATCCTAGGCTACTTAACAAGTTTGAGGCCAGCCTGGTCTACATAAGAACCTTTCTCAAGAATGGCTACAATAGCAATAGAGCAGGTTTATGTCCATGGCCTTGGGTAGGTCTCCTGTTGAGGATATCTCCAGGAATAATATCAACGAGGCTGCTAATTTCGTTTCCGGTGAAGATGCCCTAACTTCCTGCATCCCTGTGGTCTGGAGTTGCACTTTATCAGTACCTGGCTTGAGACGCCCTGACATGCTCGTCTCCATGCAGGAATGACAGCCACACATGGTTAGTGTACTCACGTACAAGCCAGTTCCTCACAGTGCTCACCTCGCCGAGAGACACGTGTCTCCTCAGCTGCAGCTGTCAGTCAGGAAGTTCTTTTTAAATAATAATAATAATAATAATAATAATAATAATAATAATAAATTTTGAGCTGGAAAGATGGCTCAACAGTTATGAGCACTCAGTGCTCTCCCAGGAAGTCTGAGTTCACTTCCTATGACTTCAGTCAGGCAGCTCCCAACTGCCTGTAACTCTATCGCTCTAGGGAGACCCCACACCTCTGGCCTCCATAGGCACCAACGCTCATGTTCACTACAGACAGACACACATATGCACATAGGTTTTTAAAAAATAAATTAAAAGCATCTTAAATTCTATTTTTCCACGTTCTGTGTTTGTGTGTATGGATCTGTGGACGAGCATGGCCTGGCGCATGGTGTGGAGGCACACTTTCAGCCACTGAACCGTGCCCCCAGGAAGGCGCTCTGATGCTTCATATTGTCAGTCAAGCCAGGGCATTCCTGATAATTACAGACAGATAAGATTCCCTCCCTAGAGAAGCCTATTCCAGACCATCTAGCGGGTGGAAACAGACTAGCAGCCAGCCAGCCTGGCCGAACCACACTCCAGGCTCCTCACTCTTGGTTGTGTTGTGGTTAGAGGTTAGAGGCGTACCTACTGCCTAGGGTGAGAGGATCCAGGCTCCCACCGGGAAAAATGCTCAGCAAAGAACCCGGCCACCAGCCATGCCGTGGAAGTGTCAGGAGTTGTACTGATTTATTACCATCAAGACTCTATGGATCTGATTTTTTCAGAACAGAGCTCATTACAAATATTCCAAACCTTTGTCCCTACAAATTCCTCTTCCTCCTATGCTGGGTGCACATTCTGATTTCTGACAAGAAATAATACATAATCATTCTTATGGTTTTTTGAGACAGGGTTTCTCTGTGTAGCTTTGGAGCCTGTCCTGGAACTCACTCTGTAGACCAGACTGGCCTCGAACTCACAGAGATCCACCTGCCTCTGCCTCCCAAGTGCTGGGATTAAAGGCGTGCACCACCACCACCACCACCACCACCAGGCTTACACAATCATTCTTGTTGGATGACGGGAAAATGCCCATTTTGTCCTTGTAGACTGAGGCTCTGAACAATGAACACAGCTAGCCCAGAAGGGAGGAACTGGCCTGGTACAGAACAGGACAAGGCAAAAGACACGTTGGAAAGGTCAGCAGAGGTGGTCCGGTAGGCGATGCCAACAGTGCTTCTAATCTGCCTGACTTATTACTGGCATCATTTCAAGAGATAATTTAATGCTCTCCTCTGTGGCCCCATTTGCTCCTGAGGGGAAAACACAACCACCACGGCAACCAACCCCCGTTTTATTCCAACATCCCTCCTTGTTTCCAGCTCACCGTTATTAATATCCTCATCCCGGCGCCTCCTCTACAGCTGATCACCAGTGAATTAGAGACCTTGAATTCTCGTCGCTGCCCCCACGACTACAAAGCTCTCCACACTGTCCTGCTGGAGGGAAGAATTGGGACTGGTAGTTGTAAGCTACTCACTTTGGTATTGAGAACCAATTCTGTGTCCTCTGGAAGAGCAGGAAGAGATCTTAACTGCTGAGCCATCTTTCCAGGCCTCAAAATAGATTTATTTATTGTTAGTTAGTTTGTTTGTTTAAGACAGGGTTTCTCTGTGTAGCCCTGCTGTCCTGGAACTCACTCTGTAGACCAGGCTGGTCCTGAACTCACAGAGATCCACCTACCTCTGCCTCCCAGTGCTGGGATAGAAGGTGTGTGCCACCACCGCCCAGACAAAACAGAAAATTTTAAAACTTCCTTTTCCTTTGATGATTTTTAATCTTTTCTAATGTGCCAGACTCTGCACTGACTACTTTATTACAGTGTCTCATTTCATAGACTCCGTTTGATTTCTTTCTAAGGTCTCTATAAACAGCGCAGAACTAGAGGTCCTCATGCTTCAGAAGGCTTGGATTATCGACATGAACCACCATGCCAACTTTTATGGATTTTAAAAAGAGACTTATTTTTATTTTGTATTTAGGTGTATGTGTGTGTGTGTGTGTGAGTGTGTGCCATGTGTGTTTGGGTGCCCATGGAGGCCAGAAGAGGACAATGGCTACCTTGGAGCTAGACTTACAGGCAGGTGGTGAGCCACATGACTTGGTCGCTGGGAACTGAACCTAGGACCTCTGCAAGAGCCGTACATGCTCTAACCTTCTAAGCCATTTCTCCAGTCCACTGGATATGATGCTAATTTAATAATTTAATTAATGCTAATTTGTATGATAATTTAATAAATGCTAATTTAATGGTTTAGGATACTCAGATCTTGAGCAATTAAGAAACATGCTTAAACTGGGTGTGGTGGCAAACCCCTCTAATCCCAGCACTTAAGAGTTAGAGGCAGGATCTAGAGTTCAAGGCCGTTCCTGGCTACATAGTGAGTTCAAGGACAGCCTGGGCTGTCATGAAACCCGGTCTCAAAAAAAAAAAAAAAATGTTTTCAGGTATAGGGGTATAGCTTGGTGGTAAAGTGCCTGCTTAGAAAGCATTAGGTCCTGGGTTCCACCTTCAGCACAACACAAAAATACTTTCAAAGATACATATGTATAAAGACACCATGATGAAACCCATTGCTTTGTATATTAGCCTATATTTTTAATTAAAAACAATTAGCCGGGCGGTGGTGGCACATGCCTTTAATCCCAGCACTTGGGAGGCAGAGGCAGGCGGATCTTTGTGAGTTCGAGGCCAGCCTGGTCTAGAGAGCGAGATCCAGGAAAGGCGCAAAGCTGCACAGAGAAACCCTGTCTCGAAAAACCTAAAAAAAAAAAAAAAAAAACAATTAAAGAATTCATTCAGCAGGCATAGTGTCACATGTCTGTAATCTCAGCACTGGAGAGCAGAGGTAGGGTTATGAGTTCAAAGCCAGTCTGGATTATATGATTAGACCTTGCCTCAAAAACAACCCCCCCTAAAAAAAAAATCCTCAACAAACAAACAAAAAATAAACGTATGTCCACTTTCTTTCCTGGGGCAGCTGTGACTAGACAATAGAAAGGATAAATGCCCTGCTCTTCTGGGTCTTCCCCCCTCTACCGAGGATGTGGCTGGCTCTGATCTCGTTGGATTACGCAATGGGTGGCAGCATTTAAACAGGGCCTCTGTCTACTGAAAGGGTGACTGCTGCTGTTTCGTGCTCCCTGGGTTCCTGGCACCACACAGAGCTGACGGCTTTGGGAAAGTGAGACCAAAAAGATTCAGCCACAGCCACTCGAGAGTTGGAAGCAGCGTGTTAGCAGGCGAGCACAGAAGGACGGAGCATCAGCAGAGGGCAGGGACCAACGGCCCCGTGGCTTGCCTGGTCCAGGCTGAGGGTGACCAGTGGGCTACTTGGTATTCTTCTCAGGCACAGGCTTGCAGGAGTTCTGTCCTGCCTCCTGGCTCCCCTACCAGCGGGGCCTCCTCCCCTAGCCCACCAGGCCATGCATTATCCTCGCAAGATTGAGGACCTAATGGAGGCAATCAGCACCCCGGGGGAGCCTCTCCATCCAGGCTGAGGAGGAGGGCAGAGCAATGCTAGATGGCTCCTGAGCCCACCCTGAAGTGGGGGTGCTCTTGAAGGGATCCCTGGAACTGAACTGAGGAGGGGTTCCCAACACACACACACACACACACACACACACACACACACACACACACACACACACACAGGCTCTAGACAATTTCAGCTCCAGTCCCTCTCCACAGAAAACTTTAAATGTCTTGGGTACCTCTAGAAAGAACTGGCCATGCATGGCTGGCTCCTCTTTTTAGGTTGGGGTGAGAGTTGGGGAGAGGGCTAGGGAGGAGGGAGGATTCTCATCCCTCCTTACCGGCTTGCCTGCCAGTTGGCCAGCACTGGAGCCAGCCCTCCACAACCATTGTTCCTAAGCCTCCCTCCCACAGGGTTGGGTGTGCAAAGCCCCCTTGGGCAGGAGTACAGGGCAGCACATCCCCTACCACTCCTCTGACTTCAAAGGCCATAAGTGACTAACCCTTGCCATGGTGGGCCTCCCTTCTGGGAACCACGACAACCACTCCCAACACTCCCCACCACCAGGCAGCACTCAGCAAGTCCCTGCCAGTCAACTGAGCAGATCCCAGAGGGGTCCTGGGTATGGAAGAGGCTAGGTGAAGGAAGCCCAGAAGGAAAGGCTTGGGCCTGGGACAGAGTCAGCAAAGGTGATAGCCCGGACGGAAAGGAAGCTGCTGCTGAAGGAATCTTCGCCGCATCCAGATGCTATGCTATCCATGTGCCGTGTTATTTTTATCTTCCCAGGAGCTAAACTAACCAAGCAAACTGTGCAGATGGAGAGAATCTGCTCAGAGTGGTTCAGTACCTTACTTGGAGTCACACAGCTGAACTAGAGTTCAATCCACATTGTGGATTCTAGAAACTTCCTCTAACCTCAGTGCTAGGCCACTATGCTAGGCACCCAGCTGGGAGGGAGGGGTGGGAGGAGCAGACGGAATAGTCATGGGTAGACATCTCAAAACACAAGGCTGACTTTCTACACATCTATAATATAAGTGTTGCTTGCCAAGGAGCACATGGGGATCTAATAGGCTCAACTGAGTTCACAAACACAAGGAATCCTTCTTCCCAGCCTTTCTTCCCTCCTCTTCATCCTGGGCTAACACGGTCTTCCGCCATCTGCTCCCAAGATGGTAGGTCCTGCCTACCTTCCTTCCCTGGGGGATGGAGGGTCTGGGGCTTCCCCCCTCCCTCCAGGTGCTGTAATTTGAGGGGCTGCCCAACTGGAATGGACCCAGGGCCTCCAGAGACTGCCCTCCTACCACTGTGAGTTTGCTGGCCTCTGGCCTCTGCCCTCTTCTGCCATTAACCCTGTCACCTGCTGGACATCAGCCCCCGGGCTCAGTCTGTCATCTGTGGCCAAAGATGGATGGGGGGCGGCTGGGAAGCACAAGCAGCGACCCCTTAATGAGATCTGGCGGGGGAGGGCTGGGCTCTATCAGGCAGCGGCAGGCCCAGGGTGGCAATAACAGGCCCTTGTTGAGTGTGACCTGTTTCCCTCGTGTGGAAAGGAGACCCTGAAGGCCTGGGAGGCAGAGGAGCCTTTTGTCACCACTCGGCCATCCCCGCAGACCAGACTGGGATGAGATGGGCCGGAGCTGAGAAGAAAGATGACCCCTCCTCTCATTCCATCTCCTGGGTGCGGTTACCCAGGCTCCAGGGGAAGACTCACAGGCACAAAGAAGCATGAGGAAACAGACCAGCTGCCTGGCTGGGGCAGCCAAACGTGTGCCTTGAGAGACTTCGTGTCTCCCGACCACATGCAGAGAGTCACTGGAGGGAGGGGGCCGGAGTGATGAGGGAGGCATTGTCTGTTGGTCGGGGGACATCTTCAGAGGCGCAAGGAAGAGGCGCTTGTAGAGGCCTGTAGGAGGGAGGGCTAGGAAACAAAGGCGGGTTCACGGTGGGTCCTTACCACTTTCCCCAGCGTGGTTACTGGACTTGTATTTCTTTCCCTATCTTTTTTCTTTTCTACTTTTGTTTTGTTTTGTTTTGTTTTCTTCACTGTGCAGGTCTGCCTGGCCTGGATCTCACTCTGTAGACCAGGCTGGCCTTGAACTCACAGAGATCCGCCTGTCTCTGCCTCCTGAGTGCTGGGATTAAAAGAGTATGCCACTATGCCCAGCTCATGTTTGTTTTTCCTTTCTTTTCTTTTTTTTTTTAGTTTTTTGAGACGATGTGTTAAGCAGCCCAGGCTGCCCTTAAGTGTACTATATAACTAAGATTGGCCTTGAATTCTTAATCCTTCTACTTCCGCCTTCCAACTGCTGGCATCACGAGTGTCTGCCCTTTGCCTAACTGGAATTTTAAAAGAAGGGGCCAGGCATGGTGGCATAGGCCTGTAATCTTAGCACTGAGGAGCCTTGGACAGCGGGATCACAATTCCATGCCAGTTCTAGCTATATATTGAATTCTAGGCCAGCCTGAGATACATAGCAAGATGCTGTGTTAGAGAGGGGGGGGGGAGAGAGAGAGAGAGAAGAGAACAGACAGATACACACACAAACAGGCACTGTGTGGGTGGCTCCCACCTCTGGGAACATGGAGACAGAGGGTCTCTGAGGCTGACTGGCCAACCAGACTAACCTAATTGGTGAACTCCAGCCAATGAGAGACCTGTCTCTTCAGTGTTCCTAAAGATAGCATAGGAGATTGTCCTCTGGCTTTCCCAGGTATGCACGCGCACGCGCACGTGCACGCACACACACACCATGCACGCATGAACGCACATAAAAGATTAACAAAAAAGAGAGAGGCAGGAGTTGGAGAAATAGCTCATTGGTTAAGATCACATGCTGCTGTAGGGGGCTGGAGAGATGGCTCAGTGGTTAAGAGCATAAGAGCACGTACTGCTCTTCCTGAGGCCCTGAGTTCGATTCCCAGCACCCACATCAAGCGGCTATAACCCCAACCCCAGGGGCATCTGACACTTCAGACATCTGTGGACACTTGCCCATGTGCCGTGTGTATACACCCACACAGACACATACATGTAATTAAAATAGTAAAAAGAAATCTTTAAAAAAAAATCACATGCTGTTCTTGCAGAGGGCCGGAGTTTAGCTCCTAGCACCCATGTTGGGTGGTTCACAACCATCTTTAACTCTAGTTCCTGATGCGTTCCTCTATACCCTGTGGGCACACAGACACACCATAAATGCAGAAACAAGAAATGATAACAATGAATCTAAAAAATTTTTACTTAAAGGAGGGAGGCAAGGGCCAGGCATGGTGGTGCGCACCTTTAATCCCTGCACTCAGGAGGCAGAGGCAGGAGGATCTCTGTGAATCTGAGGCCAACCTGGTCCACAGAGTGAGTTCTATGGGTGAGCGTGATCAAGGAAGACATGCAACTCCACCTCCAGCTTCAACATGCGTGTACATGCATGTATGTATATCACACACACAAAAGACAGGAAACGGGGTGGGGGTAGCAGATGCCAGACAACAGCAGTCCTAGGCTTTCACTGTACATCGGGAGAAACTGAGGCCCAAGAGAAGGGTAGACATGCCCTAATGAGTAGCTGGGCCAGAATCAGAATCCAGGACTCTAACAGACCCAGTCCTCTCCTTAGCACTGCACCACCCTCCTCCTTACCGCCCTCCTCCCCACCACCCTCCTCCCCACCACCCTCCTCCCCACCACCCTCCTCCCCACCGCCCTCCTCCCCACCGCCCTCCTCCCCACCGCCCTCCTCCCCACCGCCCTCCTCCCCACCGCCCTCCTCCCCACCGCCCTCCTCCCCACCGCCCTCCTCCCCACCGCCCTCCTCCCCACCGCCCTCCTCCTCACCGCCCTCTCTCCTTGCTCCTTACTCTGGAGAACATACAACAGTTGCGGAAGTCATCAGTCCTGGGTGTCCAAACAGGTTGGATCTGCCCCAGCCCCTCCTGGGCCCCTCAACACACATACCGAGATCACCCAAGGGTTGAGCTTGGGAATGGGAGACAGACTTAAGAGGAAAAGAATGTGTTTGCTGGCTCCTCCTAGCCTTGGACAGAACACGAGTGGGGCTCATTGAAAAGCCTTGTTTGTTCGCTGCTGGTGGGATGTAAATTAATGCAGCCACTCTGGAAATCAGTGCCGAGGTTCCATCAAAGTGGAAATAGAACCAGTGTACGATCCAGCCATCCCACTCCCACATGCCTGCAGGAATCCAAGTCAGCATAGAGACACCTGCACATCTGTAGTCACTGTGCCACTGCTCACAATAGCCAGTGTGGCCTAGAAGCCCAGGAGAAGCGGCTAAAGGAAATATAGTATATGGATACACTAGAGAGTTTTGTTCATTCATAGGAACAAAATTATGACATTTGTACTAAAACGGGTGGAACTGGAGGGCATTGTGTAAAGTGAAATAAGCCAGAACATGGCGTGTTTTCTTTCATATACAGAATCTAGGTTGAAAAACAGAGGTGTGGCCGGGCAGTGGTGACGCACGCCTTTACTCCCAGCACGTGGGAGGCAGAGCCAGGTGGATCTCTGTGAGTTCGAGGCCAGCCTGGTCTACAGAGCGAGATCCAGGACAGGCACCAAAACTACACAGAGAAACCCTGTCTCAAAAAACAAAAAACAAACAAACAAAAAAACAAAACAAAAAACCAGAGGTGTGGAAGTACAAGGGAGGAAATTTGGAAGAGGAAGAGGATGGGGTGAGGAGATGTTAATGTGATTAAATGACATTAAATACATTTCAACAAGAAAAAAAATGTTTGCTTGTTTTTAAAGTTTGGGGAGTCACTCTCCATGAAGAGCCAGGCACACTGGCAGAGGTCTATAATCCCAGCTACTCCAGAGACTGAGGCAGGAGGATGGAGGATTCAAGACCTGCCTGGAGTTCAGAGCTAGACTGACCAAGCAACTTAGTAAAACTGTCTCAAAAGAAAAAGGACTGGAGTTGTACCTCAGTGGCCAAGCATAAGCAAGGCCATGTGTGTGTGTGTGTGTGTGTGTGTGTGTGTGTGTGTGTGTGTGTGTGTGTGTAACTGGGGATGGGAACCCAGGGCCTCAAGCATGCATCTGATAAGCAAGTACTCTATTATTGAGCTATATACCCAGGTCTGCCTTATTTTCAAAGGGTAGGACTTGACCACCAGCTGGAAATGGCTTTTGCTGAGAGAGTTTAACACTGAGAAATGGCAAATACCATACCACGGCTTATCTATGGCAACCCAGGGAATGGCCATTGCCAGCATACCCCTGACCAGACCCTATTACTCAATGTCAGAGAAGCAGGCCTGTTTTGAGTGAAACAGGATGCTTCTGCCATAGTCCAATTCACCAAATTTGCCAAAATGTAAGAGCTAAAAACTCCTCTTTTTAAAAAACATATTAGGCCAGAGCCAGGCAAGTGACATGTCTTTAATCCCAGTACTCAGGAGGCAGAGGTAGGAGGATCTCCGTGAGTTTGAGGTCAGCTTGGTCTACAAAGCAAGTTTCAGGACAGCCAGGGCTGTTACACAGACAAACCCTGTCTCGAAAAACTAATTTGTTTTCTGCATGGGTGTCTTGCCTACATGTATGTTTATCCGTACATCCCTTGTAGCATGGTACCCGGGGAGGTCAGAAGAGGGTGTTGGGTCCCCTGGGACTGGAGTTACAGTCAGATGATTGTGAGCCACCGTATGGGTGCTGGGAATTGAACCTCGGCAGCAGTAAGTGAAATGGACATGATCCTTGATCGCTTAAGACTTACAGAGGTTGCCGGGCGGTGGTGGCGTACTCCTTTAATCCCAGCACTCGGGAGGCAGAGCCAGGTGGATCTCTGTGAGTTCGAGGCCAGCCTGGGCTACCAAGTGAGTTCCAGGAAAGGCGCAAAACTACAGAGAAACCCTGTCTCGAAAAACCAAAAAAAAAAAAAAAAAAAAAAAAAAAAAAAGACTTACAGAGGTTATGAGGGAGTCAGATAGCCCAATCAGTAGCAAGAGGATTTTGGATAGGGGAGATGATGGGATAAGGAGGATGTTGGGATTTGGGGTGTTTCCATAGTGGGAATTTGAGAAGAGAGGGTGTTAGAGCAGGGAAATGTTGCAATGGAGGATATTGGCGTGGGGTAGATATGGGGATGGGTGATGTTGGGAAAGGGAAATTTGGAGATAGGAATATTGGCATGGGTATCGGATAGGACATTGGCACGGGAGGAGGCTGAAATTGGGATACTGGTTGGGATGAGGGAATTGGAATAGAGGAACTTGGGGATAGAAGGGATGTTGGGATAGAGGATGTTGAGGTGAGGGGTATTGGAAGAGGGGATGTTGGGTTGGTGGATGTTGGGTTTGGACAGAAGGGACAAAGGTAGCATCCCAAAGAAATGAAGGCTTGAGCTGGAGAGATTGCTCAGTGGTTAGAGCACTTGCTGGCCTTGCAGAAGACCCGGGGTCCATTCTCAGCACCACACGGCGGCTCACAAGTGTCTAACTCTGGTCCAGGGTATCTGATGTCCTCTCCTGGCTTCCATGCACACGGCACACATACATACATGCAGGCAAAATACTCATACACATAATAAACAAATAAAGAGTAAATACAAAAAGAAATAAGGAAGCAAAGGCTTGGCCGTGGCTTTGAGACAGGTAAAGGTTAGCCCAAGGACTGTCAGGGTAGGGAGCATAATTCCTGGCAGAGAGACCAGCGTGTGCGGGACTGAATGTGAAAGACGGGACAAGTTCCAGCAGTGAGTAAAACCCTTGGAGCTCGGCACTGTGTCTCATAAACCTTCCTAGCGCGTATTTCTACAACGCTCTCCAGAAACCTCTGGAAACTCCTTCAGGACTCCAGGCCTCAGCAAGACAAGGTTGATAACGAGCCTTGGTTCCTTGCTTACACGGAGCTTGGTTGTGTAAGTGTGGCTCTGCACTACTGACTCACAGACACAGATGCACAAGGATGCAGTGTCTGCCCTGGGCCTTTACTTCCTGCCTAACTTTTCTCTAGGTTTTGGAAAAAACAAAACAAAACCCTCTTCTCTTTGCTCTGTCCTCTCTCTCTCTCTCTCTCTCTCTCTCTCTCTCTCTCTCTCTCTCTCTCTCTTCCTTTCTTTCATTCTGGATTGTGGTGGTGGTGGTGGTGGTGGTGGTGGTGGTGTGTGTGTGTGTACCTGCACGTGCAATGCCATAGGTCAGAGAACAATTCACAGGAATTCATTTTCTCCCTCCACCATATGGTCCTGCCTGGGGGTCACACTCAGCACCTTTACCCACTGGGCCATCTCGCCGGTCCATCTTTTTGCTTCTTTCTTTCTTTGGAGTAGATCATGTGTGAGAAGATGTGGGTTTCTGAGATATCTGCTCTCCTAGGCAGGGGTACGTCTTCAAAGAAACAGGCCTACCTACCATTTGTGTCAAGAGCTGATCTGTCTAAATACCCGCAGCCTAGGCCGTCAACCCAAACTCTCTGTCCATGCAGGCTGCTGACCCCGTTCCTGTTATATGTAGTAGAAGGTAAAGGGTGGAATGAGGGCCAGACAGACACTGACAGGGCAAGCAGAATGGAATCTGTACACATGACTCCTGGAAGGGACGCTGGATCTGTGCAGTTCCCCAATGGAACCAAGCCCAGCAACCCCATGATTCTTCCTGAGACCCCCCCCCCCCCCCATATGCTAGAAGCAATAGTGGTCATGTAGGAATTCACTGGTCAAGGCTAGTTTAATGTGCAGCAGCCGGAAGGTTGGAAAGGGGTGGGCACAAGGCAGGTGTGCTTGGCTTGGCCCCTGGGAGCTGAGCCAGTCCCAGCCAGGGAAGAAGGCTTGCTTTGGCATTCCTCCCCCTGCAGTTACCAAGCTGCCCTGCCTGCCCGGCTGCTGGTGAGTAGAGCATAGCCCCCTCCCCAAAGGGCCCCTGAGAGGGGCCTGGAGTGGGGGAGGCCACCCGTGGCCTTGTGAGGCTGAAGCGTTAGCTCCTTCCTCAGCTGCCAGGGAAGAATTTAATTACCAATTAAAGCCCCCTCCATCTGTTTCGGGTCTGCCAGAGAGCTCTCTCTACCCTTTAATTACATCTCTGACAACAATTTAACTCAATTAGCTAGTAAACACAGCAGAATGCTGGCAACCCGGGGCACCCTCTTGTCCCTGCCATCTGTCTGTCTGTCTTTCACTTTCCCGGATCGCTCTCAGTCTGTCTGTCCTGTGCCTGCTTCCTCATCTCATTTGAACACCAGCACCCCGCGGCCCCCCCGCCCAGGTTCTTTTTTTCCCTCTGCCTCCTCCACACCTCGTGTCTGTATCACACCAGCTGTGCCTTCTCCACACCCTTTGTCCTTCTGTCTTCCCTTCCCAGCTGCTGTCTGTCCGTCCCTTTCCCTGTTCTGCCTCACTCTGTCCTTTCCAGTTTTCCCTCTGTCCCAGCCTAGGCCTGTCCCCGTAGGCCCCCCAGGCCCCCCTTTCTCTGTCCCTTGTCTCCTGCCTATCTTCCTTCCTCTGTCCCTCCATCTTGCATTCAGCCAAGCCATTCCTTCCAGACGGCCGGACTCTCCCTCCTGGCTCGTGAGCCCCCACTCAGTCTCCCTCACTCTGTCAGTTCCACACAGCAAATGTGACCTCCAGGGTCACAGCTGTCATATTTTGAGCACTCACTTTACTGGTCACTGGCTAACAACTTCATGCACATTATTTTGTTCTTTTTTTTTTTTTAAATTCTGTGGAGTAAAAACCAGTCATGATGGTACACGCCTGTAATCCTAACAAACACTTCAGAGACTGAGACTTGAAGATCCTGAGTTTGAGGCAGATTGGGCTACATGGTGAGACCCTGTCACGGAGTAAATAAAGGGAAATGCGATCTGGGTCTCCTGCTTCACAGGTGCCGTGACGGATGCGCAAGATATTTTGCAACTTGCCCAGCATCTCAGAGTTTATAGCCGATAGAAAGAACCAGGTTTGAAACTCAGGTCCTGCTGGCCACACCTGGTGGTACAGGTTTGTCATCCCAACTGCTCTGGAGGCTGAGGCAGGAGGATTGAAAGTTCACTGCCTGCCTGGGCAACTTAGTGAGACTCTGTCTCAGAACGAAAGGTAAGGCTGGGTGTGGTGGCACACGCCCTTAGTCTTAGCACTAAAGAGAAGGAGGCAGGTAGAGCTCTGTGAGTTCAAGGCCAGCCTGGTCTACATAGTGAATCCCAGGCTAATCAGGGGTTACATAGTAAGATATTGTCTCAAAACAAACAAACAAACAAACAACAAAAAACCCAAATAAATAAATAAGGTAAAAAGAAGGCTGGGTGTAGCTGTGGGATAGAGCACTTGCCTATCATAAGAATGTTTGAGACCCTCGGCTCAATATCTTTTTTTTTTTTTTTTTTTTTTTTGGTTTTTCGGGACAGGGTTTCTCTGTGTAGCTTTGCGCCTTTCCTGGAACTCACTTGGTAGCCCAGGCTGGCCTCGAACTCACAGAGATCCGCCTGGCTCTGCCTCCCGAGTGCTGGGGTTAAAGGCGTGCGCCACCACCGCCCGGCTCAATATCTTATACCCAAAGCAGAACAGCACAACACAACAGGCCACTCCACTGAATAGAGAGGTCTTCCTTCTGAGGACAGCAGCTGTGTCCACATTAAAAGAGCCTGAACATTTAGGGGAAAGGCTCTGGATTGCTAAATAAAGAGCAAAACAATAGGTTCCCACTTAACACTGGGAAGGAGGTAAACAGCGGGGGATAAACACGGAGGATGACTCCTGAGAATTTCACCTTATGATTTCTGCTGAAGGGAGCCCTCCAGATTCTAGTTCCTCATGGAGTAGGTGAAGTGACTCAGTCCGCCTAAAAAGGAAAAAAAGAAAAAAAAAAATCCTAGGACCCAAAGGAATCGGAGGAGAGAGAAAGAAACAAGCAGTCTATAATTATCCTAGCAACCTTCCCCGGGAACGGATGGAGGGGGAGGGCCAGCAAGAAGGGCAGCCTGATCTGTCTTGTGGACAGGTAGGGACATGATGGAGACCCCAGGTCAGCCAGGTAGTCACATGGCTACCGCTCAGGGAGACCCCAGCCAGATAAAAACGCATCTGCTTTCTCCTACCGTCCTTCCTCGGCTGCCTAATCATTCTTCCGGTGGTCAGAACAGGAAAGAATTGAGGACAGTGGCGGAGGAGAGGGCGCCCTGGGTCTCCAAGGCTTTCTCTGACATCTTTATTGCTGAGATGTGCAGCCCATCCTAGGGACCTAGAACTCACGGGTTCCACCCCATCCCACCACCCCGCCTCCTGCCATTTGAGCAAGAGTCTGGGACACTAGTTCACTTTTTTCTTTTTCTTTGTTTTAGATTTATTTATTTTTAAATCTTACATGTCAAAGTGTGTTTTGCCTGGATGTATGTATGTGTACCACAGGGGTGCCTGGAGCTCTAGGAGGTCAGAAGAGGTTGCAGTCCCCTGGAACTGGAGCTCCAGATGGTTGTGAGCCACCATGTGGGTGCTGAGAACTGAACCCCAAGTCCTCTGCAAGAGCAACAAGTGTTCTTACCATTTCTCCAGCCCCTTTTCTAAACGCAAGAATTATGCTCTGAAAGTAAATGGCAAATACCGTTAGCCTCAGGAGAGAGGGGATGGACAGACAGAATTTACTGCATTCCAATTGTCCAACAGGGAAGTCCTATCCTATCCTGAAACAGGTATGGAAAGTTCTAGGCAGACTAGCCAGATATGGCGACTCACGACTGTAATCCCAGCATTTGCAGGACTGAAGCAGGAGGATTGTCATGAGTTTGAGGCCAGCTTGGGCTCTACAGTGAGTTCCAGGCCAACCTAAGCTACATAGTGAGACCTTGTTTTTTTGTTTTGTTTTGTCTGAAAAGGGGTTGGGGGATTATCTCAGTTAATATAGCGTGTTTCCCTGACACGTATGAAGACCTGGGTTTGATTCCTAGTACCACATACATAAACCAGGTGTGGTATGTCATGCTTATAGTCCCAGCACTCGGGTGTGGTGGAAGCAGGAGGATCAGAAGTTCAAGGTCACCCTCCAGGACACATGAAGTTCAAGGCCGGCTCCAAATATTATACCCTGTCTCAGAAAAGTCCTGGGCAGAGATCAGCCAGGGGCAGATGAGAGACTGGTAAAGAGGCTGGGTAGGAAAGCCGGAAATTCAAAATGAGGAGGCTTTTCTGTCCAGGTTCCCAAGATGGGTACAATCAGTGGGTTTGTGGGCAGTTTTTGTAAACTTGATATAATGCAGGCCGCAGAGTAATGAGGCTGTGGCTGGCTCTTTTCTCTAAACAGAGACATGATGATCTAGAATTTCAGAGTTCAGCGGACCCAGCTAACCAAGGTGCTTCTTGTTGTAAGGGTTCTTATTATAGTGACCCTGACAGTGACCTTCCTCAGATACTCTGAGTGACAGGGAACTTATTACCTGACAAGTTAACCCCTTTCCATTTTCCAGACTATAGCCCAGGCCAGCCTCTACTTCATATGTAGCCCAAGGGTGGCCTCATCTAGCTCCGAGTGGTTTTCTTTTCTTTTTTCTTTTAAATTTACACTGTAGGTATGTATATCTGTATGTACATCTGTTTGGATGTGTGTGTGGTGGTGGTGGTGGTGGTGGTGGTGGTGGTGTGCACCTGCCACAGCACTCCTGTGGAGGTCAGAGGACAATGTGCAGGAGTTGCTTCTCTCCTTCCACCACGTGTTCCAGAGACTGGATTCAGGTCATCCACAGGTTCAACAGCAAGGGCCTTCCCCCTGAGTCCTCTCGCTAGCCCTGGAGATTGTATTTTTATTTTTTTTAAATTTATTTATTCTTATTTTATATGCATTGTTGTTTTGCCTCTATGTGTGTCTGTGTGAGAGTGTCAGATCGTGGACAGTTGTGAGCTGCCATGTGGGTGCTGGGAATTGAACCCCAGGCCTCTGGAAGAGCAGTCAGTGCTCTTAACCACTGAGCCATCTCTCCAGCCCGAGACTGTATTTTTTTTTTTTTGGTTTTTCGAGACAGGGTTTCTCTGTGTAGCTTTGCGCCTTTCCTGGTACTCGCTTTGGAGACCAGGCTGGCCTCGAACTCACAGAGATCCGCCTGGCTCTGCCTCCCGAGTGCTGGGATTAAAGGCGTGCGCCACCACCGCCCGGCTCCGAGACTGTATTTTTTATTAATGCAGTTTCTATATCATAGAAGCCAATGGAGGCTGAAGAACTACATAAACTCCTTCCTCATCTACGCTGGATCAACTCTTTAGCTGATGAGTACACAGCTTTAAGGGTCTCATGCTTTAGCCCTGTCCATGGTTGGCCTAGAACTTGCCATGTAGACCAGGCTGGCTTCAGACTCATAGCGAGTCTCCTGCCTCTGCTCTGCCACCACACCTGACTCATTAGCATACACCTGGACATTCAGTTCCTTTACATTTCATATAATGTCAAGTCAGGTGACCATTGATGCCCACACCTGCATCCACTGTTCGACTTCTGTCAACATCCCCATCCTACTGAGCGTCCGTAGTCCTGAGCCTGTCATCCAATGAGTTAACTCTCCCAGTTCTGGGTCAACCACACATGTGACGGGGGTGTTTTCTGTGTCTTCATCTAACCCTGCTGAAGGGCTAAAGAGCTCCTGAGAGAACTATCTGGAAAGACTTATTTCAAATAGAGTCTACAGCCAGCTGTGGTAATGACTCATGCCTGTAATCCCAACAAGCCTGTAGTCCCAGCCATTGGGAGACTGGGGAAGACCATCACAAGTTTGAGGCTAGCCTGGGCTACAGTGTGAGACTTGATCTCAAGAAAAAAGAGAAACTGGGTGTAGTGGCAAATGCCTAAATTCATGTGTTCAGGAGGCAGAGGCAGATGGATCTCTGTAAATTCAAGGCTAGCCTGGTCTACATAGAGAGCTCCAGGACAGCCAGGGCTACACAGTGAGCCCTTGTCTCAAAAAGAAGGAGAAGGAGGGAAAGGAGGAGAAGACAGAAGGGAGAGAGAGAAAGGCATGAAAGAGAAAACACCAGGAGTCTAGTTTTTGTTTGTTTGACGAGGTCTTGCCCCATTTCTGAGGCTGGCCTTGAACTCAGTCATTCCTCCTACCTAAGCTCAGCCTCCCACAGGCATCTCTGAGCCCGGTTATGATTTCATCTCAACATTTTGTCATTGTTAAAAGCAATCTGGAAACTCCTTTTTTTTGGGAGATGTTAGCAATCAAACCATCCCACTTTCCAAGGATGTAGATCTAGAGCCTCTGAGGGGAACCAACCAGATGTGCCTCAACAGAAGACGGTTCCCACAGAACCTTACCACATGTTTTCAGCCAAGGAAGCATCTGGAACAAGTGCGGCCTCCCAGGGAGACGCTTTGAAGAGAATGTCCTCAAAGAGAGAAATGCCTCCTAGGGTATTTGCTTAGAAATTTGCCTCATTACTTGATAGTAAAACTGCACACCATCTTAGAATTTCAGGTCCCGGAGGACAGGGTCTATGTGATGGGCACATTCTTCCCGGCTCATTTGTTAAAGTGTTAGCCAATGGAGCTCAGCCTTAAGTCCCCCAAAAGGGCTATTTATATTCACCGCGAGATGAACCTTAACCTCTAAGATCAGTCATGGGGAGGCAGGTGGACAAAGGAAGATACACAAGGTGATCGATTCCCAACATCTCAAAACACGTGTCGGACTGATGGAAGTTGGCTACCATTGACTTCCTATCATAACGGACATGCAGGAAATATGAAGCCATAATAAACTCGTGCAGTGGCTTTGCAGTGATCTGCTGAACTAAGGCAGCTTGCACTCCAGCCAGAGCTGAGGAAGGTTGACTAGACACTGTTCTTTTGGATTTCCCCCCTCCCCATCACTCAAGGTCAAGGTCTTAGAGCTCAGTGCTGCTCCCCGCTCTCCCTAATGTCCATTCTGTAGTTTGGACACCTTCCTTCTCCTTGTTTCTGTAGTCAGTCTTTAGTTTCTCTCTTGGCTCATGTCTTCCTTTGCTCATCCCTGATCTCTAGTCTCTCCCTTGCAAGTGCATAAGTGTCTCCTCTATACCACCATACTACCGCTAGGTTAATCTCCCCCTAAAAAAAAAAAAAGAAGAAGAAAGAGAGAGAGAGAGGAAGAAAGAGAAAGAAAGAAAGAAGGGAGGAAGGGAGGAAGAAGGCAGGAAGGCAGGGAGGAAGGAAGGAAGGAAGGAAAGAAGGGAAAGTGAGCTGGGCACAGTGGTGCACACCTTTAATCTCAGCACTGGGTAGGCAGAGGCATGCTGCCCAGCACTCTCTATGGGGACTCCCGGCCTCTGAGGGGCATCCTCACCCAGTCTGCATCCCACTCCACCCCACCTCTCTCTTCCTGACCTGGGCTCTGTGGCCCTTCTTAGGGGGTGATCCAGCTCACAATCATGAAGCTCCTTCCTTGGAGCTGGGTGTTAGGGAAGCATTTGATGCCCATACTGTCCATTTGGCAATTAGTAAATGACTCCTTAAATGATTTGTAAAATTCGTTGGGCAATGGTGGCTCGAACCTTTAATCCTAGCACTCAGGAGGCAGAGGCAGTCAGAACTCTGTGTGTTCAAGGCCAGCATGGTCTACAGACCGAGTTCTAGGACAGCCAGGGTGGTTACACACAGAAACCCTGTCTCTAGAAACTAAAAAGAAGAAAAAAGAAAAGATGTATGAATATTTATTTATGGGGAGGGCACACATGCCACGGACTGTGTATGTAGGTCAGAGCACAACTTGAGATAGTTTTCTCCACCCACCATAAGAGATCTAGAGATCAAACTCAGAGGTGTTTTTTGTTTATTTTGTTTTTGTTTGTTTGTTTTTTTGAGACAAGGTTTCTCTGTGTAACAGTCCTGGCTGTCCTGGAACTTACTATGTCGGCCAGGCTGGCCTCAAACTCAGAGACCCAACTGCCTCTGCCTCCTGATTGCTGGGATTAAAGGCGTGCGCCGCCGCCGCCGCCGCCGCCGCCGCCGCCGCCGCCGCCGCCGCCGCCACCACCACCACCACCACCACCACCACCCCTGGCTTTCAAACTCAGATCTTCAGACTTGGTGGTAAGCACCTTTACCCACGGAGCCATCTCACTGGCCAATTTGTAGTTTTTTAAGTACTTCTCTCTCTCTTTTTTTTAAGTGGAACTTGAAGAGTACCACGGCAGCATACATTTGTAACCCCAGTACTTTGAAAGTAGAGACAAATACAATCAGGAGTTCAAGGTCACCCTCAACTACATAGAGAATTTTAGGTCAGCCTAGGGTCCATGAAACCCTATGGAAATGAATGAGGGGAGAGAGGAAAGAAGAGACTGAAAACCCTTCAGAGGTAGAAGTTGGGTGTGACCATGCATCTCCGACATCCAAGAACTAACTCCTTAGGCTGAAGCAGGAGGATCTCAGGGTGCTTGCTGTTGGTTTCACGTGGAATGGCTCACACAACCCTTCTGCCACCTAAGGAAGGAAAAGCAATCACATGCCCATTTTACTGACAAGAAAACAAAGGCCTAGACAGGCTGCACACTTTCCCGAAGACATCCAGCTGGTGAGAAGGGAAACCGGTGTTGAACTCCGTCTGATGTAATCCCCAGCGCTCTCGCTCACCCTGCTGTGGCCACATTTGAATGGGGTCATCCCTTCACCCCAATACTTAGCAAACAGCCCTGTTGCTGATGATAATCAGTGTAAAGCTTCCGCCGGAAGTGAAGCGTTGACCTGCTTAAGCAG
Organism: Peromyscus californicus insignis; assembly: GCF_007827085.1. Taxonomy (NCBI): domain Eukaryota; kingdom Metazoa; phylum Chordata; class Mammalia; order Rodentia; family Cricetidae; genus Peromyscus; species Peromyscus californicus. The sequence goes on from NW_026294551.1 coordinate 25,925,601, forward strand.
CTGTTCAGCGTTTAACAGCTTCAGTCTTGCCAAGCTCTCCACGTGCATGGACGCGATCCTTTCTTAAACAAGCAGGAGAAATGAGCCGCAAAGGCCATCTTGGTACTTGTGTTGGCTTTAAAGACTGGACATTTTCCTCTTCACTTTATTTGAGGACATGGGATTGTCAAGAAGAAGCCTCTGCTCAGAGCAACCTGAGTTGTAGAGACTCCTGTGTTTCTGAATCCCAGGCCTGGCCAGAAATCTGTAATTTTCAGCTTCGGCTGAGAAGCACTTGATGGGAGAGCAGAAAAGGGATAGGGTTGCATTCTCCCAAGAATCGGGTCAAGTTAGGGTTCCAGCGGGCAACCTCGGTGTCCCCATGGCTTCAGAAAATAATAAGCCCTGTATGTGTTCAGGCACCACAGACAGCATCTCAGCAAGGCAGGCCCCAGCACAGGCAGCTGATGTCACCCAGCTGGGGTGGAGGAGATGGAGGAAAGAAACAAGAGCAGAGACAAAGCGAGAAGGAGGCAGGAGGCCCAACGTCAACGATGAGAATGCCGTAGAGGGGTTGCGTGGAAAGAGAGGAGGAGGAGGCAAGAGATGTGGACTTCCAGGGACAGACTGTTGACCACCTCTCCTTTTCAACCCTAAGCAGGCCGAAGCTTCTTGAGCCTGCCTGTGACGCAGAGGTACATGCACCCGCACCCTCTGGTGCCCGTCTCTAAGGCCCAGCAGACAATAGGGCGCTAAAGGGACACTTGTAAACAGTCGGTGACGTTTTCCTACCGGTTCCCCAGGAGTTGTCCGTTTCCTGGGGTCATTCCCTTGTAGCCCTCTAAGAGTTCCCTCCCCAGAGACCCCAGCCAGGCTCCTTCAGCCCTGTCCCCTCCATTCTCCCATCGCTCTGAAGGGGCTCGAGTCTCCCTAATGCTCTCCAGTGTCTGTCTGAGCCATCCATCAAGGGTGGCAGGCGGAGGGAAACATGAAAAAGAGCCTATTTGGCTATTAACATCCCCTCCCGCTTTGTTGTCTCTCTCCTCCCCACTCCCCTACCAGTCCCCTACTCCCCAGCTCCCCATCCCCCCCCCCCCCGCCTCCCCCCTTTATAGGAGACAAAACCAGACTGACAAGCTGAAGACTCAAACATTAATCAAACTGCGCTCCGGAACAACCTTTCCCTCGCATTAATAAATACATTTGCGGCCCCTCATTGGACAGTTGGCCTAATTTGTTTCTTTTTCGCAGGGTGGGGGGAGCCACCGAGCCGGCATCCCCCCCCACCCCAACTCCCAGCAGCCGGGCGCAAAGCAGATGTTCCGCTGCGGACGCCGAGCAGCGCTGAGCCGCGCGCCCCGGAGGCCGCGGTTGCCATGGCGACGGCCGGGCCGCCTGCTGTCGCCGAGCACGCTGTCTCGCCCGCTCAGTGATTACCTCCATCTCTGCAGCGTTCGACATACGGCCGGGATTCTAATCAGTTCCCCTCCCCCGTCCCCTCCTCTGCCCAGCCCACTTCCCCTTCAGCCCCCCGCATCATCGTCGTGGGGACTCATTAGGAGCTGCGGCTGCATCCCAGCAAGTGTCCAAGCCAACAGAGAGCTAGAGGTGTCCTGCGCTCACCTCTCTGTTTAGGAATGGCTGGCCCTCCTGTGGAAATGGTTCTGCACCCACCCCACCCCCCCCACTCCCCTGGCCTTTTTCGGTAGCACTGGGTCTCCAGGGCCCAGCTTCCAACACTGTCCCAGGATATTCCATTTTCTGGGTTATGCCGAGGCAGGTTCCCTGAGGTCCCCGGGAGAAGACATAGCTACCCTTCCCTCTAGGCCAGTGGTTCTCAACGTTTCTAATGCTGCGACCCTTTACCACAGTTCCTCATGCTGTGGTGACCCCCAACCATAAAACCATTTTTGTTGCTACTTCGTAACTGTAAATTTTGCTACTGTTATGAATCATAATGTCAATATCTGTGTTTTCCGATGGTCTTAGGCGACTCCTGTGAAAGGGTCGTTTGACCACCAGGTTGAGACAGGCAAGCCTCTGTCATTTTGATAATGAAGGTGCTGGAAATGGGGGTGAGGGGTGGAGGCAAAATGCAGGTTTCTGGGTCCATCAGAGAATGAGCCCCAGCTGAGCTCTTGTGGTATTTCAGACTAAGGAGAAGGTCAAGCATGGTGACTCAAGCCTGGATGTGAGCCAAAAACTTTGGAGACCCGGGCAAGTTCAAGGCCAGCCTAGGCTACATTGTGAGTGCCAAGCCAGCCTGAGCTACAAAGTAAGACACTGTACCCCCCCCCCCAAAAAAAAAAAAAAACCCAGCAACAACAGTCCAAGAGAGGATGGAGAAGCACATTCAAGCTGTGCAGACTGGACCTGAGTTAGTCCAATGGTTCTTGGGACGGTTTGTCCGTAATCCCACACACTATGACGTCAGTACTCCCAGGCTGAGCTCGGTTCGGTTCCTTTACAGGTAGGCTCTGATATACTCCCAGCTGGGGGCTTTGCAAGTACTGCCCTAAAGAGCCACTGGCAGCTGGTAGAGGTAGGGACAATGCTTGAGGATTTGAGGTGCCTGGAGAGCTTTCCACTGGGAAGGAGAGTCCTCTCCTTGAGACTCGGGGGTTTAGTTGCAAGGCCTCAAACACAAATCTCCTTCCCAAACATCCCTGGTTTCAGGAGACATGGGGTAAAAAACAGGGGTCATGGGCAAGACAGTCCCAAGGAGCTTGGGGATGTGGGAGCAGTATGAGAGCAGAGGACAGGCAGAGACGCGAGATTCCCAGAGCAGATGCTACATCCCACCCTAAATCACGAATCAGGAAGCCCAAGGTGGTTGAAGAAAAACAAACAAACAAAAAACAGTTTTGCTTAAAGGGAAGGGCCCCTTGGAGTGATTTAAAGCAGAAACACGTATGTTCCAGAGGCATTATTGATGCAGGAAAGCACGAATACCTTTTAATCCTCCCCCAGTGTCCCCAAAGCCAGCCTCCTCCCAATGTTTGTCTGCCTGTGGCCTTAAGCAGGAGAAATGTGCCTCTCAGGGCTCTCGGGAGCCTGCTAAGGATCCCCATGTCAGAGCTGTAAGGCTCCTTCCAAATTTAGAATGATCCTTCATGTTACGGATGAGAAACTGAGGCACAGAAAGGTATTCTAGCTGGCCTTAGACCCCACAGCTAGCAAACAGCAGTCGGCTCTGCCTGGCTGTTGCCGCTCGGGCGGCCCCCTTTCTTCCCTTTGAGGCAACCGGCTGGGAAGTTCTGGTTTCCATGAGGCACAGACAGAATCCCAAAAATCTCAGGCCTTTCCAAGCGCCTCGTCAGCCCTGTCTCCTGAAGGCCTGTCACCTGAAGGCAGCAGCCACCAGAGTGACAGCTCTAGCCCTAGCTGGCCTGGGGCCTCTCCCCAGGGGTTGGGGAGTGGTGGGGGGAGCTTTTTGTGGGGCCGCCTTCAGTCGATTGTCTGCAGCTCTGTCTTTGTCTGTCTGTCAGTCACAAGGGAACCACTGAAGACAGAGGTCAGGCTGGTCACTGGACAAGCAGAAAGAGGCCTGTCCCCATCAGAGAAGGGTTGGGAAGAAGGCTCCCTCCTCCTCTTCTTCACCACACCCCCGCCCCATTCCCAGCTTCTTAGCTGGCTCCCCTCGGGAATTACAGGCTCTGCCGATTCCAGAACCAGGGCAGCAACTGCCCACAGAAGCTCTTGTCTCCCTGCCGTACGAAACCTTGGCTCCTCACTGGAAAGCTGCTCCCTTACCCTGGCCTGTCTGCAGGAAGAGGACGTGAAGGGAGGGGTCTAGCTCAAGCCTCACAGGCAGGGGGTTTCCAGAAAGCCTCCCGCTGCCCTGTGACTCTACTCCGGTCCCTGCCTATCTCCCTGCACCCCAGACAGCCAGGCTCTCACACCCCCCTACGACAATCACACTCAGGGCCATCCCCAGAGAACCCATTTCCAGGCCACCCCAGTTCCTACTGTACACTGATGCATCTCCCCAGATTGTGCTGTTTCCAGTCTCCCCTAGCTCCCCCTGCACATGAACTTATCTCCCCAGATTCAACTGTTTTCAGGCTTCCCACACACTCTCTCTCATCTGCCTGCCTGTACACGAGCTGTCTCCCCAGATCCTGCTGTTTCCAGGTTCCCCTAGATTTCCCTGGTACACAAATTAGCCTCTTTGGATTCGGCAGTTTCCAGAACACCCCGCCTTGCTCTCTCACTAGGCAGTTCTGTCTCCCCAGATTCAGCTGTTTTCAGGCTGCCCTCGTTTGCTCTGTACACGGGTACCTCTCCCAGGTTCTACCGTTTCAAGGCTCCCCTGTTTCCCTTGTACACGCATCAGTATCCAACTTCTGTTGATCCCAGCTGCCTAAGGGATTCAGTGGGCTTAAGGAGAGTGGAAGGAGGAGAGAGAGAGTCAGGAAGAGGAGGAGGAGGAGGAGGAGGAGGAGGAAAACCTGTCATCAGGGATACTCCTTATTCATTTCTCTTGCGACCCAGAGCCCTGAGCAGCTTGCACACCGGCAGTCTCTGGGCCTCTGCTCCGACAAATAGATCCCTTAAGACCATTTGCCCCGAGACAGTCTAATTCCCTCCTCCTTGCCACTGCTCCAGGCCTGAGCTTCAAGCGGAGTGTCCCCAGAGACCCATCTTGGTGGGCTGCTCGCCCCTGCACTCCCTGCAAGCCCTAGCTCTCTCGGCTCCCTGCTAATCTCCTCAGCCCCTTTGTCTCTCATCCCTGCTACCCCTTAGCTCCCCTCAGTTTATTCACATAGAGCTTAAGGGAGACTTCAATAGTCCCCCAGCCCAACAAAGAGGGATTTGGAGTTAAAGAGCCATGCTTGATTTATTTTCCTCTTTGTTTCAGTTTGCAGGACGGAGGAACATCACCCACAGGAAACTCGTGCCTGGACTAGCATCCCAGCATGCTCTCCAGGCGGTGTAAACAATTGTTTGATCCTTGTCTCATAAAAGCAGAGGGTCTGCATCCCCATCCTCCTAGCCAGGGCAAGGGCAGCCATCTGCAAGGCTTCTTAAGATTCTTGGATTCTCAGATTGATTGTTAATTTACTTATTGTTAGAATCTCAGTCTGTAGCTGAGGTTTGTGCACTCGGTTTTGGAACTCAGACTGGCCTTGAACATGTGGCAGTTCTCCAGCCTCGAGTGCTGGGATTACAGGTGTGAACCATCACACCCAGTCTTGGGCTGATTTCAATATTGCCCCCAAAGTTTCTGCTCTGCTGGCTCCCCCCATCTTTCATTCGCTCACACCTCCTGCTACCCATCAGTCTAATTCCAGCCATTTTGGTCACCATAATGGAGCCATCTTGCTGGCCCTAGGAAACACTCGGAGTGCACCAGGGAACAAATAGAAAGAATGGGCCCAGTGGGGTCAGGGCAGCGGGTTAATTGAAGGCTTGCCTTCTTCCTGGGGAAGCCCACACCTGGATCCTGCCTCATTGTTTCTGTTCCCAGGAGCAGAGAGCAGACTGGGTTTTCCCACCTGTCAAGTAGGGATGACAGGGGTCCAAAGAAAGTTACATAGGTATAGGAAGCAGACTGTTTCTATGGAGCTTAGCAGATGCACATTGACTTAAGTCTCATTAGAACTTTGTGGGTTCCCCCCCTTCTCTCTCTTTCTCTTTGGTTTTTCGAGACAGGGTTTCTCTGTGTAGTTTTGGTGCCTGTCCTGGATCTTGCTCTGTAGACCAGGCTGGCCTCGAACTCACAGAGATCTGCCTGGCTCTGCCTCCCTAGTGCTGGGATTAAAGGTGTGCACCACCACTGCCCGGCCTTCTCTTTGGTTTATGCATACATTTTCCTTCAAAAAAAACGGCAGAAGAAAGCTCTTATTATCTCATCATCACTGTTACCACCACCACCACCATCATCATCATCACCATCATCAGAGTTTGCTTTTATTGAGACAAGATCTCGCAAAGCCCGGGTTGGCATTCAACTCTATTTGTGGTTGAGGATGATACTGAACACTTGATCCCCTGGCCCCACTTCCCAAATACTGAGGTTCTGAGTATGAACCACCACCCCCACCTTAATTTTATTAAGGAAAAATGCTATTAAGGTTGGGGAGACAGCTCTGTAGGTAAAGTAACTGCTGTGCAAGAATGGGGACCCGAGTATACGGTGACTCTGCACTCCCCTGGAGAGGTGGAGCCGGGCGGGTCCTGGACAGTCTGTGGCACTCTGTGGCACTCTGTGGCACTCCTTAGCCAGCAGTGTAACTGAAAGTGTGAGCTTCAAGTTTAGTGGGAGGTCTTGTCTCACAACATAATGTGGAGGAGTTTGCTAGAGAGACGACTCTGTGGTTAAGAACACTCATTCTCGGGGCTGGAGAGATGGCTCAGAGGTTAAGAGCACTGCTTGCTCTTCCAAAGGTCCTGAGTTCAATTCCCAGCAACCACATGGTGGCTCACAACCATCTGTAATGAGATCTGGTGCCCTCTTCTGGCCTGCAGGGATATGTGCAGACAGAACACTGTATACATAATAAATAAATAAATCTTTAAAAAAAAAAAAAAAAAAAAAAAAAAAAAAAAAAAAGAACACTCATTCTCATTCTCGGCCAGAAGAGGGCATCAGATCCCACTACAGATGGTTGTGAGCCACCATGTGGTTACTGAGAATTGAACCCAGGATTTCTGGAAGAACAGCAAGGGCTCTTAAAAGGCAGAACCAGGCCGGGCGGTGGTGGCGCACGCCTTTAATCCCAGCACTCGGGAGGCAGAGCCAGGTGGATCTCTGTGAGTTCGAGGCCAGCCTGGGCTACCAAGCGAGTCCCAGGAAAGGCGCAAAGCTACACAGAGAAACCCTGTCTCGAAAAACGAAAAAAAAAAAAAGGCAGAACCACCTCTCCAGTCACCAGCCATGTATAAATGGTAGGTTCTGACGGTTTACAGAAGACATGCGATAACGAAAGGCAAGCAAAAGCTATCAGGTATGCTAGCATATTACTGTAATTGTCAGCATGAGGAGGCCGAGACAAGAGGATTGTGAGTTCAAGACCAGTCAGGGCTACACAGGAGATTCTGTCTCAACAAAAAATAAATAAATAAAACAAGTGAGAGAGAGGTGACAGCAGCAGGCCACACTGTCATTCCTGTCCTTGTTAGCCGTGTGATGTTGGATGAGTCACCCTTTGGGCTTCGCTTCATCTCCTGAGGGCCCCAGTTTGTTCAACCCACATCACTCAAGTACCTTTCCCTACCTTGCAGTATAAACTTGATTGAATGTGGGAGATCCCCGGCCCCCTCTCCAACCCGCCCTTACTCAGAGAAAATCCGATCTCCAGAGTGGAAGGCCTGGTTTTCTTAGTTGTTTATCATAGACCCTGTTTGTTCAGCACAATGGCTGTCCCAGGGTCCTAGGGGCGCTCATCTTCTCGTCCCCACCACCTTCTCATCCCCACCGGGCTGGCTGTTCAGAGCTTTGATGTGGGACCTGCCCCCTGGGGTTTCTAGGACCTCGCTAGGAATGGGCTCCGAAGCTCAACTCCTGTCCAGAGAAAAGTTCTTCAGGCCTGATTCCTTAAGGCCGGATGCTTGCTTGATCCCAGCCAGGCTAAGGAGAATCTAAATGGCGCTTGTCTTACAGCGCCACCTTCTGGACAAACCTGCGAGGGCCTCATTTTCTGATTCCCATTCCCAGAACACTAGGATGGGTTGTTTCTTTTTTTCTTTTCTTTCTTTTGTGTGTGTGTGTGTGTGTGTGTGTGTGTGTGTGTGTATGTGTGTGTGTGTGTGTGTGTGTGTGTGTGTGTGTGTGTGTGTGTGTGTGTGTGTGTGTGTTGGTATTAATGCTGTTATTATTATCACTATTAGTGTGTGCACACTCAGTCAAGCGGATGCCATGGCGTCCACGTGGAGGACAATTTTTGAGAGTCAGCTCTCCCCTTTTCGGGTTTGGAAAATGGAACTCGGGCCAGGAAGCCTGCTTGACAATCCTTTCAGCCACTGAGCCGTCCGTCTCTCCAGGCCACAGAGATATTTTTAATTTTTTACTTATTTATTTTTTAAAGATTTTTTTATTATTGTTTTACGTACATTGGGGTTTTGCCTGCATGTATTGTCTGTGTGAGAAGGCCAAATCCACTGGAATTCTAGTTACAGACAGTTGTGAGCTGCCATGTGGGTGCTGGGAATTGAACCCAGGTTCTTTGGAAGAGCGGCCAGGGCTCTTAACCTCTGAGCCATCTCTCCAGCCCAGATTTCTGTTTGTATATTGTCTACTCTCCAAGGTCTAAATTCTTGGATTCCCCTGCCATCTTCTGGAAGGGGACGTTCCACGAGCCTGCCAGCCATCCAGCCACAGGGAGGACCCTCAGAGGGGTAGTGAGGGGTGGTCCTCAAACCGTGGAGGCTGAGAAACAGCTGTGGCAGGTCCTCCAATCACTTATCTGCCCCATGCATTCTCACCCACCCAAGGCTCCCTCACACTCACTTCCAGGCTGTTGTCGGGAAGCAGGAGCATCCTTTTTATGATGTCCAGGGTTTTCTCCTATGCTGGGGGTATACGAAAGGCCTCATATGTGCTAAGCACAAGTGCCGAGCTGGCTTCAGCCCCCCCGCCCTCATAATTGCAAGTTAAATCATGGGTTCAGATGAAGAGAAACCACACTGGCCTGGTCAAATATAATCAGATTTTCTCTCTTGCTGCAATTTCTTTCCTTTAGTGAGTGAGTGAGTGTGTGTGTGTGTGTGTGTGTGTGTGTGTGTGTGTACACGCATATGCATTCGTGTGTGCCTATTTTCAGGGTGGTGCTCTGTGGGTGACAAGAGAGTACTAAATATAGAGATATGGGTGAAATTATTGTTTTGTTTTGTGTTTCGAAACAGGGTTTCACTATGTAGCTCTGGCTATCCCAGAAGTCACTATGTAGACCAGGCTGGCCTTTAGCTCACTGAGATCTACCTGCCTCTGCCTCCCAAATGCTGAAATTATAGGTGTGCACCATAATACCTGGCTTTTAAACTTACTGTTCTAAGATACTTTCCAGAATTTAAAATGTCTAAATCGTCATCGAAGACAAAGTGGTCCCACTGGAGTGATTGACTGCAACAGGGTTTCGTTCATTCAAAAACACTAAGGCTTCAGGCTCTCAGAATAGACTGATGACAGCACACGGTGTGCTGGGTAAGATTGGCATTAAGCTGGAGGGTGCTGTTTTATTTTATTTATGTATTTATTTTGATTTTTGGAGAAAGAGTCTCATGTAGCCCAGGCAGGCCTCAAACTTGTTATGTGACCGAGTCTGACCTTGAATGCCTGATCTTTCTACCTCCACTTCTCAAGTGCTGGGGTTACAAAAGTATGAGCATCTCTATACCTAATATCTAATAAATTCATATTGAATACTCTTTTTTAAAGCATGGACTTAATAGGAAAAATTCTGCCAGATCTTAGTGGCACATGCTTTTTTGTCTCTTTTTTTTCAGAGCTGAGGACCGAACCCAGGGCCTTGCGCTTGCTAGGCAAGCGCTCTACCACTGAGCTAAATCCCCAACCCCAGTGGCACATGCTTTTAATCCCAGCATTGTGGAGGCAGATGCAGGTGGATCTCTGTGAATTCAAGGCCAGCCTGGTCTACAGAGTGAGTTCCAGGACAGTCAGGACTACACAGAGAAACCTCATCTTAAAAAAAAAACCAAGAATAATCGGGGGGAGTTGATGAATTCTAATGTAAATAATATGAATTCACCTGACTGGAGCAATAGCTCAGTTGGTAGGTAGAGCGCCTGCTTAGCTTGCTTATCATGCACAAATCCCCAGAATTCCCCAGATTCAATCTTGAGCCCCAAATAAACAAGGCATGGTGGCAAACACCCATGATCCCAGCCCTTGGGAGGTGGACCGGAGGATCAGAACTTCAGGGTCATCCTAGGCTCGGCACCCAGTGTCAATGCGCCTTCACCTGGAGGCTTGCAGATAGGTGTCTGTGTAGTTCTCCATATATCGTTCAACCCATGGCCACGCTCTGCACCGCTGAGCGCTTTCAACGGTTTGGAAGTCTTCAGTTAAGCCGGGCAGTGGTGGCGCAGGCCTTTAACCCCAGCTCGGGAGTCAGAGACACACAGATCTCTGTGAGTTTGAGGCCAGCATGGGTCTACAGAGCAAGTTCCTGGACAGACAGGGCTACACAGAGAAACTCTGTCTCAAGAAAGAAAAGAAAAGAAAGTAACTCTTCAGTTGATCCCTGTTTTTCTTAGAATACAATCCAAGCCCTTAGCTTTGTGGTTGGAATGAAGAGTAATAGGCAGTAGAAGCAGGCCACCAAGGGTTTAAAATCACTCCTTTGCCTTAAAACGGGTTACTCTACTTCTCAGGCCCTCAGTTGCCTTATTTGTTAAAAATAGGGCTAAGAGCCAGACAGCGGTGGTGCTCACCTTTAATCCCAGCACTTGGGAGGCAGAGGCAGGCAGATCTCTGTGAGTTCGAGGCCATTCTGGTCTACAGAGCAAGTTCCAGGACAGGCTCCAAAGCTACACAGAGAAACCCTGTCTCAAAAAAAAAAAAAAAAAAAAAAAAAAAAAAAAAAAAAAATAGAGCTAAGAATGTCTCCTTGGCCAGGCTGTTCTGAGGGTACTAGTGTAGCTGGTGTACAGAGAGAAGCAAAGTGGCAATTATTTCTTCATCACCCACGGTGACCCACTCACGCTCTGCCCAGGAAGAAGTCACCTATTTCAGCTTGTGTCAGGGGAAGACACACCCTCTATCAGCTCTCCTGGCGGATACACACTTTCTGCAATTAGACAACACATGGATGGACTGGAGAGATGGCTCAGGCGTTAAGAGCACTGGCTGCTTTTCCAGAGGACCCGGGTTCAAATCTCAGTACCCACACGGCAGCTCACAACTGTCTGTAACTCCAGCTCCAGGAGTTCCAACACCTTCACACAGCTACGTATGCAGGCAAAACACCAATGTGCATATAATAAAAATAAATAACAAACAAAATAGGGTTGGGGGCTGGAACTCTCGTAAGAGCTGGAAGAACACATGTGCTGTCTCTCCCCAGATGTTTTCTGTCATCGTGTAATTTGAGGTCTCCTCTGAATGTTTATAGACTCCTTATCTGCAAGCATAGTTTCATACCCAGTCAAGTTGGAGTCTACTTAGATCAGATAGTGTGCCTTCCAACTCATTTCAGAAGTTCCCATCAGGAGCTGGAGAGATGGCTCATCAATTAAGAGATCTTGCTGCTTTTCCAGAGGACAAAAGTTGGGTTCCCAGAACCCAATCTGACAGTTTACAATCTCCTGGAACTTCAGCTCCAGGGAATTAAATGTCCTCTTCTGACCTCTGAAGGTATGCTTACACATCACACACACACACACACACACACACACACACACACACACACACACACACACACAAACACACAAGCTAGGTATGGTGACACACATCTTTAATCCAGGCAGAGGCAGGTGGATCTCTGAGTCCGAGGCCAACCTGGTCTCCAGAACTAATTCCAGGATGGCCAGGGCTAGCCTTGTCTACAGAGCAAGTTCCAGGACAACCAGGACTACAAGGAGAAATCCTGTCTCAAATAACAACAACAAAGATAAAAATTATTATTTTTTAAAAAGAAGCTCCCATCAACCTCCAATAAAAGTGCCCAGCTCAGAACAGCCAGTTAGTAGATGTCTGTTGGAAAAATTCATTCCAAAAGAATTTTAATTTCAGTATTATGATCAGCACAGATTTTTTTTTTTCTCTCACCAAACAGCTGGTGTGGAGGGACCACAGCCATCGGTGTGACCACAGCCATCAGTGTGCACATATAAAATCTACACCCTTCCCAGCCACTCTCATTTTTTTCGGTCCCCCCTCATCTGAGATGAAGGGGGAGGTTAGGGTCCAGATGAAGACCATGCAAATGATGCTAGAATATAACTTGGCAACTACTTGTTTAACTTTTTGTTGAAAATTCTTACTAAAAAGAACACACATCTTACATATCGAACTTAAATTCCCATCACTACTCGGAACAGGATTGGATTTTTTTTTTTTTTTTGTTTTGTTTTGTTTTGTTTTTCGAGACAGGGTTTCTCTGTGTAGTTTTGCGCCTTTCCTGGAACTCGCTTTGGAGACCGGGCTGGCCTTGAACTCACAGAGATCCGCCTGCCTCTGCCTCCCGAGTGCTGGGATTAAAGGCGTGAGCCACCACTGCCCGGCAGGATTGGATTTTTAAAAGGTTTTTATGCCTTGACATATCCCTCAAATCCAATCTTTTCTTTGGACCCTCCACCCCCACCTCACTCGTTTCTCCCCAGTACACGGTTCATCACAGACATCTAAAAATTTTGATTACGAGCCGGGCGGTGGTGGCACACGCCTTTAATCCCAGCACTCGGGAGGCAGAGGCAAGTGGATCTCTGTGAGTTCGAGGCCAGCCTGGGCTACAGAGTGAGTTCCAGGAAAAGTGCAAAGCTACACAGAGAAACTCTGTCTCGAAAACCAAAACAAACAAACAAACAAACAAAAAACCACTACCACCACCACCAACAACAACAACAAAAATTGAATACATTGAGTCAACAAACAGCTGAACGAGACCCGGGTTGGAAGGAAAGAGGAGCCGATAGAGTTGTGCCCAGGAAATTATTCCCATTGCCAGGATCCAGAGTTGAAGGATCCCTGCCGTAGAAGAGCTCAGAATTAATTTCTCCCCACAATATAGAAAGAGTTGTCTTGTTTGTTTGTTTTGAGACAGGCACTGTCTCACTATGTAGTCCAAGGTAGCCCCAAACCTCCTGTCTGAGCCTCCAGAAACCACAGCACGCTTCACAGGGAGTTTCAAAGGGCTCGAGGGCAAAGAAAGTGGGAACTTCCGGGTGGGCTGCGGCTGCCTGGCTCATCCCTCTCCCAGGCCTGGCTGGCTCCTCCTCCGCAATCAGTGCGGACTGGAGAAGAGCCCCTGTCCCCTGTCCCCTTCCCACTGCTCCAGTCAACAGTGGTCCAGTCATCCGGCAGCAGGGAGTCATCCATCAGGGTCGGGACGAGAACCAATCCCACATGCCCTGCCTGCCCGGCAGCCAATTGGAAGGAGGCGGGAGGAGCACAGCGTGTGTGTGTGTGTGTGTGTGTGTGTGTGTGTGTGTGTGTGTGTGTGTGCCTGCCTCTGTGTGTGTGTGCCTCTGCGTGTGTTGGGCGTGGGATGTGGCTGGGTTGACTCCAGGTATTATATTATAAAGAGGATTGAAGGGAGGCGCAGCCACCTGAGATCCCGACAGGGTCGAGACGTGACTGGCATTCATTCCCCTGTACCAAGTCCCTGAGTGAATTTCTCCAGTGCCCTCTGGCCGGGCCCTACGTTCCTGAGGTCTCAGTTTCTGACCTGATGCCAGTCAGCTGCAGGAAAAGGAGCGATCCTAAGGATCCTCGCCCGAGTTCGCTCGGGAGCTGCTGGCGCTAGAGAAGGAAGGACGTTACGATGGGCAGACACGGGAAGGCAAACCCTGGCTCGGAACTGCAGACGCCCTTCCCGAAACCCCTCAGGTTCCGGTCTGTGGCAGCTCTGATGAGGCTATCATTTCGGGAAGCTGGTGCAGCGGGCAGAGCACGGGGCTGCCAGCCAGGCCTGCTGTCTCGGCGGCTCCACTTGGCTGCAGAAAGCGAGGGGGCGGCCAAGAGACGCAATAGCCAGAAGGCTGGACTTGAAGACTAGGGGTCTTCGACATTATGGGAATTCAGCGCAATCCGCTTTGCGCTGCCTCTCCAGGCTCCTTTGCCAAAGTTTCCCAACGGGATCAGGGAAGCCTATAGCCATAGCAGGTGAAGGGACACTTTCTTATCGCTCCTACCCCCATCACTGTGTTTTGGTTTGGGTTATTTTAAAGACGGTGTCCCATCTGTGGCCCAGGCTGGTCTCAAACATATTAAGTAGTAAAGATGACCTTGAACTCTCTCTCTCTCTCTCTCTCTCTCTCTCTCTCTCTCTCTCTCTCTCTGTTTTTGTTTTTTCAAGACAGCGTTTCTCTGTGTAGCTTTGGAGCCTGTCCTAGAACTCACTCTGTAGACCAGGCTGGCCTCGAACTCACAGAGATCTGTCTGCCTCTGCCTCCTGAATCTGGGATTAAAAGGCGTGCGCCACCGCCGCCCAGCTCCTCTGTCTCTTAAGAGCTGAGGTTATAGGCTTGTGTGTCCCACACCCTGTGCGGTCCAAGTGTGAGCAAGGAATTCAGATGTTCTAGGAGAGTGAGAAAGTTACTGTCCCCCCACAAAGCGTGACTTTGTGGAAGCTGCTGCATACTTGAAAGTTTCAGGGCCTCGGTGTACTCCTTAGTAAAATGTCGACAGCACCGTGTGGTTCAAAGAACTGCCAGCTTGCATGAAGCTCCTAGCTCCTGCTTGACGCTTCCCATTCCCATCCTGGCACAGTTGAAATTGCAGGTTCACGCCAGGTTGCCAGGAAGCAGTTTACTCCTCCGAGCCTTGAGGTCGCTTAGGGACCATGGATGGAGCCAAGCGCTACGGGAGGCAGAATATTTGAGAAGTATTTCTGAAGAACTTCTTTCCCGTTGCCACACTGGCCCTGAACTCCACAATTTAATTGCACATTTTTCCTCTCTCTCTACTTCCAGGGTTACATTTTTGCATCTCAGGGCTGTGTGCACAGTGACCCAAGAAAGGGCTGTGTACGCAGTGACTCTGGAAAAATGTATAGTCAGCGTTTATAATGAAAAGATTTGCATTCCCGTACCTTCCCCAAGTTCTCTAATTACAAATGGAGTCCAATTCAGTATAAATATCCGGTCTGCTTTTTTGATTTTGTTTTAAGATAGTGTTTCACACAACCTAAGCTGGTCTCAAACTCATTATGTAGTAAAAGATGACCTTGAACTTGTGATTCTCCTGCTTCTGCCTGCCAAGGGCTGTGATTACAGGCGTGTCCCGTACGCTGGGCCTGGAAGTGACAACCACAGGGACAGGCTTTTATTAAGACCCAAAGCTCACCGCTATCTTTATTATAGCAGCTGGCAAAAAGCCCTGTGTTGAGAGGGGAGTCGCGCGTGCTGGTTGCTAGGGCAACGCACTGGCGCTGGTGTCAGAGATCAGCAAGAACACCACGAGGAGGGTCCATCCCACTCCAGGGGCGGAGTTAATCGAGGCCCTAGACCCGTAGGCGTGCCCGTCGTTCCCTCCAGATGGCGCTGTAGGACCACGGATGCTGTGCGGGGGCGGAGCTTCCTGCTGCGCTTTACTCCTGTGAGGGGCGGGAGCTGGGGCGGGGCGTGGGAGCCAGCAGCTCAAACTCTCGAGGGATCCATGAAGAAGATTCCCCACGTTACCGGAGAAAAGTTCGCGACGTGGAAAGCGTACGGATCAGAGAAAGACTGGGAGAAAGTGCAGAGTCTGGGGCTAGGATAGGGAAGAGGGGTCAGGATGCTCACAAAGTTTATTCATCTCCATCCTTGAGGTTTGTCCCGGTGAATCTCCTCCATCGCCTCTCTGGACCCACCCACCCCCCGATCCTTCACAACCTCAGAGGTGCGGATGCTCTGGACGTATGCGCAGTGGGCACAAGTCAGGGGCCTCCTCGCCCCCAGGATCCAGATAGAACCAGCAAGTTTATAGGGCTCTAGTGCCCAGGATATACGCCAAGACAAAATTCCGCAGTCCCAGGCACGCCAAGAAAAATAGCCAAACTGTTCCTCAGTTTGTCAAAGTAAGCCCTGACTCCTCTTCCTTTCTGGAAGCCAGGAACGGAAAAAATGACTCAAGGAATCCCTTGGCGGAGCCTTCCTGTATAAGCTGTGCACACAAAACGGGGGTACCATCTTCACCCCCTCCCCCCTTTCCTGGAAGACTGTTGTTCCTGTCACTATTATACCTCACCACGCCTTCGTATCTAGCCGCTCAACCACACATGGAACCCCAGGCTATCTGTGTTGTATCCCCCCCCAAACACACACTTCCCTTTCTCTTGACTCCGACGACCCCATTCACCCCACCCACCCAATAAAAGATGCACCGCGGAAGCCCTCCTCCGAACACACAGACACACAGACACACACACACATACACACTCCCAAAGCCAAGAAAGGAGATCTTTGGCAAGAAATGCAAGTTTATTAAGGCCTAGGGCTGAGAATGGCCGAGGTCCGAGGGAAAGAAGCTTTGCTGGTTCCCATGGCCCCAGGGGCAGGCCAGGGTACTGAGCAGGGTTAACGGAGCTGGGACCAAACTTCTGCTTCTCGGAATTCCTGGCAGGAGACCTCCTGGATCAGTTCCGGAAGAGGCCTGAGAAGGCAGAGGGATCTCTCCTGCCCCCTGAGGCTCGGGGCTTTTGCAGGGACTGGGAAAAAATGCTCTCTGGAGAGGGAGCCTCGACTCCAAGGTCTTCATTTCAGTAACGACCACTTAATTTGTTCCTTGGCTGACTGAAGAACCTGGGGCGAGGGGAGAATGTTGGGAGAAATAGTTGAGAATGTCAATCAACGGTGCCCTTACTGGAGGTCTGTGAGGCCTGAGGGAGCCTCTCCAGCCCTGGTCACTAGGTGGCGGCAGCTTGCCTCTACTTAGTTTAAATGCGACCAGGCAGGCCCAGCTCGCTGCAGCCAAACCCCAGCTGGCTGCCGCCCAAGCCAATGCAAGTGTGGGTGTGGCTGTGGCCCCTGCCTTCCCGGATCCATGCCAGGCTACAGAAGTTCCTCCTCACAGTGCCATCCCTAGGCAGGGGCTGGGCTCAGATGCTCGGCACCTTAACAAACCCCCCATTAATGCGGTGTGTTCCCTGCACCCCAGCCCGTCCGCTGATGTGGCGACGGCTGTCGATGTGTGGGCTCCTACTGCCAAGAAAAAACACCTCGGTCCAGTGTATGCCCATATCAGTACCAAGACTCCCTCTAGGCATGAAGCCTCCTTCTTTCCCCCCAAAATGTCGGTCCCACACTGCGCATGCCCCTTTCTCCTGCAGTCTCCCTCCTTCCTGGCGACAGTGAATTCCTCCCATCTCTCCTACGGAACCCTCTCTCCACATTTCATTTCATGCTCACTACTATAAGCTTTGTTTTTATTTAAGACTTCCACTAACACACAGGTGTGGTTCCTGTAATCTCAGCTCCTGGGAGGCTGAGGTGGGAGCGTGATGAGTTCAAGGCCAGCCTGGGCTACATAGCAAGCCCCTACCAGTCTTCATTCCTTGTTCATTTAGAGAAATAGAAATAGTTGTTTCCTGAGAATGTATGACTTAACATTCTAGGCTCTTTCCATCCACGAACTGGTTCATCTAAGTCTTCAAAATATTTTCTTTACAATCAGTGTGTGTGTGTGTGTGTGTGTGTGTGTGTGTGCTACACAGCGCACACATGGGATAAGAGGACAACTTGTGAGCAGGGCATGGTGATCCATGCCTTTATTCAGTGGAGAGGCAGAGGCAGGTGGGGATTGAATTTACGTCCTCAGGCTTGGCAATATGGCCCTTACTCACTGAGCTGTCTTGCTGATTCCTAATTTGTATAACTCTCTTCTGAGAGCCCTAGAGATGCTGAGTAACTCGTCATTCCACTTTTGCTGGTAAAGTAAAAGCTTTGGATGACTCACAGGAATGCAAGTTTTCTGTTATTGTTGCTGGTTAGTTTTTGTTTTTGAAACAGGGTCTTGTTCTTGGATCCAAATCTGAAGCGCTGGAATAACAAGCATGCACCGCCACACATGTACCATGAAGTGCAGGAATCTCCCAGGGCTGTGTGCATGCTGAGCAAGCACTCTACACCACCAGTCTTAACTTACGCTCTTCTTCATTACTTTAATTTTTAAAAATTGTATGTGTGTCGTCAGGCAGTGGTGGTGCACACCTTTAATTCCAGCACTCAGGAGACAGAGGCAGGTGGATCTCTGTGAGTTCGAGGCCAGCCTGGTCTACAGAGTGAGATCCAGGACAGTCAGGACTACACAGAGAAACCCTGTCTTGAAAAACCAAAAAAATTGTTATGTGGCTTTTTGCCTATATGTGTGTCTGTGTGTGTGGCTTTTTGCCTATATGTGTGCCTGGTGCCTGCAGAGTCCAAACAAACTCCTAGAACTGGAGTTACAAATGGTTGAGCCACCATGGGTATGCCTGAAACAGGTCCCCTGTAAGAGCAGGGAGTGCTCTTAACCACTGAGCCATCTCTTTAGCTCTCCCCAATGTGTGTTCTTGTTCGCTCTGCTCATCAACACTCCCCTTTTAGAGGGTTTAATGTTTCTTTCATTTATTACTTTAATGTGTTTATGTGAAGGTCAGCAAACACCTTGTGGGGAGTCAGTTCTCTGTCACAGCAATCAAGCTCAGCTCATCGGGCTCAGAGGCAAGTGCCTTTACTTGCTGAGGCATCTCAATGGACTACGTGTTGTATGTTTCTTATTTTTTATTTTTAAGACAGGGTCTCATGGAGATATCTTAAAAATCTGGCCTCAAACTTGATATGGCTTTGAACTCCTGATCCTCCTGCCTCCACCTCCCAAGTGCTGGGATTATGGGTGTGTGTGCCACCATGCCCAGCTTGGTTTATTTTATTTTAGATAAAGTCTCATGCTACAGCCCTGGCTAGCCTGGAACTCACTGTGTAGCTCAGGCTTGTCTTGAACTTGAGATCCTCAAGCCCAGCTTGGTTTGTTTTATTTTTAGATAAAGCCCCATCCTACAGCCTGGGCTAGCCTGGAACACACCGTATAGCTCAGGCTGATCTTGAATTTGAGATCTTCAAGCCTCAGCCTTTCCAGTATTGAGGTTATAGGTGTGAACCACTGTGCCTGGCTCTTCCAACCTCCTTCCACCCTGAAAACCACCACGCGGCCACATCCTTTTCCAGCAGAACATGAGGAAACACGGGGAACCAGAGGGTGATAGGGTGACCAGAGTAGTGCAGGACAGTGGGCATCTCTCCTGGTGCTCTCCACTGATGGCACAAGCCCGTCTCTCACAGGGCTGCCACATTAGGACTAGTTTAATCCAGGGAGGGAAGCTCCTTGGACACAGTAAGTCTGAGCAGACAGACCTGCAGATGGACAGAACTGAAGTCAAACCATTTGGCTTGACTAGCAGGAAGTCTGTGAGACTGGAGACCCAGTTTGTGGACAGTAACCAGGGTACACACACACACACACACACACACACACACACACACACACACACACACACACACACTGCTGCCATATTCTGCATGCATCCCAGTTAGGGTTGTGCAAGGTGTATGGCTGGCTCCTTTTCAACAGCCAAGCTACTAAGGGCAGAAGTGAAGAGTACAGAAAGTTAGACCCTACCCCTGGGTGATGAGGCCCTTAACCATCCCAGCATGGCCCCTGAGTGGTGAGGCTAAGTGCTGGAGACAAACTCCCACATGGCATCCTGTCCAGGTTGGAGGAAATGTGGGGGATCTGGGACTCTACATTGCTTCGGGTAACAAGTAACCCAGGCATCATCAGGGTAGCTGGTTTAGGGGAGGAAATGGGGTGAGCAGGTGGTAATTTGCCCACTCATCCCTTGGCACCCAGTTCCCAAGAGCTCAGTATCCTCAAGGGCTTCCTCTAGGAGTCACCAGCTCAGGCGGCGGTGGTGGCACTCAAAGCATTCAGGAGGCAGACAGATGGAGCTCTGTGAGTTCGAGGCCAGCCTGGTCTACAGTGCTAGTTCCAGGACAGCCAAGGCTACAGAAAGAAACCCTGTCTCAAAAAACAAAACCACACACACACACACACACACACACACACACACACACACACACACACACACAGAGTCACCAGCTCATCCCTTCTGTCCCACATCTCTGGTTTCTTAACTCTGACTATCTGCCCTGGAGCACTGGGCTCTCCATGTCCTTTGGCCTGTTTCTGGCCAAGGCAGATGCATGGGGCTTCTTACCTGGGCCACACTCTGTTCTGTCAGGCCAACGTCATCAGTCTGTGGGGAAGGAGAATCACAATCAGGAGGGAGAGGAGTCACTGAGTCCGAGAGGTGACAGCTTGCAGGCTGAGGGGTGCAGCAGTTAGCATGACCCAGAACTGCGCCTCTACCTCCACTTAGCAGACCGAGGTCCTGCAGCCCATCCTTCATTGCTGGGGATTAAACCCAGGGTCTCACACATGCTAGTCAAGTGTTCTACCCCTGAGCTGCATCCTCAGCCTAACTGAAGGGAGGCTGGTAAAGGGAACTAAAGTTGGGGAAAGGTGTCATCCGGGCTGCAGGTGTGGAAAAGCCGAGCCAGAGCAGAAGGGTGTAATCCACAGTCCCCAAGGCTGCCTCCTGGAGTCATTCTGAGGATGCTGTTGTTGCTCCGTCCAAGCTTCTCACTGGAGGGTGGGAAGGGGCTGCTTATTTATTTATTTGTTTGTTTTTTGTTTATTATTTGTATGGGGAATGAACAGGAAGCTTTTCCTCTTAGCAACAGACACCCCGCAGCTGCCACCACTAACTACTTGTAAGTGTGAAGCCTGAGTGGCCGGGCTCCCACCAGCTGAGCCCTAACAGCCTGATGCCCAGGAAGGACAGGGGGAGTAAGGACAGGAAAGGCAGTGTGGAAAAGGTAGGGGTGGGGTACAGGAAGGCTTACCCTAAAATTCACTTTCTGGATCACTTGCTGGGGGTCACTCTCCAGAATCACACTGCAAGATAACAGAAAATTTGGAGGTGGGTCAGTGATGGGATTCCCCTCCAACAAGCCACTTTCTGACTTCTCATATATCCTGCAGTGTCTCTCCTCCGGGGAACCTTCCCACAGGTGGTCCTGGAGCCACACCCGTCCCTCCCTCTGGGGACTCTCAGCTCTGTTCCCTCTGCACTTTATACCATGGTCCACCTCCATGATCACCTCTGGGGCAGTACTCATCTGAGGGGCTGGTGAGGTGGTACAACCCGAAAAGGTGCTTGCCACCAAACGTGACGACGCGAGTTCGATCCCTAGAACCCACACGGTAGACGGAAAGAACTGACTTGATCCATACTCAATGCTCCGGCACACACAGTGATCAAAGATAAATAATAATAATAAATGTAAAAAAATAAAACAGCCGGGCGGTGGTGGCGCACGCCTTTAATCCCAGCACTCGGGAGGCAGAGCCAGGCGGATCTCTGTGAGTTCGAGGCCAGCCTGGGCTACCAAGTGAGTCCCAGGAAAGGTGCAAAGCTACACAGAGAAACCCTGTCTCGAAAAACCAAAAAAAAAAAAAATAAAATAAAATAAAATAAAATAAAACAACAGAAGTCAGGACAGCCCGGTCTAGATGAGCAGATGCTGTGGAGGGACTGGGTCCTCTCACATTTAGAATCCAGCCATCAGACACCACCAAGCAATAGCAGGCAGCTAATAAAATACAGAAAGGGGGGCCTGGCGGTGGTGGTGCACGCCTTTAATCCCAGTACTCGGGAGGCAGAGCCAGACGGATCTCTGTGAGTTCGAGGCCAGCCTGGTCTACAGAGCAAGATCCAGGACAGGCATCAAAACTACACAGAGAAACCCTGTCTCGGAAAAAAAACAAAACAAAAAACAGAAGGGGGAGTGAGGCATTCACAGTACCCCACCTCCCAGAGGCCCCAGCTCTCAAGTTGGGAGGTACAGTACCACAGGAAGTATATAGCCTCTGAAACATCTTATGCACATGGTTTTAGATCTTGGCCCTTCTAATTCCCTTGGTGTGTGTCCTTAGATAAGTTACTAGAATCTGAGCCTCTGTTTCCTCCTCTGTAAACATGGGCTGATGTTTCAAAGACGCTATAATCCCAGCACCTCCAGCACTGAGGCAAGAGGGCAAGGAAGGTGAGGGGGAGACACTCTAGAGGTTTCTGCTACCATTTACCCCAGAGTCAGAACTTTCCTCTTCCCTGATTATTGCACCTCTTTCAAGGAATTCTACGAACCAACCTTTCTTATAAAGGCTCCCAATCATCTAGGAGTCTGCTAGCGTACTAATGAGAGGCAATATTTACTGAGGAAAAAGACAAAAAAATTTCCCAAATTACCAATGAGAACCATGGGCTTTATATGCATCATTTTGTATGACCCTCACAATCCTATGTGATAGCTTCCTTTTATCCTCATTTTAGTGACAGGGAAAGCAGACTCAAGAAGAGACAGTGTCACACGTGTATCTAGCTGCCATCGAAGGGGGATCCTCTGACTGAGGTCCTTTCAGAAAGGGACGGGTGTCTATATTCCTCCTCGGCCCTGGAGAACAATTTGGGTTTTCCCAAACTCAACCTATCTAGCTGCCTGTTGTGGGTAGCTGTCGGGCTGCCCTCCCGTTTGGCTTGACTCTGGCTACTCATGACAAGGGGAGAAGGTTGGGGCCTAGTAGGAATACATGGAGAAGGGAGGATGAGCTGGCCAGAATGCGCCCAGCACTGAGCCCACAAAGGTATCCTCAACATCTCTTCTCTCTATCCCCTCCTCACCCGCCATCTACAATTTCATCCAGCACCAAGAAGGCTCCATCCATGTTCTCCAACAACCAGCGTCTCTCCACGTTCTTCCTGTGGGCAGATACAAGCACCTGAGCCTCCAGGTGGCCAAGAGGAACCATGACTCCTCTAAGCAAGGCAGCTCCTCTCCTTCCCCCTTCCCAAGAAGGCCTGGGCAGGAGAATAAAAGGCAGGGGGAGCAGGGCCGATGCCTGGGACTCCTGAGCACAGGGCAGGCCTGGGTCATCCTGGGTTGGTTTGTCCAGTGGTTATCAAGCTTCCTAACGCTGTGACACAATATGTTCCTCAACCATAAAATTATTTTGTTGCTACATGATAAACTGTAATTTTGCTACTGTTATGAATCATAATGTAAATAGCTGGTATGCAGGATATCTGACATGCAACCCCTGTGAAAGAGTCATTCGACCTTCAAAGGGGTTGCAACCCACACTCTGGGCCATGTAGCTGGCGTAGGTATTAGTGTTGATTGGGGATGCATGGAAAACCAACTCTGAACTTAAAAGTTAAAGATACTGTTTATAGCGGGGTGTGGTGGTACACACCTGTAATTCCAGTACTCAGGGGACTGAGGACGCAGGACTGAGGGGGAAGCCAGTGTGGGCTGCGTAACAAGACCTTCCTCTCCCTGCTCTCCCTGCATTTGGAACTTGTGTCGATATGAGTACTATGACCTCAGGCAACTCAGTGTCTTGAGATTTGATAGCTGATCATACCCCGTGCATGGCTCTGCCTGGGGCACCATGGAAGTCAGGGGCCCTGGAGGAAGCAACTCCAGTTCCAAGGCTTGCAGAGCCTTCCAGGACAGCAAGGCAGAAGGGCCTTGCCTCTGGACAAAGGGAGAGGCTGGGGGCTGGGGCCCTGGCGTGCACAGGGTCTCACTTACCTTAAGATGTGGCTCAGAGAGTCAAACAGGCAGGCCAGAACAGACATGAGCATCAGCTGAGGAGGAGGGTGTGGGAGGAGGGAGAGAAAAGAGGGGACGCTGAGCGGG